>NC_090730.1:14946209-14958709 GCF_036898095.1 Palaemon carinicauda
ATATTACGATGAATTATGTTGAGATTATATTCTAAAGAAGAGAAACTGGAGGAGTGGAGAAGAGAAATGGAAAATAGAGGATTGAAGATCAGCAGGAAAAAGACAGTATTTGAGATTGAAAAATGGCGAGAATGGGGAAGTTAGTTTACAAGGAGAGAGATAGGAAAGAGTTGAAAATTTTAGGTATTTAGGATCAACAGTTGCAGAGGACGGTGATCTTGGGCCAGAAATAAACCACAGAATATAAGTAGGATGGAAGAATTGGAAAAAAAATGCTTGGAGTACTAGCGACAGGAAAATAGGGGTAAAGTTGAAAGGTAAAGTACACAGGACAGTTGTGAGGCCGGCAATGATGTTTGGAGTAGAGACGTGAGCAATAAATAAGACAGGAGAGAAGAAGATGGATGTGGCAGAGATAAGAATGTTGAGATGGATGTGTGGAGTGACAAGAAGAGATAAGATACGGACGGAAGTAATTAGGGGTACCACAGGAGTTAGAAAACTATCAGATGATATCAAAGAAAGTAGACTGAGTTAGTACGGTCATTTCATGAGAAGAGATGAACAGTATATTGGGAGGAGAGTAATGGAAAGGGAGGTACAGGGAACGAGAAGGCAAGGGAGACCAAAGCGAAGGTGGGTGGACTGTATCATTCATGACTTTCGATCAAAGGGATTAACTGGTGATGAGGTGTGGGACAGAGGTAGATGCAGAAAGCTGACCAGAAACATCGATCCCACATGGAAGTGGGAAGAGATGTAGCCAAAGAAGAAGAAGCTCTTCACATAACTATAAATGCCCCCCTCAAAAAGATGATGCAGCTTTTTTCCCCAGTAATATGGTTTTGGCCCAACCTCCAAGAACTAGTCTGCATACTAGAAGAATCCCAGCTTCATCCCTCTGCAGAGTCGGTCTTCTAGATTATTCCCCCAGAACCACCCGAAGGTTGGTATCCGAAAGAATAGATCTAGATATCCGACCATATTGTACACTTGACAATGGCCCTGTACACCCCATCAAGGTACATAGCATACTAGAATCAGCTAGGTTCCTTCCCTCTGCAAACCCAAACATCCTTTAAGTTGAGCAGTCAGGCTAACAATCGTTCTAAGGCCTCTTATTCTCAAACTACTTCTTATTCTTTGTTAACATCTTTTCCCCCTTCTATGTGGGGTCGATGTTTCTGGTCAGCTTTCTCCATCTACCTCTGTCCCATACCTCATCACCGGTTAATCCCTTTGATCGAAGGTAATCCTTGATACAGTCCACCCACCTTCGCTTTGGTCTCCCTCTCCTTCTTGTTCCCTGTACCCCCTCAGTCTACTTTCTTGGATGTTATCTGATAGTTTTCTAACTCATGTGGTACTCCTAATTACCTCATTACATATCTTATCTCTTCTTGTCACCCCACACATCCATCTCAACATTCTCATCTCTGTCACATCCATCTTCTTCTCTTCTGTCTTCTTTATTGCCCACGTCTCCGCTTCAAACATCATTGCCGGTCTCACAACTATCCTGTGTACTTTACCTTTCAACTTAACCCCTATTCTCCTTTCGCATAGCACTCCACGCACTTCTTTCCAATTCTTCCATCCTGCTTGTATTCTGTGGTTTATTTCTGCCCCCAGATCACCATCCTCCGTAACTGTTGATCCTAAATATCTGAAATTTTTTACTCTTTTTCAATCTCTCTCTTTGTAAACTAACTTCCATTCTTGCCATTTTCCAATCTCAAATACTCCGTCTTTTTCATGCTGATCTTGAATCCCCTATTTTCTATTTCTCATATTCTCAAACAAAACAACCATTTTCTAAATCTTTGCTGCTGCTACTTTTCACCTAACTATAAATACCACCCTCAAAATGATGATGCAGTTTTTTTCCCCAGTAATATGGTTTTGGCCCAACCTCCAAGAACTAGTCTGCATACTAGAAGAATCCCAGCTTTATCCCTCTGCAGAGCCGGTCTTCTAGATTATTCCCCCAGAACCACCCGAAGGTTGGTATCCGAAAGAATAGATCTAGATATCCGACCATTTGTACACTTGACAAAGGTCCTGTACACCCCATCAAGGTACATAGCATACTAGAATCAACCAGGTTCCTTCCCTCTGCAGAGCCACCCTTTTCAGTTAGTCCAAGCACCACTTAAGCTGAGGGGTTTAGCCATAAATCCATCGAGGTGGGCAGTTATTCTAAACATACCTCGTCTCCTTTTCAAGTTCTTTAAACCGCGCCTTTTTTCTCTTCTTTCTTCATATTCTTCTACTGTCTTCTTTTTCTTTCTCTTAATTCTCTTTTTTGAGTACTTTAAACCTCGTTTTTTTCTCCTTTTTTCTTTTCTACCACTATATTTTCTTTCTTCTCATTTTCAGTTTCTTTCAGTATCTTTTCTTTCTTTATCTCTCTCCTCTCTTTTTCAACTTCTTTCAAACTCGCATTTATCGCATTTTTTTTCTTCTTTTCTTCCACTATCTTTCCTTTCTCTTTTTTCTTTTCTTTTTCGAGTTTCTTCAACCTTGGATTTTTCTCCTTTTCTCTCTCTATTCTTTCAGTATCTTTTATTTCTTTTTCTCTTTCTTTTTCTTCCCTTTTTTGAGTTCTTTAAACCTCGCATTTTCTCCCTTTCTCTTTCTCTTTCAGTATATTTTGTTTCTCTTTCTTTTTGTTTTTATTCTCTTTTTCAATTCCTTTCAACCTCATATTTTTCTCATTTTCTCTTTTTTTTTCTTTCCGTATCCTTAGTTTCTCTTTCTTCTTTTTTCGAGTTCTTTCAACCTCGCATTTTTCTCCTTTTCTTTTTTCTTATCTTTCATTATCTTTTGTTTCTCTTTTTTCTGCTTTTCGAGTTCTTTCCACCTCCCATTTTTCTCCCTTTCTCTCATTTTTTCTTTCAGTTTCTTTTGTTTTGCTTTCTCTTTCTTCTTTTTTTCGAGTTCCCTAAACCTCGCATTTTTCTCCTTTTCTTTCTTCTTTTCTTTCACTTTCTTTTGCTTTTCTTTCTTCTCTTTTTTAATTTCTTTCATCTTTTGTTTCTTTTTCTTTTTCTTCTCTTTTTCGAGCTCTTTCAACCTTGCATTTTTCTCCTTTTCTCTCTTTTTTTCTTTCAGTTTCTTTTGTTTCTCTCTTTTCTGCTTTTCGAGTTCTTTCAACCTTGCCTTTTTCTCCTTTTCTTTCTTTTTTTCTTCCACTATCTTTTGTTTTTCTTTCTTTACTTTTTCAATTTCTTTCATCTTTTGTTTTTCTTTCTTTACTTTTTCAATTTCTTTCATCTTTTGTTTTTCTTTCTTTACTTTTTCAATTTCTTTCATCTTTTGTTTCTCTTTCTCTTTCCTCTTTTTTTCGCGTTCCTTAAACTTTGCATTTCTTTCATTTTCTCTCTTCTCCTTTTCTTTTACAGTTGACTTTTCTTCCTTTAATCTCATTTTCTCTTCTTTCATCCTTTCTTTCCTCATTCTTATCTTCACCTTTTTCTCCTCTCTCTCCGTTGCATCCCTCATTCTTATCTTCTCTTTTCTCTCTTTCTCTTTCCCTATTTCACTCATTTCATTTTTGCCTTCTTCTGGCCTTACATTGATATAATTTCCCTTTTCGCTATGCCTTTCTTCCTCCTTCCTTTCTTTCAACTCCTCTCTTTTCTTTTTCTCTTTCCTCTCCCTTACAATTTTCTTCAATCTCATCTTCAAATTTTTCAAATTCTTTTCCCTTTTTTTAAATAATTTGTCCGCGTCTTTCGTCGTCCTCATCTTTTTTTCCCTCTTACGCTTAATCATCTTTCTTTTTATGAAATCCGGCAACAAGAAACATTTAAAAAGGAATAATATTACATTCCAACGAGATGCGTTTTTATTTGAATCTATTAGATCTATCATCTGCTGCACTTTCCTTTCTTCGACTTTTTTCTCTATTTTTACCACCTTATCTAACATTTTCTGATATTTCTCCAATTCTTTCCTCCTTCTTTTCTCCTTCTTAACTCTCTTTTTCTCTTCTTTCTTCCCTTCTTTCTTCCCCTTTCCCCCCATTTTTGGCTCTGTCTCTTTCAACTCCCTTTTGTCTTCCTCTAACTTCAAATTTTCATTAATTTTCCTTTCCAACAAGCGCAATAGACTTTCGCATATTGCCACCTTCCTCATCTTCATTCTTTTATTTTTCTTCTTTCTTCTTATATCTTTTATTATTTCCTTAATTCTTCTCTTTTTCTTCCTTTCCTTCGTCAATCTTATCTCCTTTTCTCTTTCTTTCTCCTCTCTCTTCTTTGCATCCCTTATTCGTATCTTCTTTCTACTCTCTTTTTCTTTCCTTATTTCAATCATTTCAAATTGACCTTCCTCTGGCCTTACATTGATATCCTCCTCCTTTTTGCTATGCCTTTCTTCCTCCCTTTCCTTCATCTTGTCTCTCCTCTCCCTTTCAATTTCCTTCAGTCTCATCTCCAAAATTTTCAGATTCTTTTCCAGTTTTTTATATATTTTTTTCTCGGCTTTTGTCGTCCTCATCATTTTCTCCATCTTGTGTATCATCCTCTTTTCCCTTAAAAACTTCGGCAGCAAAAAATATTTAAAAGGGAATAATATTATGTCCAACCCATATGAGTTTTTATTTAGAAAATTTAGTTGATCTATAATCTGTCGGATCTTTATTTCTTCTGCTCTTTTCCTCATCTTTGCCACCTTATCTAATATTTTCTCATATTTCTCCAATTCTTTCCTCCTCCTTTTCTCCTCCTTAATTCTCTCTTTCTCTTTTTTCTTCCCTTTTCCCCCCGTTCTTTGCTCATTTTCTTTCAACTCTCTTTTGCGTTCCTGTAACCTCAAATTTTCCTTCCTTTCGCTCTTTTCCTCAATATTAATTTCCTTTTCTAACTTACTCAATATTCTTTCACATCTTTCCACCCCTGTCTTCATTAGTTGATGCTTCCACATCAAATATAATATTAAACTTTCCCAAAAGCGTTTCCCCCAACTTGCGCTTTCTTCTTCGCTATATTTATCTCTTCTACTTTTTCTTTTCTTCATAATTTTTATCTCTTCTTTTTCTATTTTTTCCTCCTTTCCCTTTCTTTCCGTCCTCATTCCTATCTCCTTTTCTCTTTCTTGCATCCCCATCAATTCCACCCTGCGAGTCTTCCTTTCCTTAATCAGCTGAGCTTCTAAAGCTTGTATCCTTTCCCCGTTTTCTATGTTTTCTCTTTTTACCTCCTCTTGTTGTTTCTGGAGAAGTTCAATTTCGCATTTAAGGACGCTTATTTGACTTGCCAGTAAATCTATTTTTTCAATATTTCCAGCGTCTGATAGCCCTACGTTTCCTTTAAAATGAAGTTCTCCTTTGTCATTCCTACCTTCTTCTCTCTCGGTCTTCCCAATAACTTTTCTATCACCATGTAAACTTTCCGTTCCGATTCTGCAATTGGTAAAAGCCTCAGAATAAAATTGACTCTTACCATCATTCTCAGACAACAGATGATCTACGTCCAGATTAGTTTCCTGCAAATCCTCTTCATTTATCGAGAAACCGCAGGACATGGTGTTTTGGCCCTTATCTGCGAGAAGCCTTTCAAAGTTTTGTGCCGTGTTAGATTTCTTTGTGAAGCGTCCTCTCGTTTTGTCTCGATTGACTTCCTTCAAGAGATCCTCTCTGGTTGTTTTGATGAGCGAAATGAACAGCAACGGCAAAAGTACGACCGATAACATGAAATTACACAACATCCATAACAAATAAGAGTTTGTCTCACGGGAGAAGGCAAACGCTTTCCCGTACAAAACGCAATAATTGCAAAAGTTTTCCATTTTAAGATACAGTAGATTCGGTGTGACGTAGCAATGTTTCTAGAAACGACGATTTGCGATGGGATCGGAGTTTGAAGACTTTTCTACTCCAGAAGGCTTTTGAAGACTTCCTGACTCCAGAACGCTTTCAAATACTTCCTGACTCCAGAAGGCGTTTGAAGACGTCACGACTCCAAAAGACTTTGGAAGACTTCCAGACTCCAAGCTCCTAACTGGAGACGTGGGCGATATGGCGAAGGAAAAACAATTGAAGCTGTCACTTCGGAAGAATTCATTAATGGAAATCCGGCTCAAAGACAGAAAAGATTCAAGAAGACATTCTGCAGCATGTCTCCAGAACTTAGCCTGAAACCTTCCGAACCGATGCAAAACATTTGAGACTACAACTGAAATCTTAAAGTTTGATTTCTATGGAAGATTATTTTCCGTGGCATTTTCACGATTATTTTGTGGAAAATATCTTCAAAATTTTCATTTTTGTTGTGTGTGTGTGTGTGTGTGTGTGTGTGTGTATGTGTGTGTGTGTGTGTGTGTGTGTGTGTGTGTGTGTGTGTGTGTGTGTGTATTTAAAGACATTTTAATATTAACAAGACTAAAACTGAATTTTCCGCGCGAAGGCTCAAGAAGAAAACAAGATCCTCAAACCCAATCCAGAAGGAGAATCTTGTGGAGTCTTCATGTCCTCCACATACTATTTCAATAGCTTTTCCTACGCGGAATCTGCAGAGATGCAAAGAGCTCCGGAGACCAAAAGTAGCTTGGCGTCTTCAGAGTCAGGAATCTGAAGAAGTCTTCAAACACTGGGTACTTCGATTTTTCAAAACGTAGCCACAACACGTCGAATCTAATGGCACTTTTAAAAGATGGATAATCTTTATGATGTGTGCAAACATTTTGTTATCTACGAGAAAATAAAGTTTTCTCGGGAAATTATTGTTTATTTGGTAAGGCCGGCAGCGTTACTAGAATTGATTAAACTTTCAACGCCGCTGGATATTTCGTTTTACAAATCGCCAAACGATTTCCCTGAAAGAAGTGAAAACACCATTGGCGAACGAAAGGAGAAAAACATACAGGTAAAAAAAGTGTTTTGGAATAATGCGAAGAGTGACGAATGCAACATCGAAACGGGAAGTTTAAACGGAGATAGAGCAGCAACGGATGAGGGTAACTGCAACGACAAAAATAAATTTAATCAAATGAAACGGCTAATGTCTCGCTTATTGAAGCATGCGTGGAAAATACGAAGAGATTTAAGGAGAGATGAACGAAGGCGATGGGAAAAGAAGAGACAGCTTCAAGCAAATGCGAGAATGGAGAATAAAGGAAAAGATTGGAAAAGATTTAGGAAAGAGGAACATAAAGCCGCGAAGAAGAAAGAAAAGGGGAAGCAAAAGAACCGATTATCTACTATGGGAGTGAAAAGAAAGGGCGTAAAACGAGACAATACACCATCGTGGGTCGTCTGGGTTGAATATATTATGACTTTTATGATGGAACTGGTCTTGGTAAGGAGAAATCGGAAATGTCTAGAGAGAAAGTCATGGGAGAAGGTGAGGAATCTTAAGGAAAATGCGAGACTGAATAAATATGAAAGAAAGTGGGCGACAGAGAGGAAAGAGAAAGAAAGAGACGCGAAAATGAGAGAAAAGGAGAAGGAAGAAAAAAGGAGAGAAAGGGAGGAGAATGCGAAGCAAGAGCAACGTAAAAGAGAGAACAAAAGAATCAAGAAAGACAAAGAGAAGATAAAACGAAAGGAGAAAGAAGAAAAACAGAGAGAAAAGGAGGAGAACGCGAAACTAAAGATACGCAAAAGAAAGAATGAAAGAATAAAGAAAGACAAAGAGAAAAAAGAGAAGATAAAACGAAAGAAGAAAGAAGAAAAACAGAGAGAAAAGGAGGAGAATGCGAAACTAAAGTTACGCAAAAGAGAGAATAAAAGAATAAAGAAAGACAAAGAGAAAAAAGGGAAGATAAAACGAAAGAAGAAAGAAGAAAAACAGAGAGAAAAGGAGGAGAATGCGAAACTAAAGATAAGCAAAAAGGAGAATAAAATAATAAAGAAAGACAAAGAGAAAAAAGAGACGATAAAATGAAGGGAGAAAGAGAAACAAGAGAAAATGAGAAGAATGCAATGAGCGAACAAAAGAATCGAGAAAAAGAAGATGAAATAAAAAGAGATAAGTAAAGGAGAAATTTCCAGAGTAAAGGAACGCAAAAGGGAGGGGTATAGAATAATGAAAGAGAGAAATGTGTTTCACAGAAAAATAAGAAAAGGAGGCGAGTGCAAAAGGCCCAATAAACGCAAAAAAAGAAAAAAAAAAGGTGTTCTAGCTAATTAGTCCGCAATATCATGACAATTGTTCACGTTTTCGCAAAAGCAGCAGAGATATATATTCTGAACAATTTTAGATACGGAGCCACTATTTTGTTTTTTTCTTTCTCCTGGTTAGAGTTCTCTTGTAACATATATATATATATATATATATATATATATATATATATATATATATATATATATATATATATATATATATATATATATATATATATATATATATGCATGCACATGTATTCTCCTACCCCGCGAAAAAGTATATATATATATATATATATATATATATATATATATATATATATATATATATATATATATATATATATATATACATATATATATATATATTAATATATATATATATATATATATATATATATATATATGTATATATATATATATATATATATATATATATATATATATATATATATATATATATATATATATATATATATATATATATATATACACAAAATACAGTATATCCCTTTCAGAGTGGAGATACCTTAACGTGGTGAAAGGGTTTGAGTATCGCCTTGATTAGGATATCTGTACTAGTCATGGCCACCCATACTAAGTTAGTTTGCTGTAAGCGATCAGACTAAAATCTCCCACCATCACCAATCCGCACAAGCCAGCGTGGTGATGGAAACTGGCCAAACGCCAGACATGAATGGACATATCTGGGGCCTCTGTTCTGAAGTGGGCAAAGATCGACTCCATTTGTTGTATGATATATATATATATATATATATATATATATATATATATATATATATATATATATATATATATATATATATATATATTTATATATATATATATATATATATATATATATATATATATATATATATTATATATATATATATATGTATATATTTATAATATATATATATATATATATATATATATATATATATATATATATATGTATATATATATATATATATATATATATATATATATATATATATATATATATATATATATATATATAGATGGATAGATATATAGATATATATAGAGATATAGAGATATAGATATAGATATAGATGTATAAGTATGATGAATTTTGCACATTAAAACGTGTTTTTCATATATCAAATAAGCCATATATATTAGTGCATTAAAGTCTAGATTCTCTTAACAATCTCGGGATCAGAGCCCCAGACGAAATCACTCAAAGGCTATAGTATCTGACCAGCAGGGTTTCGAACCCTGGTCCAGGATACTTGTATGGCATTGAGCATAGCACTCAGCCACGAAGAAAGATCTTTCAATTTTAAAGGGTGTCTGTCCTTTGCCGGAATGAATTTTTATACCTAAAGATAGGCTCGCTATCTTTAAAGTATTGTTAACCATTCCAGTCACTACTACCAGTAACGAGAGTTTCTTTTGTGTTAGAACAATAATTAAGGACGACTGGCTATCTTCCATGTTATTGATTGCCACAAAAATATTATGGTTAAATCATTCAATTTGGAAGAGCTAGTTAATAATTTTGCTAGCATGAGACACCGCCGGTAACCACTGGTGTTATTCTATGTAGGAATGTAAACCTAAAATCTGTCATTGCTTTATTTTTTATACAATACTTGTATTGCCAACGTTGTTATTTTATGATTTTATTTTCATTATGCTACAACTCAAATTATCAACAGTATTTCATTTCATAATCTTGATATAAACTCTCTTTCAGTAATAATGTAATAGTTTCAAATTTCATGAAGGCCTGGTATTGCCAGCCCGTGGTACTAACTCAATCATAAAATATATTTTTATTAAAATGTAAAAAGTAAAGGAAAATGTAATGTTTTCTTTTCAAACGTGGAATCATAAACATATGAAATTTCTCTTGAAATATGTTGCTTGGTCCTAGTTTTGTCTAGTCTGTGTCAATACTTACTTACCATTATTGATAAGATAAATAAACAGTAGGAAGTATATAATATTTGCTGAAATACCATGCTCATATGGCTTCAAAATGCTCATAAGAATAGCCGCAAGTCAATAAATTTCTCTGGAGGTGGGGGCTTACTGACACCCCCCCCCACCCCCCCCCCACCCCCCCCCCCCCCCCAACCCCCCCGATTCCCCCCAGCTGATTAGGCTCGCTTCGTTCGCCAGACCGTCTCTGCGACCACTCCACCCCCCTCCACTTACGAGAAAAATCTGAAATGACGCCCAGAGAGAGAGAGAGAGAGAGAGAGAGAGAGAGAGAGAGAGAGAGAGAGAGATGAAATATAAATGGTAGGTAATAAAAGAGAAAGCGGGAGAGTTATTTCCATTACCGTTATATCCAACTGTGTACACGCGACTTCTCTTCCATTTCCCTTCCCGATCAGATTTGGAAAAACTGGGAAATCGTTTCCCCTCCTCTCGATGGGTGAATGACTAAGGAGAAGTCTCCTTGGCACCAGGATGCTCGGTAATTGTCTCACTACTTCTACATTTCGTCCCTGTTTTATTGGAAAACTATTGGTCGTCTCGAGGCCATCAAAGGGAAAAAATGATGGAAGGGGGATAGTGATGCCTAACTAAGGAATAGGTCGTTGAGTGGGGTTTTAAAAGAAGGAAAGTAATTGGAATATTGGGAAACAAAATTCAAGAGAATAATCCGTTGGTTAAACGGTAAAGATAAAATGACTGTGGAAGATGGTTACAAGGCAAGACGTGTTTTATTTATTTGAAAAGTATTGTATTTTACTCAAATCTGTATCTAGATTATTGAGGAGATAAGTCTCTCAATAAACATACAACAGT
Organism: Palaemon carinicauda; assembly: GCF_036898095.1. Lineage (NCBI taxonomy): Eukaryota > Metazoa > Arthropoda > Malacostraca > Decapoda > Palaemonidae > Palaemon > Palaemon carinicauda. Next base: position 14,957,110 of record NC_090730.1, read on the forward strand.
TGGTGTTAGTTTATACTTACAGTAGAAGCTTCGATTAAACAGGGTTAAAAAATCTTAATAAAATTTTTATCAATTGATTATGTAAAGGCCAGCGGACTAGATGGCAACATTTCCTGACTGTGATGAACATAAAACATTGCAAGTTCACACTTCCATTATTCCGTTTTTCATATTCCCAACCTTCTGACTATCTCTTTTCCTCCTTTGTTGACCCCCATTACCGAAAACTTAAAAATATCATTTTTAAATAATATACAAATTAACGTTATATAATACCTTTTTAACCAGTTAAATTGAATAATTTTGACATTCGACATAACCTTGACCTCGTGTTTCCTTTTGCCCTTAGTTTGCTTTCTCAAACTTCGTGAGAGATAGCATTTTGTAACTTCTTCCACAGACTCGTCAGATTGCAAACTCATTAACATTGGCAAAAGTTGATGACCTCAACAATCCATTTGAATTTAACTTTCCATTTATTTCTTTACATTTAACTCGCTACCACGAAATCATGAGTTATGCAGTTTAACAGACTCACTTTGGCAAGAAGTCCTTAACAATGCCAAAGTTTGATGGCCTCAGCATTTATGACATTGTTTTCACATGTTTTGCCTTTGCTTATAACTCATTTCATTAAACTTTGCTACGGATGCTGTTGTTAGAGAATTCAATTCCCGCTATAAATAAATTTGACTGTTTGTATGACATAAAATTACTGTTTTTTTTTTTTTTTTTTTAAGTTAACTAATGTTCTGGAGAACAACGAAAGACACCGCCATAAAATTCAATATTTCGCATAATTCGGCTTAAATAATGAACGATATTTTCCTGACTTTTACGTCCTATGGACATATTTCTGTTGTGCAAACTCGATTTCTTGAAAACTTGAATCTTTAGAGAATTAGATAACTTTGTGAATTTGGACCAAAATGTCCGGCTCTGGGGCCTGGGAAGCAATTCAGTTGAAAGACAGGAGGCTGGAACAGAAATATATTAGAAGGGTAAAAAGTGAGTGCAGCTGGGCTGTTAGGAGATGGAAAGACAATTCAAAGACCTCTTAGTAATGTCTAGAGTCAGAGCCAGTACTATCTTCCTTAAGGTGGTAGTGTTTAGAAATGTCTGTTGTGAGAGACCTTTTGCTTATGGTTTAGAGACAAAGTTGTTGCCAAAGCATGTTGGGTTTATAAGGAGTCACATTCCCCTTCCGTTGGTCAAAGAATTGCCATGCGACTTATGTTCTCGAACCTTAATGTTTAGCATCCTCTGTAATATGGCTTCCCAAATTAATAGACTAAAATTCACCTGCTTAAAATTGCAATTAGGAAAGGTTTGGTGTTTTTCACACACACACACACACACACACACACACACACACACACACACACACACACACACACACACACACTATATTGATGTCCACGATCTGAAACCCTCCCTGATGAAATTAATTGATGGGGCCCACAATGTTCACAAGGAGAACAACTACGGCAGACTTATAATTGCTGAAGCTGTAAGCATCGCCCTCCAGGCACCAACTTTGAAAATACAGAAAGATTTTAAAATAAATTGAGCTATTACACAAATTGACTTTAAAATTTGA
>NC_090730.1:14968709-14971209 GCF_036898095.1 Palaemon carinicauda
ATCGTAAGTACAATCACCTAGTTAAAGTTTTTATACATAGCGATTACTGCAAACTCATTTACTAAAAAAATAAGAAAATAGTATATAAAAATTATATCAAAGGAAACCTAATACTGAGAAACTACCATATGTTTATATTTCCTCTTCAAAGCTACAACAGCCGGAGGCTTTACAAGATCATGGGGTAGTTCGTTTAACAGTCTGCACGTCTGAAACAAAGCAGACTGCTTCTCCACCTCCACCCTAACTGCCGGGAGATTGATCCTCACTCCCCGAGTACCGTACGAGTGTGAAGGCAACAGTGGGGCATAATACTCGCTGAAAATGTCGGACTCTCTATAAAAAACATCGTGAATAAACTTCAAAAGGAAATATTTGTATACATCATAAAATTTCATTAAATTTAACCTTTTGTACATGTCACTAGTTCTCATCAAAGGTACATTATTCTCGTCGTGCTTAACCTTTAGAATGTTCCTTAGTATTTTATTGAGAGAGGTTTTAATGTTATGGAGGTTTATCTCAGGAACACAACCCCAAATGATAACATTTTGTATTATTATAGGGTACACCAAGGAGTAATACATGGTCATAAGAGCCGACTGAGGCACAAGTGAGGAAAGTGGATAAAAAACACCTTGAATTTTGCTTAATTTCCTAAAAACTTCAGCTGATTGCAGAGTAAAACTTAACTTATTATCAATAACGATGCCCATGTACCTGACACTGGAGACCCACTCAAGCTTAGTTCCGTTAAAATACATGTCTGGCAAGCTTTCAACATGCCTTGGTGTGAACGACATTAATTTAATTTTTCTACGTTAGGAACTAGTCTATTATTCTGGAGCCAATTTGTGATTTCAGCAATCAATATATTTAATTTGCTAATGCACAATTCAAGTGATTTTTCTCTGATATAAAAAACTGCATCATCTGCAAATAGAACCTTCTTTGCAATCCTTATATCTACTATGTCGTTAATAAAAACATTGAATAGAAGGGGTCCTAAAACCGAACCCTGTGGTACCCCAAAATTTATAGGTCCAGTATCAGACACATAGCCATCAATACAAACATACTGCCTTCGGTCACTCAAGTATGACAAGAGGAAGGAGTTGACAATACCTCTAAATCCTCTTATTGATAACTTATGGAGAAGGATATTCCTATCCACAGTATCGAAAGCCTTCTTTAGATCCAACAAAAGAGCTACTGTATACGACTTCTGGTTAAACGAGGGTAAAATATCACTTACAACCTTAAAAATAGCAGTAGTAGTGCTACAGGCTTTTCTAAAACCGAAAAAATAGTAAAAATAAAGATATTAATAATAATAATTATAATAAAAATGATAATACAATAATTATAATATTAATAATAATAATAACAATAATAATAACAACAATAATAATAATAACAATAATAATAATAATAATGATAATAATAATAATAATAATAATAATAATAATAATAATAATAATGAAAATAATAATTTTATAATCATAATAATTCATATTTACATATATAATAATATTAATATTAATAATATCAATATCACTGATAAATTAAATAACTATTTCCATAATAATATAGCAATAGTTAAATTAACAATAATAATAATAATAATAATAATAATAATAATAATAATAATAATAATAATAAATCTAAGAATTATTATAATAATAACAACAATAATAATATCAATGTTAACAATAATATCATTAATAATATTAATAATTATAATTATTATTATTATTTGTAATATTAATAACTATATTAGTATTATTGTCTCGGAAATAAGTGCTAATGTACGAGCATGAATAGTTGAATATGAATATCATGGACCGTAGATTACTATGGGTCGATTTTCCGTTCCAGTACGATTATTGGGAGGTAAAGAATTCTTGAAAGTGATAATAATAATAATAATAATAATAATAATAATAATAATAATAATAATAATAATAATAATAATAATAATAATAATAATAATAAAATTTTTAATAACAATAATAATAATAATAATAATAATAATAATAATAATAATAATAATAATAATAATAATAATAATAATATTGTAATAATTATAATAATAGAAAAAATAATATTGATATTAATATTGAAAAGAAATAAAAAAAAATATAATAATAATGGAAATAATAATAAAAAAATAATAAAACAATAATAACAGTAGTAATAACAATAGTAATAATTACTTTAATAATAATAATAATAATAATAATAATAATAATAATAATAATAATAATAATAATAATAATAATAATAATAATAACATTATTAATCATCATCGTCATAATAATACTGATAATAATATTTAAAATAATAATAATAATATCAAGAATATAAATTATATTAATAATAATAAGTTTTATTTCGACATATTTGTTAAATGTTATCATCATCATTATTACTTACAATATTATTATTATTATTATTATTATATATTATTATTAGTAGTAGTAGTAGTAGTAGTAGTAGT
>NC_090730.1:14976209-14978709 GCF_036898095.1 Palaemon carinicauda
GGCAAAAACAATCGGGATAATTCCACTTACTTTACTCGTTGCCTGCTTTCCTAGACTGGTAACGAATCCGTGAAACACTACCGGTGTTTACCTGGGCTTCATCAGTGGCTGAATTGCAGACAGCTGGAAAAAAAAATATTGTTATGGTCACTTTTATTTCGTCCCATCCAAACCCTTCAACTTTCTTTCAACCTGTATATCTTGTTTATGACAAGAAGCATGATTGCACAAGTTGGTTTGTCCTGAATGCATTCAATGCTATACTTATTGCTCTCTTAAATGAACAAATACTTTCTTTAATAGGTGCTTATCAAGTGTGAAGCTGATTTCATGCAGTACACCCGACATATATAGAAATAAAGAAAACTTAAATAAAGTAGAAATCTGTAAATGTTCCATCCAGTAGGCCATATTAAGAAATTATTATCAGCTTTTGTCCAAGCTACTCTATTCTGAGTTATCTATAATATTGTAATACAGAAAAAAAAATAACTCGTGAACTATGTGTCATGACCCACAATGTTTATTTTGGTTGTGTGTTTGTATGTGCATGCGCATGTGTAATACACACCCAATTTACAGTATTTTTTTTTTTATCTGGACTTATATTCTAGCGTTCAGACCGCAACAAACCATTCGCCAATCTTTAAAAATATCTAGGACAGTATATATCTTCATTTAAGTACTGCGTCTGGACGGCAGGTATCATCTTTAGGATAAGTAAAAGCCTGTTCGACCATCTTTTATATAACCATCTGAAATAGTCGTATGAACCGAGAACAAAGCCATTACTTGCAAAACAAACTTCCACAGGATATATAAATGTCAGACCACGGAGATAATAAACAAAATGAAAAAGGATATCGTAATATTTATTGTCAGAAATGGTGATATTTAACACGAGTAAAAAAATACTTTGGTTATACCTAAGTCGTTCCTTAATCATTTTTATTGTCCTGTAAATTGCCACATATTTCATACTGCTAATGAAGGTAGTAAATTTTGTGCCTAATATTTGCAAGATTTACAGACTACGAGAGAAGAAAAGAGCAGAAGGCCAACGTCCATTAATAATATCATATTTGGTTATATTTCAAACATCCCTTAATAATATTATATTTGGCTATGTTTTATCATAGTCATTAACTGTAGAAAATTTGTAATAGAAACGGATTTTGTTTAATGCATAAATGTTCATAATGAAAAATACATGAAAATAAAAGTAAAGGAAAACAATTATTTTTGAGGGATCGATTTAAGAATATATAATAGATTTAAACATTCGCCTTTCGGCAGATAAAAATATCCAAAAATATTTTACATAAATGTTATCAAAACAAAAAATACGTAAAATGTGAAGTAACTGTAACAAAAACTTCTTACAATATGAATATCAATTTTTGCAACAGAAAAAAATAAGACTTGATCTCGCATATGGTATAAATAATTCTTGTAGCGTCGACTGATTTGAATGGTATCACAAAACCCTTTAGAGATAAAACTTTGAATATAAAACTCGGAAGGATTTTTATTTTCATAAAAAGCAATAGATAAGAGATTTCAACAGATTTCACATAGTTTTATCCATATAAAGATTTTTTTTTTTTAATTTGGAATAAACAAGAACTTAATCTTAGAATACTAGTGTACACGACCCGTCAAAATTTACGGTAAATAGTTAGATAGATATGCACACACAGATTCAACCCCCCTCCCCCACCCCATCTCCTTTCCCAACGAAAACATGTTAGTTTCGGCAATTTGTGGGATATTGTGTTTACCGAGAGGTTGTCGATCAGCGTAAAAGGAATATATATATATATATATATATATATATATATATATATATATATATATATATATATATATATATATATATATATATTCATATATATATATATATATATATATATACATATATACATATATATATATATATATATATATATATATATATATATATATATATATCTATATATATATATATATATATATATATATGTGTGTGTGTGTGTATATATATATTCATATATATGCATACATATATATATATATATATATATATATATATATATATATATATATACATATATATATATATATATATATATATTTATATATATATATATATATATATATATATATATATATATATATATATATATATATATATATATATATATATATATATAATCATCATCAACCGTTGCCAGTCCACTGCAGGATAAATGCCTTTGATATTTCCCATACGCGTTTGTTAATGGTCTTTCTATGCCAGTCAATAAATGCAAATTTTTTTAGCTCGTTAATCCATCACAGAACTATCCATTAAGATATTCAACAGCCACATGACAAACTAAAATCAGAGATTTGCTTCACATCAAGCCAGTTATTCTCCAGCTTACATTATCTACCAGAGGTTTCATTTCCATCACAAAATCTTTCATTGCTCTTAACAGCCCATCATCTATAGCATACATTCGAAATTACATTCACAATG
>NC_090730.1:14983709-15016209 GCF_036898095.1 Palaemon carinicauda
TTTTATAGATGATGGCGATAGATTTATTGCCTGAAAAGTATAGCGTTCAATTGTATCAAACTATTTACGAGGGATATTTTCTCACTGAATAATCCTATATTTTCGGTTATGTGAAAGGGTGTTTAAAGCTTCAAAGGCCACTCATGAATGGCAAGGGCACGTGACACTGGCATTGCCCTATCGGGCTGAACAACGTCCTAGTGACAGATCATATATGCATATGATCAGCCCCCAACCCCCCTCTCTCCCAAGCTAGGACCGAGGAGGGCCAAGCAATGGCTGCTGAGGACTCAGCAGATAGACCTATAGCTTGGAGGAAAAATAATCCTCCTACCCCTATAGGCTCCCCAACGCCCTCGCCCCCCCCCCCCTCCTCCTTCCTTGGCTCACGAGGATGGTGAGGTTGCAAAGACCAAGGAAACTAACGAGTTTGAGCGAGACTCGAAACCCAGTCTCGCGTTCATCAGTCAGAGACGTTACCACATCCGCCACCACAATCCTAAAATGTATACGTAAAGGTTGGTAAGATAACATAAAACATGTGCTTTCATTTTATCTTGTGTTTTACAGTATGTATCTACAGTAGATTTTCTACAAAATGGATTATAAAGACATTGCTATTACTAGCCTTAGTTGGAATCGCAGGATGCTATAAGCCCAAGGGCTCCAACGGGGAAAAATAGCTCACTGAGGAAAGGAAATAAATAAGCTCTTAGAGAAGTAATTGATAATTAATATAAAATATTTTAAATCAGTAACATCAAAATTGATCTTCCATATATAAACTATAAAGAGATATTTATGTCAGGCTGCTCAACGTAAAAAAAAAAAAAAAAAAAAAAAAAAAAAAAAAAAAAAAAAAAAAAAAAAAAAAAAAATTGCTGAAAGTTTGGACTTCGGAAGTTCCGCCGATTCAACTGCACGATTAGGAAGATCATTCCAAAATCTGATCACAGCTGGAATAAAACTTCTTGAATGCTGTGTAGTATTGACCCTTATGATAGGGAAGGCGTAACTGTTAGAATTAACTGCATACCTAGTACTACGTACAGGATGGCACAGGATGGGAAGATGTGAATAAAAAGGGTGGTCAGAATTAGGAAAAAATCTTATGCAACATGCATGGAGAACTAAATTAACGAAGGTGCCAGAGATTAATATTTAGATCAGGAATAAGAAATTTAATTGACTGTAAGTTCCTGTCCAAGAAAGTAAGATGAGAATCAGCAGCTGAAGACCAAGAGGAGAACAATACTGGAAACAAGGTAGAATGAAAGAATTAAAACTTCTTCAGAATAGATTGATCACCGAAAATCTTAGTATTCCTCAATAAGCCTTTTTTTAAAGAAGAAACAGACCGAAAGTGTTTTCAAAGGTAAATTTAAAATCAAGAATCGCACCAAAAATTTTAAAGTAGCATAGACTTAAAGAAACATTATCAATGCTGAGATCTGGATGCTGAGGAACCACTGCCCTTAACCCAATTACAATTATGCTCTGAGTTGTGTTTGGGTTCAACTTTAATCTCTATAATTTGTGACATGTACTAATTTTAGCTAGATCTCTATATCAAGGGATTCAGCAACCCCAGATATACATCAAGGAGATGGAATTGAGGCAAAGAGTAGCATCATCTGCATAGGCAACGAGCTTGTTTTCTAGGCCAAACCACATATTATGTATATAGTTTGAAAAGTAATTAAGTGATTAATTAAAAATACATGATGAACCATAAGACATCCTCTAATCTAAATCAGGTCACTATTGATACTGAGTTTTATCAAACAATGTTTAGCAATTAAATGTGCATGTATGAAATAAATCATGATGTATTAATCGAACCTATAACGCTTTTCCTTATATATCAAACTATAAAACTTTTTCTGTATATCAGTTTTTCAGTGTTTTATTGATCTAATCAGAATTACGGGAACCTGATTCTTAAGTTTCCAGATGAATCAAATATATTTATAACAAAAAAAAAAAAAAAAATTAAATCCACAGGAAAATGTACATATAATCATCTGTTACTCAGACAATTCGTAGATGAGAAAAAGAACATCATAGCTTTATTCCTATAAGGAAAGTGGTATTATCTGAAATGAATAAAAAGTTTCATACAAGAGGTTTAAGATAGAACTATGAGGAGAGAGTTGGAGGAGCTAATTAATAAGTAAAAGAGAAATCTAACTTCTTTTTTCAAGATCCGTTTATCACTCACAATCCCAGAACGATTACGGCAACTCTTCTGTCATAATTCCGCCTCGCTTCATGTCCTTATGTCTATATCTGTCCTAGAAACGGTACATCCCGTACTATTTCGAGGAGTGTATAATTGACAGAAAAGAGAATGAATTATAGCGGGATAGTTACAGCAATTTATTTTAGAAATGTGAACAAGGAAATGTAATTCTCACGAGACCCTCTAGCGGCCGGATTGTGCATCAAATCTCTTATATAAGCTTTTCGATTTCCTCATAGTATTACAGGGATGCAAAGATAGTGGGGTCAAACATTCTGGTTGTCGCTTGATACTGATTTCCAGTTATTTGATACACTAAATGCAATGAGAACAAGGTAATTTTATCAGGTCAAACACACACACGCACACACACATATATGTATATATATATATATATATATATATATATATATATATATATATATATATATATATATATATATATATATATATATATATATATATATATATGCATGCGTGTGTGTGTGTGTGTGTGTGTGTGTGTGTGTGTGTGTGTGTGCTGCGTGTGTTTTCTGATGACATGAATCAGTAACATAAAATAAAAATTTTATGGATTGCAAAGTATGCAAAGCTAAGTATACTGAATTTCAAGGAATCAATCACTTTACCAAATTACCAAATACCCTTACTTTTCGTTTATATTTACCTTATGTAATCCATTCAATACATAAATTACAATCTGATATAAAATCAGAAAAAAATTATGCTAGACTATTCGATCTATGTATAGGCAAAGGAAAAATGGGCCGTAATCAGAGAGAGGGATCCAATGTAGTATTGTCTGCCCAGTCAAATGGGCCAACAACTCACTAGCCATAGTGTCTCAATGGGTGGCTGGTGCCCTAGCCAACCTACTACCTAATATTATATGTATCTAATGCAGTATAATTGATACACAAATCAAAAACGTATTGGAAATCAGAGAAAATGTACATTAAAATGGAATAACGATAATATGAGAAAACCCGAATGACTAAGTTTCTTCTAGAACGATTGAACGTAAATATTAAGATATAATTGCAATGTGAAAAGGGTAGAATATATTCAACTATGTACAAAAGTTTCAAAGCATTGGTCATATTTACTTTTCACACAAGAATGCAATCATATCATGAAGCCAGTGGATAAGATTAAAATAATGGTGGCATTTTGCGAGGATGAAAAAAATAAAAATCCGTAACTAACAGATGGTTGTCTAAACTCTGGCATAACACACCACAAATGATAACCAGACATACATTCACTTTCATAAACACGTAGACACCGATTAGGTATAGCCATATAAGTCTACAATTTTCATTTAGAGTTTTGCAAGTGGAAAACGAAACTTGTGCAACCTACACGTTATACCCAAAGACTATATCAGTATATAGTCTTTGGTTAATATATCTAACCTGTGTTATTATTACGAAGTTAACGGAACACCTTGCTTCGTAGATTTTAGGAAACTAAATTTCTTGTGATCACATACACCAGATGAATTAGATGTAGACTTACGGAGACAAATAGCCTCACAGAAGTCCAAATCTAGTTCGTTTCTTCCGATATCGAAATCATACAGGAATATGTGTACTGTTTTCCAAAACTAGAACAATCGGTGGTAGCATGTTACATGTAGCCATTGCTCATAGGCAAAGCTAAATACTGTTTAGTTGAGAGGTATTACTGTGCTCCAGATACGAGTTTATCATGACAACTATTTTTTTCCAGTAACAATAGGCCTATGTATACGACGAGCTTCAAACAATATCATGGTTGATTTTGTTAGCTGTAGTTATACACCCATTTTCCGTTTAACCTCTGACATTCATAGCCATTGGATATCATAACAAGACTACGGTTTAACAAATTGGTCTTCCGCTATCTTGGGTTAGAGTCCTCTTGCTTGAGGGTACACTTAGGCACACTGTTCTATCTTATTTCTCTTCCTGTTGTTTTGTTGAAGTTTTTATAGTTTATATAGGAAATATTTATTTTAATGTTATTCTAAAATATCTAATTTTTTTCCTTGTTTCCTTTCCTCACTGGTCTATTTTCCCTGTTGGAGCCCGCGGGCTTACAGCATTTTGCCTTGCCAACTACGGTTGTAGCTCAGCAGATGATGATGATAATAATAATAATAATAATAATTAGTTGGTGCTTAAACACACCATTACCTTATATTCAGTCAGTTTGGTTCCACAGGAACTTTTAGTCCACAGAGCCTTCTTACGTTTAGGGTAAATATTTCCGAGTAATTACAACTGGTGCAAACTTAAAAGACAAACACAATGTTGTACCTGCTTTAACAACCAGGAGTGTATGAAATCAATAGGAATTCTTCCCTAGACATTCATAGAGACAAAGAAGTTGGGGATGAAGACACTTATAGGCCACGAAAGAAATTATACTTTAACTTCACCAGTGACGTCATAAAAACACAAGAACATCAGCGCAATCTATTGGTGCTCTGATTAAACACCACCAGTTTGAGGTCAGCTTGAAGGCACTGTTATATTGGTAAAATTTCATGCAGCAAAATGCTTTTTCGTCGTCACATGTCCATATCTTTATCATTCTGTTAATTATATGGTCGTAAACGTTTCCATGAACCGGTGGAAGAACCATTAACTGACGATCAGATGATAAACAAAAAGTCACAGAACATATATAGTCTTTACACACCACAGTCCACTATATATCGGGTAATTACTACTCTAATTAGATCAAAAGTGACTCTTTATAGTCTGATAGATACCCAATTTTTTGCATGACCGTCAAGTCGGTTATATATGCATTATTTTGCTGAGAGTAATAGTATAGGGTATCTACTGTTAAGAATCTGACGATGCCACCATGGCACATTTGGTCAGTTTTTAATTAACGTCATAAGCCACGCCTACCTTTCCCATACAGTCCCTCTTATTTATGACATATCTATTTTGTAGTATAAACATATCATTTTTGGCGTCAATTTAAAGCTTGTGGCAAATTAAATGCAAAAATGTGGATCACAAAACATTTAAAACAAATACAGATCATTTTTGTCGTAAAAGGCCAAATTCGGCCACAATGTAAGCAATACAATAGAAAATGTGCAATATGTCATGTTTTAAATATAAAAAAGTTGGGTATATAAGCAGATTTTTTATGAAGATTGTGAGTGAGTATGTGCACTTTAAGAATAAGACTGGTGCCACCTTGGCACTGTATTTTTATTGTCATAAGCCACGCCCTTTTTAATTTTTAGTAACAATTTAGTTTGTGACATAAATATGCTATGTTTGGTATCACATTAAATCTAATAAGAATTTGAATGCAAATATATGGATAACAAATACAGGTAATTCAAAGGTCAAATTATGTTACAAATGTAACTAATAGGCCTAGCCTACAACATAAAATGTGTAACATGTTTTGAAACAAGTTAAGAATTATAGACACTAAATTCACTGGGGTTATTATGAATAGCAAGGCAAATGTAGAGGACTTTTTACGGGTGTTTATGTATCTTTCCAGTTATTGTTGAAGGCTAGACAGCAAAGCAAATCACAGTCCACATTAACCGAAATGACATTTTACGCATTGGTGTTACTTTTTTTAGATATTGCCACTCAACTGTGTTCTTAGAACAGTTAGTCCTACTAATGATCAAAAGTCAAACTAAATTAATTTGATGTAAAACATATATGAATTGAATATTGCAACTTGAAGTTATGTTAGACTAATTGAAGGTAAACCAGCTTACACCATACTTAGTTCTGAGTATACTGTACTATTCATGGGTTGAAAATATTGTCTGAATATTTTAAACACATTGTCTGTAAGTATAAAAGATTAGACCAGGTCTAAAGTTAGACCTGGTTGAAGTGAAATTTAGGTATGACAGGAACATACCTTTACTCATACTTCCTTTCCTGAGTAAATAGCCGGTTACGAACATATTGAATTATGACAATATTACTGAATCAGTAGTGCAACTGAAAAAGAAAAAATCTCTGGTGGGTCTGTAGTTTACTTAAATGAGGTTTAACTTTAAACTTGGTCTCACTATTTTGAACATCGAAAAAACTAATTGGAAATATTACTCAATTGTCATTCATATTTTCTGGTTTCATTGTATCAACTAGCAACTAGGATAATACACCAAGTATGGCTTCATCTGAACGTTACTTCTAATGTGGTATAGACGCTCCTGTAAGTACTGCAGGGGAAGCTAGAATAGTAAGCGGAATTCCCTTCAGCATTACTAAAAATGACATGCTTCCTGTACAACTGAAAGAACAGCTACTTAATTATTCAGATTTAAAAATCGCTATTCAGAAGAATTGCATTTCTACATACACCTCATCTACGTACATAAAGAAGTACTGTATTTCAGGTGCATGGGATCAAGTATATCTCCAAGAAAGCCCCATTGCCAATACTGAGGTCTAATTATCCTGCATTCAACTTTCATGACCAGTGTCTAATCTGTAGTCAAGACTGCTTACCCAAGGATCGAAAGCATCCAGGATGATAGAGAAAAGTTTATATTTGTAGAACAGAGGACATGAAACAGAAGTTTCTCTAGGTCTATGATGAAAGGTGACGATGTTGCAAATGGGGTGCGTGTTCGTATTAATGCTGCCATTACAGACTTTTATGCAGCAGATACACAGGATCATATGGATTGTTACACAATATTTGTTTCGAAATGAAATATTGTTGCTGTGTCAAGTACCTCAAAACACCAAGAACCAGATCTCAGTGACGCTTACTTCAAGCATCTATCAACGATTTGACTTTCACATTATTTAGCAAGAGCGACCCTCCAAAGCTCAAGAGCCTACTGAAAAGTCTGCAATAGATCATATCAAACGTGGGCATTTCCAAATGTTAATCAGGAGAACAGGTGATCAGAATGACCCCCTTGCCACTAACCTTTCATTGTTTGTATGGAGATTGGTCCCAGCACTTGGAGCAGATCTTTACTCCAAACATGCGTTAATCCTGAATAGCTGTTTTGCTTAATTAAATATGGGGAAAATGACCGGGGACTGGGTCCTGGAAGGCCATTCAGTGTTGTAATGCAAGTTTTTGATGATTTTGGCACAGGCTTATCTCAATAGGTCTTAGCACTGGCAATACCTTCTCACTACTATTGCATAGTTCTTTGCTCTGCACAAGACAAACAAGCCACTTCACCATTGTCATTTTTTTTTTACTTGGGTAATAGCAAAAGAATTCAGTCCATGCAGTGTTCATCCATTTTATTCTGTAGCCTATATAGTAGATTCCATTTTCATACTGTACAGTTTATGTACTAAGTTTTAGCTATGAGTAAAATACCTCAAGCTCATTGCAAAACCTCAAAATTTTAATTCCTAACTGAAAATTGGATATGATGAAACTTGTTTACTGTAGCCTACAGAAATTTTATTTTGGTTGTATTAACCAATACATCAGTGTGAAGTTTGTGTGTAGTATGGGAAATTTGATATTTATCAATTTACAGTCATCTATTCCACTAATTTCTGATGATTATAAATAGTAGCTTAACTAGACCACTGCATTTAAATAATGTATTGTATTACAATCTTATTGCCCTGCCAATTTGCTGATGGATATTGTAGTTTAAAATTCATAAATTTTGGATGCTCTGATTCACGCTGGGGATATGGAGGCCACTCAGTCCCTATGGTAGGGAAAAATAATGATCCATAAAAGTGGCCTTGGAAAACAAGCTAAGAAAGTAAGGTTGTGTCCACACAACCAGTCATTGCCCCTCTGGCAACCATAGTTACCAAACCACAGTGGGTGGCAGCAATAATGTGAGAAGTGCAAAATCAAGATGCATAAATCTTGCAATAAACAAGTGCTACCAAATGAGCTTAACCTTATGATCTCTTATACCAATTCACTGGGCAATGTTAAAAACCTGTCTGCACACAGGAACTCAACTTAGTCGAACTTTGGCTCAGAAGTAAAGAGGTTGTAGTCAAGTGTACTTCAACAACATTCCCGTGGTGACCAGCAGGATTAAAATCAAAATAGCTTTGAAACAACATAAGTGCTACACTTTAGAAGAACTGCAAGGGGAACACAAAATTTTACATGAACTTAAAGATGGCTATAAATCAGAATACTGTAAAAATTCCAGCATGCAGGAATGGACCCCAACCCTTTTTACAAATGGTACATCCGTTGAAGAAGTGTGGATAACATTTTGTGGAGGATAAGGCCAAAAAATTGATAGACAGGTGGCACATCATTACTTCTGCAATTGTGCACCTACTAATAATGCCTTTTCTTATCAGAGCTACGAATACTTAAGCACGGCAGAGTTGTTTACCTGTAGTGATCGATCTCGTTTCTCATGACATTCTCATTCCCGTGAGTTCTGATAATATTGTTTAGTGGATAGACACTGCCCCATCATGTAAACACACTACAGCTCATTAATTTATCCAAATTCAATGTTTACTATTTCTTGAACTTAATAATTATATTTTGTTCATTATGAAATTAATTCAAAAGGATAATAAAATATAAAATGAAAAAGACTGAAATGGTGGGAATTATATTCTCTAAGTTCCTTACATGCATATAAGGTATAGTCATCTTCAACAGTCAACTTTACTATATACATGGCCTACAGACAGGCTATACATTATAACTTTTCATTTTTCTCCTAACTATATAAAAGAGGTTAATATAGCAGGACATAGCACAGAGAATGGCATGGATATGATATACAGTTATGACCACCTAATAAATAGGTGTGTGAACAGTATGGAGTAAACCCTATAAAACACCAAGGAATACATTAGTGAAGATAAAAAAAGATACACCTTTTCATCAGATTTTAAAACCTCAATCATGAAACACTTCTTAGGCAGAGATGTATGGCACACTTTTACAACAAGCTTTAAAATATAAAAAGGGGGTCTAATTTTTAATACATTACACAAAGGTCACTGAGTTTTGAACATAACATCCTAATGTTAGTAGGATTTAACCTCATCAAGCTGGAAGCTTAGGTTTATAATGAACATAAATGTTGTAAGAACTTCTCTATGTTACACACAAACAAAATTTAATTACGTATATATACATTAAACATGGAAATATAAAAAAATAAAAACTTTTATGATTTCCACCTTACTAGGACAGAAGACTAAGATAAACAAGTTTATTTTGCATTAATTCAAACAATATGACAATCCTGCTTTACTAACCTCTGCAACACGTATCAGAGGGCATGATGAAAATATTACAATGGTACGTAAAATTTATAAATGAATTCCTGAAACAAATCAATCTAATCTGATTGAAGAAAATTCCTTATATATTTCACAAACTGGCCTTCTAGGCAATGCTCTGATGCTTTATGGATATACATATATATATATATGCACAGATTGGCAATACCATTATCATTGCACTGTCAAGACTTTTCTTAACAGAAATTTGGATGGCAAAACTCCTTAAAAACAAGTCGGTAATAAGGAGTAACCAAACATAACTGCACTCTCAAAGATTCATTTTTGCTACAGGTTTTAGTTTTCTACTCACCTTCTCATAATAAACCTAACTACCATAGAAAAAACATTACAGGCTACTTCGATAGTTGTCATAACTAATGAAATCAAAGTTACAAATGAAAACCAAAGTCAGATCTCTTAAAAAGAACTGCAGTACTGCAACACACACCAAAGAAGTACTGTATTGCACTTTTGGAATCGATCATACTTTGTAGTGCAAAAATCTCCAGAGTATATTTTACGAGAATCTGCCCAAATAACCACCTCTAAAATTTGTCTTGAAACAGAACTTCATTTTGATTTTGAAAGTTTCAAAACCACATATGCAAAGTGTTAAATGGTTGAAAGAATGACATGTCCATTGCTCACTTCTACACAAGGAAGAGCAAACTAGCTTTCATACCTACGTACAGTCAAACAATAATGTCTATAGATATAAGACTTTCTAAAGCACATCATTCATTTTCATAAAAAATGCAAAAAGGGCAGTCAGTCCACAAACACTGAAGAACAACAAAGATGGGTTTATTACCCAAGAAATGAGATGGATTTTAAAAATAGTTTCCTTGATAAACAAAATTATCAGTCCTTTTCTCACCTAACAGGAAAGACCGTAAATCAGCTGGTACTTTCTCATGTTTTGTATCTGCTTTTCAACAACTATTACACAAATGACATTACACACTGGACACTGTGCTCTTAGAAACCTGCCCAAAACTCCACTTTCATCCCATCAACATTTTAACTTAGGGAGCAGAGTTGACTACAAATCTGCAATATATTTGTATGTATAGATATCTACTCACTTCTATAAACAATGAGATGATCCTCTATACTTTAATGAACTTTTCGTTAAAGTAGTACAGTACATGAAATATTTTTTACCTACTTAAGTTGAGATATTGAGTCTTAAAAGTGGTGCAGAAGACTTGAAACACAAATTGTGGTAATGCAGATGACTAGCATGTGCAAGGGACATGGGGGGCCAGGAAAAAGGAGCATTTAACACAGTTTCAAAGGTTTCAACATCTTCTGCTAACCTCTAGAAATAGACAGAGAATAATCCTATTACCTGGCGGAAGTTTTACCACAAACATGCAAATCACAAACAATTGAGACAACACAGACATAGGAGAAATGCACAGTACTTCTATATGCAGCTATGTGGGCCTAATAAAATATAAATGAATGAAATCTTTACCGCAAATGAGGAGATCATAACCTCATATCATGTCGTTTTCATCGGTTACTTTAACTTTCAGAATTTTCATTACTTATGTAAAATGATTAAGGTGATATACATAATTTTGAAATTCTGTAATAAAGTAATCCTTTACAATTACACAGTGCAATAATAACTACATGTGAATAACATAAATACTGTATACACAAATATCTACATTAATTTACTTTAGTTGCTTACCTTAAAAATGAATAAAACTATGAAGGTTTCAAAGGCATCAAGGGACAAATAAATAGTTGTTATTGAAGACAAATTTTTAGAAGGATCACATTAAATAAAGATACTAGGCATATTGGCACTGACAAGTCCATTTTCCATTTAATGTCCTATAAATGTGGTAGCGTGTAAGTTGAAAATTCTAACTAACATACTGTACTGTATATATCTTCAGGCACTAGACAAGAGTACTTCTCTTTCAACATAAATGGAATAAAAGAAATATAAATTAAAAGATCAAAATTGAGCAATACCTCACAAATTTCCCAGACCTTTCAACTTCCTAATATAAAAAAGTTATAAATGAAAAAAAAAAAAATAAGAATGATGAGAACTACAGTACTGAAAGCCCAACAAAAAAAAATTCCTTTGGGTAATGTTCAACCTTTTCTGACTACGCTTTGTGTGATGCAATGTATATGGAACTAAATCTTTGCAGTGCCCTCTCAGTTTCTTACCGTATCGTTTAATTTCCATTACACTACTGTATACTATATTCCCATAAAGTCGAATTGGATTTATCCAATGCCTTTTAAATTAACTAAAATTTGTTAACAATTCTCCAACTTGCCATTATACATACCCAAGAGAAGAGCACTATCCCAGTGTTTTGACTAAGCTTTACAATAAAAGCCATCCCTTGCATATGTCAGCACAACTATATAACTTTCATTATCATCTGGTAACACATACCTGCATTATATACCACTAACCACCCAACCCCTTTTAACTGTCACTTTTCATAATCCCACAGGTAGTAGTCATAAACTTTCTATTCAATTTCTTTTTTCTCATTACACAAAGTTAATAATTTTTTTAACAGTAAGTTTAATTAGTTTTTCAAACCACATATTTCTGGAATGTTGAAGTTAATCTTTGATATTTCTTAATATATTAAAGTCTATTGGAAGGCAGATTTATCAATTTTAAATATTCTAATAACCAAGAATCAATCCCTACGGTACCTGGTATTACGTAATGTACTGTGACACCATTTGCTGTCATCAAAACTACTGTACTCATGAATAAATTTACTTTGGTATCAAGAGACCTCAAATTCTTTTACTGTTATTTTGTGGCCTGGATTTTAATCACTATCATAAATGATTTTTATGGACAGATGGGTGCTGTGCAAATACTAAAATTGTAATGAGGATTCTAAAATTATATTGTTTCCAATAAACACCATCACAAATTTATGTTCCTTAAAGAAAATAAGGACAAAGTTCAATATGCTGACAGACTTCTGTTCACAACCTTGCATGGATCTAAAATCGACAAAAGCCTTCATTTAGTCTTTGGGACCAAGCCATACCTCTTTGTCAAAGAACAGTAATCTGTTTTGCTTTATAAAGCAAAAAAGTAATAGTATGCATGTCAAAGATGGGGAGCTGGCTGGAAAACCAATGAAATCACTTATTTGATCAGAACCTGTGTAATCTTCTGTGAACTGAATAAGCAGGCCTCTTCTCTTTAAATATCATGATTAAATTACTCTTTTAAAATCTATACACAGCCAAATAATCATCCTTTCCTGTAACAATATAAAAATAAACCAAGATGCCCCTCATAGCTATAATAAAATGCATATCCCTTCCTAAGGCAGTAAGAAATTAATGTAAAACTATTAATACTTGAACTCAAAAGATATACAATGAGCTGCCTTACTAACCAGTTTATTTCATTTGTTATATCATGATCTGAGATAGAAACGTCTGTATCTAAATAGTACTAATGACCTATATGAAATTAGTGAGGTATTGTTCTAACGGATGCAACATTCTGTTTTTCAAACAACCAAAGGCAAACATGGATATGCAATGCTTTGGAGGTAGGACTTTACCCCATAAAATTTTCATGTAATTAGCCACCAATATTGATATTCCATTAAATCTAAATAGATTTTAAACATTATTCTTGGAATGTTAGGAAAAAAAGCAATTGCATCACATTTCAGCAATGCTTAAATGTTTTTAAACACAGGGGCAACAGCAAGAGAGAAGTGTCAAACATAAAATATATCTAGAGACAAAGTAGGTATCTTTACATTTCCAAACATTACTGGTGTATACTGGATAAAATGCAACATGCATACAAGTGTGAGTATACCATTAATTACTTAGCATGTACAGTTCTGTATGATTTATTTTACAAATGATTGCGTACTAGACTTTATAGAATAACTTACAAGATGTGCTTGCATGTGTTTGTGTGTTTTTACCTGTGAAGGATCAATGACTGACCTGTATACTTAACTGCGTAGTTTTGAGAAATAAAAGTCCAACTATTCCTAAATATTAAAAAAAAATAAATAAATAAAAACACCATTTCCAAATGGACGAAAAGGTTAAAACGCCAGCACCGACAGCAATGTATACAAAAAATTTTTTTCTTACAATGACTGTAAAACTGAAAGATTCAATGCCTATAAATATCACATTAAACTCTGGGGTAATCATCTAATAGAGAAATGGACTTAAACATCTTTTTTTTTGAGTGAGAATACATATATCACAATTCCCTTCCAGAATGACAAACTGGAAAAAATATTATAAGAATGTAATTATATAAGCAAACAAGTGCAGAACTAGCTTTTATACAATATGTTTTCTTTGCAATATAAAATACCTTGCTAAAGTTAATGGAAAGAGAAGATTGTGGGATCCATCAACATTCTAATTTGATTATCTCCAATCAAGTTCAGCAATATCCTTCGTTTGGATTAACAAGACGGATGTAACAATCTAATGATAACGTTTTGGGTTAGCCATTCATCTAAATATTTTTGTGTTATTATATTTGACTACAGATGAGCAGGTATGTGGTGGAGATAATGGATAAGCAAAAAAAAAAAAAAAAAAAAAAAAAAAAAATAACTTGATACTGTACTCATTTATGAGATAATGGATAAGCACTTGATATTGTATTCATTTGTGGTGTCTTTTTAATACCCACAAATACCACAGTACAACTAGACATTTTTCTTTTCTTTTTTGTTGCAATTTTTCATTTACCTATAAAGTCTTTGAAATTGCTAAATAACCTTTTAAGAAAACCTATGTATCAGACTAACTTGAAAGTAATACATATGAGACCACGGTTATTATCATGTTGCACACGAGCCAGATAATATAGAAAATATTTTGGGGGAGAAGTTTGTTGGACTAACCAGTTGGACATTTTTTTCAGTAAATTGCATGCACAGAGTATATACAAAAAAAAATGTCATAGTTAGTATGTGTATAGTTGACTTCAGAAAGGGTGTGAAAATATTTTTTGAAAGCATGAACAAATTCCTAATTTTTCCAGAATCATAATGCAAGTCTTATGTAGAATATTGAGTACATCTCAATATTCAGCCTTGGTTCTGGATGAGATACACAAAGAGTGTATTTGTGAAGTTGACAAAAAAATTACCAATTACATGTAAATCAACAGCAGAGTTTTAAACAACCCAGGGGGACATGATCTCAAAGTGTGAGAGTAAATATTCCACAACTGAATTATCAGAGCCTGTGATCCGAACAGAAAAATCTATCTCTAACAAGGTGGTATCCATTACTTCAATACTGGAATGTAGCTCTTTGGGCAGATATGTAGCCAATGTGCCTAAATACTGCACATGGGATGTTTCAATATAATAGTCAGCACTATTCAGAGGAATTCCATGCAACTGATTTACAATTAAAAGGATTTGTTGCTAAAAAAAACCTTGCTTAAACTCATATTATTTTCAAAAAGTCTTAGATATTTTTCTTACCTGTTCTTTGGATTTCCTATACATTCTGTAAAGGTTAAACCACTAAACTAGACATGGATCATTTCCATCTTTTTACGGATAATAGTATTTGATTTCAGTGAAATTCACTAAAAATAATTCAAGTTTCATTCTTATTTGCCTATACCTTAAACAGATTAATATTAACAGATATAATATTTGTCCATACTTTAAGGAGATCATTTGACAGTATCATTACTCACAAAATAAACATCAAAGTAAACTGAAGGAAACAAAATGCATAATGAAAGGCAATAAATCAATTTCATAAGATCAGATATTCAAACTGCAGAGTAACTTACAATTTCACAGCATCACATTGAGAGATTAAACAGGAAAAAAATTCAATTTTCAAGAATAAACAAGAAAATTACAATGGCAATACAACATACTTAACATGATATTTACAAAGTTGAAAATTAATTACTGTACATTCCTAGTAATAAATAAAAACTCCTAAAAAAGATTAATAAAGAATTCTATAGCAAAAAAAAAAAAAAACCCCCACACAAATGCAGCAGGGAAATAAAGTAATCGAGGTGTCAGTGGGTGAACACTGGCTACAAACTAAACTTTGACAAAACAAAGGAAAATGATAACGTGATGGATATAATGATGACCAATGTCCCTTTTTTAGGGTTAGGCAGTTTGGGGTTTTTGGGTAAACATTATCTAAAAAATAATTATGACTTTTTTTGAGGGTTGGGAGATGATTAGTTTTGAAATTTTAGAAATGAAACTTATGTAGTGCTGTTACTTCCTAAAAATTACAATCTTATTCCTGTATATCTTCTAATGATCCTCGTGTGAACAAGAAATGTATTTCACATTTATTTTGAAAATACTCTACAACAGTTTAGGATCATAATAAAATTGAGTCAACAATTCCATAAAAGTGTGGTGCCACTGTATGGAAATATAATTACTGTGCAGTATAAAATAACTACAGTATGGGAAAAGAAATATAGAATAAACAATAGGAACAAAAAAGTCAGTTGCATGGACTCTACTAATGATATCGCCTTTCTGCAAGAATATACCCAATTATTGTTTCATGTTCGTTTGGTATTCTTAAACACAAATAAAAAAAACAAGTCCATGCTGCTAGAACATCAAATACCAATTTTTTTTATACATTACACAATAATAGTAATAATAATAAAATTAAGTTAATTTGCCTAGCAACTGAACCCGAGTACATGAACTAACAAACGAAAGAATATTCTATTTAAATTTTAGTCAAAAAATTATCAAAAAGCAGAGTGAAGTACCCCATTGAGTAGTTTTCAGGCATAATAGCCCACTTTGCACAAATCACTTCACAGAGACCTGACGGTAGAAACTTGGATACGATCTAAAACAGCATCTGAACCTTACATTACATCTTTCAAGAAGAAAACTACAGTATAAGGGTATGAATTTTAACAACAAACAACAGAAGCATAATTTAGATGTCCTAAAATATACTATATCCACATGTAAACTTCATTAATTACAAAAATATGATTTGCCATAACAATTAAGATAACTTTAAATACAGTATGCCAATCTCTGTAACACTCAAGGTACAGCCAAAAGTGGAATTACCAATCTTTTATATTATAAAAAAAAATAAACTTGACTTCTCATAACCTAAGGCAAAAGTTGACTTCACAACTAAGGGATTTATTACACTTCTAATTCTACAAAAATACAGGCCTCCACACAAGTCTCTATCCCTAAAAAAATCTGAATGTAAAATTTTAAGGGGAAAAAAAATGCAATTTTTCCTTCTCGAATTGGATTTCCCTTACCAGGTCTAATCCATGTTAGAAGCCCACAGCTCTCACAAAGAATACATTCAAGTATAAATATCCTCCATCATAATTACAATATATTAAAAAGAAGATTCAACTATCTGATCTCTGCAACAGTAGTAAGAGGTCAAGTATGTACCAATGAGTAAGTAAACCAAGCGAATATGTTTGTGTTTGTGTGTGTGTGTATGGGTGCGCACAATTGGGAGAGTAGTGAATGCCCTTCTGCAAGAATATGTAACATCTTTCAACAAATATCTAGTTTCATTCCATCAATTCACACGATCTGTTACTTATTACAGATAATCATTACATTCATGTATGAGTTGTGACCAGAATTTCATGTCCTTTAAGGGAGAGAAATAAAGGTCATTTCTCCAAAATATACTCGATGAAATTCTGTTCCAACTTGGCATTCTGGCAACTGTCTTGCAAACCACTTTATTTCAACTTATCACTGAAATGCTGAGGAATCAATCCTATCTAAAGATTAAAGTTGTATTTTCAAAATAATTAAAAAGATGCTTCCTTCGAAGAGATCAGGTAAATCTTTAATACTGACCATGACTTGGCGATGCATTCTGTGACATTCCTGTAATGAATAGAACAGTGTTAAATAGTTACATAGCATACTTATAATATTTACACTTTTTTTCAATTTACAAAATTTCAAATTTCTAATGTTTTCTATGTACTATACAGTATTTTCAATACTGTACTTCATTACATATAGCCCAGGTCAAAAAAGTAATTTACATACAAGGTAGCTTTCATCAACTTAATCACTTGACCATTTTATTTTTAGTACAGTACCAAAAGAAAAAAAAAAATGTAGTGTCAACAAAAAATTATGACAGAAAAATCCATTTCTCATAGTGATTTCAAAATTACATCTAATAACCGTAAGTGTCAGCAGTAATTTATGACCTAATGGCAGTAGTCAATGTTGATGCTGGGAAAATGCTAGTTAGCCTTGAGAACACCAGTATCTCTTTCATCCTAATGCTACAACAGGACAAAGTATTCTAGAAATTATTTATGAAGGAAAAAATAAATGACGTAAATGGCCAATTAAAGCAACACTATAAAAAAAGTTTTGTTTAAAAATTACTTAATTTACAAAGAAACATCTAACCATGACTTTCATTATGTTAATGTATATAATCCTCAATTTACATAATTCAAGACTCAAAGCAGGAACTTACCTGCTAGATATGTTACAATTTAGAATAATTATTTAATTTAGTTAAGGATTCTACACCATATTAACCAAATTTTTAACCTTATACAGTTCCAAGTCGAAAATTAACTATTAAATGTTAGTGGATTGAGAATTAACATTTTACCATAAGGCTCCATCATGCAAAGCACAAAAAGGTGAGGAAAACAGCTAAAGAGAGTAGGAAAAGCTTGGGTACTACAGACAAGATAAGCTAAACTACCTTGCCATTATATTCACATCAAACAATCTTAGGGCATCATTACCTATAGAAAGTCTGATTACTTTCACAGTTCATTACCCTAACTTTCAGTTGATGTTCCTAAAAAAGTACTGTATGAGTGAGTAATATATTTTTCATCAATAACTGCATCTTCATTATCATATATCATCATACTGTACCTCCTACAATGTTCATAGAGTTTTATTTACTCAATTTTTAGTTTTAAATAGACTAATTTTTAATATTGGCTTCAACTAACGCTATTTGTTTACATGACCATGCTCTCCATACACTGCCAAATTATGCAAAGCTATTGTTTTCCTCATTACTTTTTCATAATTTAAAACAATTCGCCACATGGGAAACAGGTTAAAATTATAAAAACTATAGATTTATAAAAAAAAAAACAAGCCTGGTTTCCTCACTAAATGACCTGGAACCGACATTGTCAACACAAGTCAACCAAACAGAAGTTTGTGATGCCAGCATACATTTAATATATATTCAAAATATATATTAAATTAAAAATGGAGTAATTACTCAAGTGTCCAAACTGTCCATAAAATATACAATTCACAAATAGTGACACTTTTGAGTAATTACTCCATTTTTAATTTAGTATATATTTTGAATATATATCAAAAGATATGCGAGAAATATTTAGCAAAAGGTAAGGAGGTGTATGTTGCGTTTATCGATCTGGAGAAAGCGTATGATAGAGTTGATAGGGAAGTAATGTGGAATGTGATGAGGTTATATGGGGTTGGTGGAAGGTTGTTGCAAGCAGTGAAAAGTTTCTACAAAGGTAGTAAAGCATGTGTTAGGATAGGAAATGAAGTGAGTGATTGGTTTCCGGTGAGAGTGGGGCTGAGACAGGGATGTGTGATGTCGCCGTGGTTGTTTAACTTGTATGTTGATGGAGTGGTGAGAGAGGTGAATGCTCGAGTGCTTGGACGAGGATTAAAACTGGTAGACGAGAATGACCATGAATGGGAGGTAAATCAGTTGTTGTTTGCGGATGATACTGTACTGGTTGCAGACACAGAAGAGAAGCTTGGCAGATTAGTGACAGAATTTGGAAGTGTGTGTGAGAGAAGGAAGTTGAGAGTTAATGTGGGTAAGAGTAAGGTTATGAGATGTACGAGAAGGGAAGGCGGTGCAAGGTTGAATGTCATGTTGAATGGAGAGTTACTTGAGGAGGTGGATCAGTTTAAGTACTTGGGGTCTATTGTTGCAGCAAATGGTGGAGTGGAAGCAGATGTTCGTCAGAGAGTGAATGAAGGTTGCAAAGTGTTGGGGGCAGTTAAGGGAGTAGTAAAAAATAGAGGGTTGGGCATGAATGTAAAGAGAGTTCTATATGAGAAAGCGATTGTACCAACTGTGATGTATGGACTGGAGTTGTGGGGAATGAAAGTGATGGAGAGAGAGAAATTGAATGTGTTTGAGATGAAGTGTCTAAGGAGTATGGCTGGTGTATCTCGAGTAGATAGGGTTAGGAACGAAGTGGTGAGAGTGAGAACGGGTGTAAGAAATGAGTTAGCAGCTAGAGTGAATATGAATGTGTTGAGGTGGTTTGGCCATGTTGAGAGAATGGAAAATGGCTGTCTGCTAAAGAAGGTGATGAATGCAAGAGTTGATGGGAGAAGTACAAGAGGAAGGCCAAGGTTTGGGTGGATGGATGGAGTGAAGGAAGCTCTGGGTGATAGGAGTATAGATGTGAGAGAGGCAAGAGAGCGTGCTAGAAATAGGAATGAATGGTGAGCGATTGTGACACAGTTCCGGTAGGCCCTGCTGCTGCCTTAGATGACCACGGAGGTAGCAGCAGTAGAGGATTCAGCATTATGAAGCTTCATCTGTGGTGGATGTGGGAGGGTGGGCTGTGGCACCCAAGCAGTACCAGCTGAACTCGGTTGAGTCCCTTGTTAGGCTGGGAGGAACGTAGAGAGTAGAGGTCCCCTTTTTTGTTTTTGTTTCATTTGTTGATGTCGGCTACCCACCAAAATTGGGGGAAGTGCCTTGGTATATGTATGTATGTATGTATGCTGACATCATTTCTGTTTGGTTTACTATGTTGACAAAGTCAATTACAGGTCGTTTATTGAGGAAACCCGGCTAGTGTTTTATATAATATAATTCTATAGTTTTTTATCATTTTAACTTGTTTCCCATGTGGCACATTGTTTTAAATAATGAAAAAGTAATATAGGAAAACAGCAACTTTGCATAATTTGGCACCATATGGAGAGCGTGGTCTTGTAAACATATAACGAACTAACTAAACAATTCCTTTAATCTTATGAATGACCACTCTGGATACCTAACAATTTTCAAACAATGTTACTAATCTTATCTCTTTCTAATCAAATATAGTGATCACAGCCCAGAAAAAGGAAATATATACGATAGTGAAGTGGCAAAGGAAAATATACAGATATGGAAAAAGTTTATAACAGGAAATTGGAGAAACTAATATGACGGGTAAAAGAATAAAACAAATGGATGAAGTCATTGAATAATAACTTCATTTCTTAAAAAGCCACATAAATCTTCATTAGTATGATACTCACTCAGGCCAAAAGATGGCACTTGTTTACTAAAATACTTTGTAATTTTTGTTTTCTATAAATAATGTCCACTGACTTTGTTCTTCATGATTTTTATTTAATGTTTACTTTTAAGCAGATTTGTTATGTGATGTTATCTGTAAATTTACCTATTAGAGTTTCTATTTTCTATACCCACAACGTCAGTATCTTCAAAATCTTCTAAATGAAGAAATGAATGCAAACTAGAGAACAATGACATGACAGAGGGACAAATAAAACAGGAAATATAACATCAAAAGTAGTTGAGAGAGCTTTTGGTTGTGGAATTATGGAAATACCTTAGACAAAC
Organism: Palaemon carinicauda; assembly: GCF_036898095.1. NCBI lineage: Eukaryota > Metazoa > Arthropoda > Malacostraca > Decapoda > Palaemonidae > Palaemon > Palaemon carinicauda. Next base: position 15,004,848 of record NC_090730.1, read on the forward strand.
ACAAATAACAATGGCCTGGCTAACAGCAGCTGAAAAGCCAGTAATTATTTGAAGATATGCAAAGAAGTATTTTACAGAGAATTTCAATGTCTAAAATATGAATATATAAGAAAATGTTGTGGTCATAATGACAGGTCTTAGAAAAGGAAGATGATTTCTGGAAATACTAAATTACAGATAAATAAAACCAATTTGAAAAATTACTTATTTTTCCTTGTAAAATGGGGAATGTCTTCAGCAAAGATGGAATAACCATTGAATTTGTTAATAAGGTAGTTAACGACAGATGATGCGAGCAAGCTAGTAGACCTGTCCACCCGCTTGTTTAAGACTTCACTTTTGACCTTCAGCTCAGGACTGAGGGAGGTGGGTGAGATGGGAAGGTTATCTTTAAAGGACTCTGGTTTGTATAGCTAAGAAAAATACAAATGACTACTTTTAAAATCTGCTGTTTGTTCCCAGGTGTACACAAACATTCCTTTGTTTAAAATAGGGAGACTCACGAATTGGAGGATCTGAAGTCCCCATAGAACACTAAATTGGTTGGTTCTATTTTCTTCCCTGGAAGTGTCAGTCTCCCAGGTCTCATACAGAAGCAAAGGAGATGACTCAACCAACCCTCTATCTGTCTATCATGGGGATGAATGGGCTGTACTAAGATAATTGGTACGGGATCAAAGGAGGAATCCGGAATGATATACTGTACTGGGGATATGATGACCCATGGATTGGTATATATTCCACTATCCTTCCCATCTTCAAAGATGGATAAGGGAAATACTTCTCTAGATTCTAAACAATAGAGCTCGTAAGTGTAGCTTGCCAGCATCAAGCAAGATGTAGCAAGGAATAGTACAACCACTTCATCCAAGAGAGGAGGGAAGGGAAGATTAAGAAAAGCTAGTCATTCTACCTTTTATTCTAGATTTATATATACAAATTACAATCAACAAGATGCTTCCTGTCCCGCATGGAAGATGGGCTGGCTACACAAGCCACCACCACATCAAGAATGAAGAGTGTCGAGTGACTAGCGAGTCTACTCCCAAAGGTAAAAGCCTGCAAAGATTGTTTGGAGTTTTAATGACTAGTGAGTATACTCCCAAAGGCAAAAGCCTACAAAGGTTGTTTGGAGTTTCCAAACTCCAGCCTTGAAGGCTGAGATGCGCCAAACCTCTGACTTCATGAGCCCTAGTCTTGGCTGGTACCTCACTTGTCAAGGCATATGCAATACGGATTGTCTCTTGAAGACAGAAAGACCGTTCAACACCTTTTTTCTTGGCTTTGTCAGTGATAAGGAAGAGGCACTGACACTCAGACCCGAGGTGTCGGGTCCGCTTCAGATAGCACTGCAGAGCACTCATAGGACACAAAGTATCTCCTCTTGATTGCCACTTGACACTTAACATAGACAGGATATAGAAGGTTTCAAACTTGGGATCATACACCAAAGGGATCTGGGTTTTAGCCATGAACTTTGACACAAATTTTCAAAGAAAAAAAAAAAGGAGGAGGAGGAGGAGGAGGAGGAGGAGGAGGAGGAGGAGGAGGAGGAGGAGGAGGAGGAGGAGGAGGAGGAGAGGGGGAGAGAGAGAGAGAGAGAGAGAGAGAGAGAGAGAGAGAGAGAGAGAGAGAGAGAGAGAGAGAGAGAGAGAGAGAGAGAGAGAGAGAGAAAGAGAGAGCCAATTGTCTTCGATGTCATTTAAAAAAATCAAACTCAAGGTAGTGAGCAAGGGCTGTAGACTAATGTGCAGAATGAAAAAGTGATTTTCATTTTTCTACAGACACCAATTTGGTTCTTTCACTTAACACAGCAGATTCAAATTGCTAATACTAGTACTCTAGTCCCATACTTGAACTCCATAAACTGTGAAATACTGAAGAAAATTTATGAGGTAAAAATATCACCTACCCTATGTAACACCAACAATATTTTTAATGGTTCCTTGTCCTCAGCAACTCCTCACCTTAACTCTTTAAGGCTCATTAACTGCAAAAGCAAACACCACTGAAAGCTACAAAACTACACAGGACAAATATAGTCATAACATGCTAACAAGATTTTATACAATACTAAGCCATGACAAGTAAATGGTTCTAAATAAGATCTTAAACAAGGCCATCTTCCCTTTAAATCCACAATGAAATTAAAATATATCACCACCTTGTAGAGGAAAAAATTCAACTAGTAACCACACCAAAATATACAGTATGTTCACATATACACTACATTAGAAGGCACATCCACTATGAGGAAAATTTAAAATATACTGAATATACCAATGCATAAGTCGACTCAGTGAGCATGTTAACCCGTTAACCCGTAAGTTATGAAATCTAATTTCCCCTGCAAAATAATCAAACATTATATCCCATGAAAATTCTATTTCCTTTTATCATTACTCACTGGTATTCTTTCCATATAAATATCATTAATACGCTAGAAAGTATGTAAAGACTTGGATTGAATCTTAGGCAAGCCATTTTATGAGTTGTTACTCAAATAGATCCCAGTACAGTATCAAACCTTTATTTCAGAATTTCTGGTAATAGCAAACTACATCAGATCAATATTCAACAAGCCTGGTTTCATACACTGAAACATAACCATATTTTGAAATGCCACTCAAAGGACAAAAATAGAATACTTTGCAATATCTTGAAATCTTATAGAGAACCAATATCTTGAAATCTTATAGAGAAAACGGACTTGTTAATATGGGTGTTCAATTAAGCTGAACCGAATAGTTTAAATTATAAACAGATTCTTATCTACAAAAAGAAATGTCTACAACAATTTTTTTTTTACATAAAAATTATAAATATATTTGTGGGAAGTTTATAACCATTAGCAATGCTAATATGAGTATGAGTAAAAACACAACCAGCATAGATAGCACTCAAAATTTAGTTAAAAATAATTCACCAAAATGTTTTAATCAGAAATTTCTCTAAAAATAGTACAGGAATCTTGGAATTATTTTACAAGGTGCAGAGGTAGCCTAGAGTAAATTCAAGAACAAATGAATAGGTATGTAATTATGAGTAAACCTAAAATATCTAAAATATGAAAATAGCAGCCAGTATATCACTTCAGTAATCTATTCATACTTGAAAGCACCAGTTGTAAACACTTTAGCAAATCATTAGAGACTAGCTGAGCCCTTTGGAAAAATTATTTCAGGAATCAAGAGTTTAAAGAATATTTCAAAAGTGTATCATTTATGTTTCATAATTCAATGTGTAGTTAACTATTGAAGTATCTAGTAAAAATGTCAAGCACAGAATATCTCCCTCTATCTATTTGTAAATAGAGCTTAACCTATCTATTCAAATGAATGACTAATTTTACTAAAAACAAAATATTCTACTATAATTTCATCAAGTATTAATTTTCAACATTTGAAATACATAAAAAATGTATTGCTTGTATTTCAAGAGCATTTTACAATGAGTGAGGAAGAATTGCAATAATGAGGAGTCTCCAAGGAGCTGCTGGAAGTAGACAACTTAAGTTTCATTTATACAGTCAAGTTCTTGTAGTTATAAATGTAATTATTTTTCTTCTTTTTCCCATTATAGTTATGTTATCATGCATATATTTTGCCTATGCACGTTTATCAAACACTCGGCTAGTGTCTTAAGGGTAGAGACAAGTAGCATGTATTATGTCCCCTTTCAACGTCCACCAACAACCTTTACAGGTATATTCTATTCTCGAAATGTCACCTCATACATTGGCATATTCAGTATAGTATGTAAGGGAAAACATTATTAGACTGCATGACCGAGAGGGAAACAGTACTACAGAAATTAGGAAACGTTTAAAAAGATTCAATCAAATTATCTCATGAAAAAACTTGGGCTAAAGATGAAATTGTAAAGCATTATAGTCTAACATTTCAATAATGAATATCATTTCATATTTCTACAAATTTCATTCAACAGAACTAATAAATATCAATAAAAGAGACAGATCAGCTCAAAGCACTTGGTAACTATATTTTATGAATATAGTAGCACCTTAACTAAGGCCATAAAAATAGAAAAGGATAAAAATCAATAAACTATTTATATACAAGTGTAAGCACTTTCCAAGTATAGCCCCGCAAAACTAGCAGAATAACCATGCCAATATGCTATCAACTAGGAGACACAGAAAAAAAAAGTTACAAGCCACGACATATCTTTTAAGGGATATAAACCACACCTTATTAAATTAATAGTTTGAACAACTGGAAACTGTAAACCTTACCTGGTGTGTAAGTGGGAAGATTGCTCGTATTTAAGGAAGTGTTCTCGGTTGCATTAGCTCCAGCTGCGAACGGATTAGTGGGGTTTGGCGACGGCTGTGGTGGTGGCATAGCAAACACTGGCTGCCCTGATGCACTTTCACCGTTGGCCCTAAAATATAATCATACTTATTACTATTATTATTATTATCACTTGCTAAGCTACAACCCTAGTTGAAAAAGCAGAATACTATAAGTCCAGCGGCTCCAACAGGGAAAATAGCCCAGTAAGGAAAGGAAAAATAAAATATTTTATTATGAACAGTAACATTAAAATAAATATTTCCTAAGCGCTATATTCATAAAAAGATACACTGTCCACAATAAATGTCATGGCAATGACTGAACAGTACTTAAATTAAATTAAACCTTACATTTATCTTGAGTTTGTTTCCTCCTTAAAACTGTTACTTAAAAGACAAAAATATAATTGACAAATTAAAGGATGAATTTTGTCCATACAGTACTAAGTTGGTTATCATTAGCAAATATATACAGCTTCATTTATATAGCATATCATAATAGGAAATTTAATAAAAAAGTAAATAAGCTGTTTAAATAAATTTTTAAAAAATTTATAAAGATAGCTAAGTGAATACATTTTCCTTGTGTAGTAAAATAGTATAAAAAAGTTAGCAATAAATAAAAGAAAAAATATATCAATATCATTATTTAAAAGCGAGAAAGTTGTTTGAATTGATACATTTTGATAGTATACATTAGTCTCTAGGAATAAAAATAAAACAAGATAACAAATTCAAGGCAATATTTAGGACAATTATCATTCTTAGATGCAATACTTGCATACTCACAATGCAATCTTGTGAGTATCATTTTGATTCACAATTCACATTCCATGTTACACATTAAACCAATTGCCCTCATCAAAGGGAAAAATTAACAAGCTAACCTCATACTATATCATTATTAATACCATATCCATCTAAATCTTAAATTCAAGGCAAACAAATATATAAAGTATTAGAAAAATTAATAACTTGAAATTTTTCAATAATGAATATTGTACTAATAAAGTTAGTATTTCTAGGATAGCTGATTATAATAATACATTTTACTAATGAAAATTGTGAGCCAGTAATTCATGAAAGGTGTTCATCTTACGGTGAACTTCCATCATTCACAGAACAAAGGCTCAAACCTAAAAACTCATACTATACCTCACATAGCATTTTAGTATAAAGAATTATATGCTTTAGTATATGTGAATATAGTCAGGCAAGACAAATGCCTTTGGGATCCTTGAATAGCAGAAAAATTAAGCAATACAGAGTACATCATCAATAAGTACACTGAAAGACAAACGTTAGAAGGTCAGATTTTGGGAAAAGTCCATACCTTACCATATTTCAAGATACAAATTTAACTTGCACAGGTTGTGACAGGCATACAGTAGTACATTACTTACTCAGTGCATTACTGATTTTCAGGTAGGCAATTTCCTTGTTAGTTCTGTAATTTCATTCAAAATCTTGAAGCATTCACAAATATGCACATGTATACTGTACCAATCCCAACCATTAAAACTCCACATCCTTATCTATCAGCCTGGTAAGCTGTCTTCATCTGCAAGCAATCTTACCGGTAAAGAGAATAAATAACCTCAAAACAAGTTTGTTGATAGAATATTAAATTTCATGAAGACTTGCTAGAGAAACTGTAGAATGTATAATCAGGGTGCAATTAGTTTAAATTTCTTAAAAGCTGAAAAATATATTCTGCTTATACATTATAGTATAGATTATTCATCCAATAATTATATGACTCCAACAACAGCTTTTCAAAACGAACAGAGATAGAAGACCAGTAAACACATCCCACCTTCCAACTTTGATAGTGAAAGCAATCGCAACCTGTATTATTGAAATGCATACCCAGTAAAAATAAGACTCGGGGGCTTTTTAAGTTGCATTAAATTAAAAACAGTAGAAGTTTGAGTAGTATTTTACATTCCCATTTTTAATTTGTTAAATCTTCTATGAAATTGAAGCATCCTAATTTTGTGTTCAGCTTTAACCAAGTCATAAAAGTTTCAGACCACTTAAGGAGAAGCAAGAGCACGTAGATTAGATTGCTATACCTTCAGTGAAAAAAAAAAAATCATGGCCGGTTTAAGGTCACTCATGAATGGCAGAAGCAAGAGACAGTGACATTACCTTAGCAAGCAGGACAATCCCCTACAGGCCGACCATACATTACATGACCAGCACCCAAGCATCTCTCCACCCAAGCTAGGACCAGGGACGGCCAGACAATGGCTACTGATGACTCAGCAGATAGACCTATAGGCTCCCCCAAACCCCCAACCTTAGCTCAAAAGGATGGCAAGGTTGCAGACACTAATGGCACTAACAAGACTGAGCAGGACTCAAACCCCCCTCCGGCAAACACCAGGCAAAGACATTATCAATCAGGCCACAACAACCCTGATTCAAGTGCAACCACTCAAATGCTAAAAAAATCTAGAATAATTATTGATATGTTGATATGATATGCTAATTTTTTTAACAACTGTTACAATTTAAAGATGGAGTAAAGAACAAACAGGCTCTACCCTAACCCTAATTTACAGCCTATGCACCTTAAAATAATACTACTGTTATATAAAACTTTGAAAATGGAAGAAAATCCTGTTTTGTACTGACTAAAATAACAAAACTAAAGAGAACCACTTGGTGGAAGTAAAAATTAGTTTACTAAAAAGTATGATTAAAAAAACATTACTGTAAATCTGTAATTTGGCAGTTTTTAATGCAAAACCATTACTTATAATTAGTCCTCTCTTGACCAAAAAATCATCCAACATGGTAAGGTCGATATAAATAAGAAAACTGCCATCACTCTTCATATATACTGTAAGTACAGTACATTTCATTCTCACAAAGCCATTCATGAGGAAAAAAAAGTTAGGAACCAAAAGATAGCAATCTAGTTTCATAAAAATTATATTTGTAGCATAACCTATTAATTTTATTCTCTCTCAATTTAAAAGGGCTGATTAATGTGAGTTATTCATTGCATGGAAGCTTCTGAGACCCTTCTCTCAAAAACATACAAGAAACCCAGATATTCAAAGGCAACCACAAGAAGCATATATTCTGAGCTTGCATTTCATGAACTACTGTACTCTTTGCTCAAGTCCACCAATCAATAAATAAAAGTAGATTACAAGAACCAAGCAGCCAAAGACTACCACCACCAGTGATATGATATTCTAGAAGGGGTGCCCAAACTAAGAATGTCTAATATTTCCAATTTCTTTGGTTTCAGTCTTTGTTTTTCAGAGGCTGGGGCATCTGGGATAATTTCATGTGCCCAACAGGGGTAATTAGTAGTAATGGCTTGGTGATGAAAATAGAATTTTCTTTACATATTCTATTACCAAATGTTAATCATGATCCCCATTTAAAAATGAAAAATTATAAAATGGGCCAAGTGAGAATGTTTTGACCAACACTTCCCCTCTCCCTTGCAACCTTACATTTTAAATTGCGTAGACAGAATTGCACTATATTGCTTATATTAATTACATATAACGCTGATAATTTTATAAATAAATAATCAAGTAAAAATGGCACCGAATCAATTTGCGATAGATATTCTGAAGGATAAAAGATCTTTGGCCAAATAAGTGATTTGTGTGTGCTATGCCAATATACGTCCAACTTACGTCAGTACAGAACTTATGTCAGAAAATGGCTATAGCTGGAACTTTAAAACATTTAACAAAAAGTTAATTTCACTTTTTTTTTTTTTGGTCAAACTAAAATTGCTTAACTGGTACTTGGTCATCAAAATTCAATGCTGAAATACATATACCTGTACTTCTATAAATTTTACTTGACCTCTAATCAACTGGAATTCCATCAAGTTATTTCATTACGTTAAAAATTTTAAGTCAACTTCGATTATGAGGTCTAAAGAGGTTATGTTTAAATCCTAACAGATTTTCTACTTCTAACAGTAAACAATGCACCATGACACAATAAGAGTACAATGTAGTTCCAATACTACTCTGAAGTAGCACAACATATGGTGCATGCGTTCCACTACACGAGGCCACCTCAAGAACTTTATAAAAATAATAACACAACCTATAAGACCATAAGGGACATCCTGCCCAATACAAAAGAGCCTTCCCAACATCTTAGATAATCAGTTTTACATGCAATGAGGCATGCCATTAAACCTTGCTTTCTCCTTTTAGGTACAATTACATGATAGCTATGTGATTTCATCTAGTTTCAATTTTGTGATGAAAACCAAATTAAAACTCACACCTCCAAGATATATGGTGCAAGTCCATTAGTATTGCATAGTCAAAAGGCATACACTGGGCACTTAATTTCAGTAAAAGAAAAAAACTAAATATTTTCTAGCCAGATGCATACCAATTGAAAAAATAAGTCTTACCAATAACTCAACCAAATTTTTACATTTTGTTCTTTTACAACAGATTTAGTAATCGTTTAATGATCTTGTTGGTCAATATATCAAAACAAAATATACAGTAATATATGATACTTATAACTCAAAAACAGTCAATTAATTTCCAATGTTTAAATACGAATCCTTTTCCAGATATCAATTGTATATTTTTTCACAACAGGTTTAAAAAATAGCTAAGAGACCATGTACCAAGGCAAGAATACCTAAGTAGAATACTATCTAGAAGAAAGGTATATTCCTTATACCATTTAAAAAATTCAGGAACTTCTCCGATACAAGAGAAGGCACACTGAAAATGTATTAGTTCATTTTCTTTATTTCTTCTTTTTTAAAAGCTACGAATAACAAGGTTTCTATTATGCTAGACTTAAATTCAGTTCTAAGCAACATGCAAGCTGAGAAGCATGGCTGATTATAACAAAAAAAAAAAAAAACTAAAAATATATATCAAAACATTGGAATACCAGGGACGGCCTGGAATTAATATTAACGAAGTACATTTGCAATACCACATTCACCAGAACTCTTACACATTACATGAAATTACAGTACAATACAGAGAATCTAACATTATGCCAGTGAACTAGTTTCATTCCAGTTATGTTCCACATTCTAGATTCTCCCTGGGTCTTTCATGCACCGATGCAATTTCCCTAAGTCTGAATTTAAATGTCACTTTAAATTCTACACCATAAGATTAAGCTGCAAACAAACTAAAACAGGGGATTCAGACCACATACATAAACTTAAAACACCAGGTTAATGCTCGTTTCAAGCCTCTACTGGAATGGGCTGCACCTGAATAATTAACAAGCCATTCTCATATAAAAGGCATTCATAGACCATAAGATTTTCATTTCAAGAAGGCTGTCTCAAAATTCAATGGTGTAATTCACAACTGGCTCAACCCTCCACTCATAGGTGGTCATCTTGTTATCATTTCAAGGTAGAAGAAATTTCAAACAAGTAAAACTATAAAGTTCTCATTGTCATTTTGAGTAAAATTAGATGTAAAAGGAAAATTTACAAATGGCGTCACAGTTGTTAGATTCAAAAGTTAGGTGTGAATAAATAAGTAGCAATATCATATTCATTCAAGAATTGTATACCTGAATGGATTAGTGGTAGAAGATTCAGATTTTTCCTTGCTTTTCTCTCCTTGCCTGTTAATTATCAGTAAGATAAAATGGCTTCCTATAATTCTATCAACAAGCTTAAAAATTACTGAATAAAAATAATGTGAGCCCTTTCACAAGAAGATTAAACATACAAGAATTGAAAATAAAATGACTTAAAATATTGTACAATTAACACAAAGATATAGCGAGATAATGCACTTTGGGAAGCATTGAGAAATCCAAGACAAATATACCTGAAAGGGTTAGTAGCAGGTTGGGAATCCTCACTGGCATGTTGCCTGTAATTTGTAAAAAATACAATGACTAAAACAGATGAAACAGATTATAAATACTAATTCTCTTTATTCCAACACTTTAGTGTTCACTGTGTCCAAACTGTAAGAGAATTTTTTTTAAATAATACATATTAAGAATAATTGACCAATGCTATTCAAGAGCAATTTTCAATACTCAAGATACATAAAAAAAATAATTCAACCACTTTCTACTTGCATAACTTGACAACGATACTTAAACATCTGACATTACCTGAAAGGATTAGTCGAGGGTGGCGGTTGTGAAGTGATCGGTTCTCCTCCCATTGGCTTTGCTCCATCTATTTCTTCATCATCCAGGTCCTCCTGAGAGAGAATACAACAATAAGGTATCTAATGAAAAAATTCCTTACACTAATAAATTGCTAAATTATTCCTGGCTCTGATATATCTTTCCTGACAGACATACAAAAAAAAAGCAATAAGGACTACAGCAAGTTCTTAGTCATTGAACTATATTTTTTTAAAGTAATTTAAGTATCTTCCAAAACACTTCAACTTTAACGAACTGAATATGATCCAAATTAGATCCAGCATTAGGGTCACTACAAAAAGAGAAATTTCAAATCAATTCTGTTAGAAGTGAACAATCAACCAGGGAAGTTTCCATTAAAAAAAAAAAAAAAAAAAAAAAAAAAAAAAAAAAAGGAAGACTACATTCATTGTCTGTTGATTATTCAGTGGAACTTGGAAAATCACCTCAAACTTTTTAAGAGCTAATTCATGTTCAAAGTCTTAAAATGTTCTGCTTATACATTTCAATATAGGAGTTAAAGGATAAAATATAATGTTTTGCAATTCACCAAGTATAAATATAAAAGAAACTAAATTTTGTTGTCTTTATGTGAAATTTATATATATTGGGGATGCGGGCACTTCTAGCATACAAAATATACCTTTATAAAATATATTTTCAACTATGTTCAGGATTAGAATTAAGCAGGAGGTTATACTTAACTGTATGTATGTATAAACAAAAAATTCTGAATTTAAATCCTCAAGTTACAATACAGTACTTCAATGGTATCACGAATAAGAAAAGAGGCAAAACTCACAAGGTACAACCGTTTAATCAGTGCTTACGTACCGTATGAATTTGAGACATGCCACCTGAAAGCATTTCATGAAACTTGCCTTTGCATTTTATGTT
>NC_090730.1:15026209-15098330 GCF_036898095.1 Palaemon carinicauda
TCATTGATACATTCCCAGATTTACACCAGTCAAAATAATCATTCCACTATCTCTGATACAATTAATTGGTTGACAGTCTTCAGGAACCTTTGACAGAAAATATATTGTGCCACAAAAACTCTGTTTCTGAAAATACAGTATAGTCTCCACGCGGTTAAATGTAACACAAATGGGTTTGGATTAATCACCTTTGAAATGCTTTGTCTGAGCACATTGGTTTTGTAAGGTAACCTTACTGGACACTTCAATAACAGAGGCCACAGAATGGTTCTGTTAGCATCCTCCTCCTGTTTGTAAAGAATTTGAACTTGTTTTTCCCCTATCAAAACATGGCAAATGGTGAAAATGTGTAAAAATCTTGATTTGACCAGCCCTGTATCCGGACATCTACCTTTCAAGCTAAAAGATCCGGAGCCGGTGAACAAAACACCTTTCCATTCAGTGATATTGCAAACATGTCTTCGTTCAGTTGACCCAGCCAATCCAAAATTTTTAGATATATTGATGGATGTAGAGATAACTCGTTTGGATGAGTCTACTGTTCCTGCTTAACACATCTGCTAAGACGTTTGATTTTCCAGGTATAAACTGAGGAAGAGGACTTATTCCTCCTAAATTTCTACAGGTTGATAGTAACTCCACTATCTGGTACAGAGTTATGACCTTGACCCTCCAGTGGCTCCTGATTCTAAGAACCTTGAATATTGTTAGAGGATTTAGACACTTGATATGAGGAGTTGACTCCCAGGACATTCATGTCCATGACAGATGTAAAAGATCTGAAGTTACTTCTTTCTATGAAGCATCAGCAAACAGTGGAAGATTTGGAATTTTCAACCTTCTAACTTAAATGTAGAAGAAAAAAACCAATAATTTTCTCAAACCAAACAATTCCAAAAAAGAAACTGTTATTATCATCATACCCCAATATAGAATCTTCTGACCTGAAACCAGAAGAGACCTCCGACTTGGAACCAGAAGAGACCTCCGACTTGGAACCAGAAGAGACTTTCTTAAAATTGGATAGGATCCCAACCATTTCAGTAACTTGAGCAACGACACTTATGAACTCAAATTGTTTCCAACGAATTGCTCACAAACAGACAATTTTCCACGTATAAAAAACACATGAATCTGTAAACACTTGACTCATTGACAAAACGAAGCTATTTCTTGAAATTGAAGTCAATAAGAAGTAAAAATATGAATCTGAAAGACTATTGAAAACATCCAATCATTTTTATCACCACCAGAGTTGTCAAGGGAGTCTTAATGGAAACACTGAGAACTGTAAACTTAAGAGTCAAGACATCTTGAACTGGTATTCAAAACCCTTTAGGGACTAGAATTACCTGTTGTAAAATTGCTGAGTAGGGCTCAAGAGCTCTTCTATCACTGTTATTTTGTTTTTAAAGTTTCACAATACGTGGTTCCAAAATCTGTTGCTGTATTTATAGATAACCTGTAAATGGGATTGCGTCTTAAACAAGGAAGGGCTGGAGTGTAGGGGGATCCGGTAACTTCTTGCGACTACAGTACAGTTAGTACCAACAGATCAGTTGAAAGTCGAGGCGTATCTGTATTTTCAAGGAAAGTGGGCTTTAAAGGTTGTCTGGCACTTCCAGACTCCAGCCTTTAGCACTTGTGCCACTGACAGGTTCTTCCTTAATGATAGGGTAAATCCAATAAAGGGTATTCTGACTTTGCGCGGTTGCCTTGTCCCTTGTTCCTCAAGGCAGAATGAATCAGAATTTCAGGATTCTCATTCCTTATGTACTCAAGGAAAAGTCATAGTGGCCCCCAACTCCATCGAAACAGGAAGGTTAAATCATTGTTATCCCACTAGTTACCTTAGTAGGGAGGAGTTATAAGGATTGAAGTTATGGCTGGATTCTAGATTCTAGCCACTACATACTAAAATCAAGGTGACAGAGATCATCTTCTATCCTTTAGAATGACTACAGACACAGGAAAAGAGATGCAGCTTTCCTACTCATTTCACTAGGGCTAACCTGAGCTCAAGCAGGTCCATTTAATAGATCTGGGGACTCATGAAAATGTTCCAAGGAGCTTTAGCTCCCTAGGTAGTCAAGACTGTTATTCCCCAATCAAGAGTTTTCAATCCTTATGAAGAGCACACCTCTAAATACTGGTTGTACACTTGGATTGTGGACTGAGCAGTGTCTTTACCACAAAAATTGAGGAGCTTCCCGATGAAGAAATAGACAACAAACTAATTTGGGTACCATTTAGGATGTGAATGGTTCGAAGCAATCTTGGTCCCTCTAAATCTTATCTGCAGCAGACTGTTGAGGAATCGAATGAACAGGGTAAACAAGGGCAGAAAGGAGGAAGCATTTAGAATTCCCAGAGATGTTGGAAGGCAGCTATTTTACTGGCAGTCTACGACAAGGAGAAGCTTGGAAGTTTCCTGTCCTACTGCATGACGAACAGGACGAGTGATAATGAGAACAAAAGCCTTTTTGTCACACAATAATACAGGAATAACTTAAAACCCATACACCGATACTACCTACTGTGCGTGTTTGCTGTAAAAGTTATATTGCGTCATACTAACAAGAGTGCACCTGCTGAGAAGGGTTTGTAAATGGGGATCCTTTAAAATTGGACACGAATGGAAGCATTGTTGACCATCCTCACTGGTAAGTGATCTATCAAACTTTGGAAAGCTTACAAAGTAGAGTAACAACCATTCCCTGGAAGTTAAAAAGCAGATGCATTCCTTCTGTTCATCACATCCTCTAGACGGGAAGAAACTTAAGAGAGGAGAGGAGTACTACTAAGGTAGATCACCCCCATACTGTATTCTTCTCATCAGCCAACATGAAGGCAAGGGGAGTGCTGTTTGTTAACTAGTAAAACTGCAGTTACTATAGGAAAGATAGCTGGAGAGGCAGCCATGCAGACCTAACTTCTGATTGACAGAGGAAATCTCGGAAGAAGGAGTTAGTTGATCTAGAAGGCAGTGTATGAACAATTATGTTTATACTACAGTATTGGTATTACTAGGCACTGGGCTTTGAATTGGTAGCTACTTTTTCCAAAAATGAAGGAAAAAAAAAAACTTCTCTAGGACAGAGAGAATGGATCCGAAGGTACTGTACGTGTCCAATGAGTCTATTGGGATTTTGTGATCATCAATCTCTAGGCAGAACGTACTCAGTCCAGCCTTCACTATCCCGAACGGTGTCGTGAACAACACAGGAAGACTCATGACGGGTTTCTAATTCCTGTCAATTATTCCTTTGGGGCAAATCTCGAAAGACTACGCCAGATTGAATGTCCTGCACTTCAATGATTCCTTCCTCCTCCTCTTTGACAGTAGGAGCACTCTGAAGGAACAGCTGAACTAGTTCCCTAATGACACAAAGGGGAGAAACCTTTGAGGCAACGGTGTAAATTCCAATTGTTCCACATCATGTAGTTCCCGATCACATGACTCCCGATTGCAAGGGCCTACAGAAAGGATGAAAATGATCCCCCACAGGTTCCTCTTCCCCCATATCATGTCATGGGAGAGTAGGCCTATGCAGATGCCAGATATTCTGCATCCCTAAAGTCATTGAAGAGCATGTGTGAAGTGTTCATTTGTGTAGCATCGAGCAAGAGCAATGAATAACTGAACCTCATACTAAAACACATTCCCAGGAAAGTAAGCATTTCTGATATGTGAGAACATATTATGTATTCAACTTACTTGGGTTGGTGAGGAGCAGTTTCTCCCAATTGAGTAAACATGAGCTCGTACAAGGCCCAGTGCTAGCAACAGGCACATGGGGACTTGTATCACAAACAAATCAGCACTGAATACGATCTCGTTACAACCCGCTCACCGTTGGGTATGATGTTTGTACAAACTACTTAGCCCTAGGAAGGATCTCCGTACACACCGTTTCTCTTGGTATGAGCAGTTTCTTTTGGTACTCTACATACAGTCCTCATGCAGTCAGTAGAGACTGACGTAGACATGCAGCTACATTTTTAGACGGCTCCTTCCCCTTCTAGGAAAGTAGCAGCATTCAGTTGGGGGGACTGCAGTCAGTACGAGACCTACCATGGTTGCCAAGCAGCATGTTGCAATGTCTGCTCCCAAGGGGAAAACTCTCAGTATGCATTTTTTCCCTCTCTGTCCCAAAAGCGAGTGAGAGACCATGCTGGAAAGGGAGAGAAAAAGGAGACTCTTATTTGTTTTGTGAGAAAAGAGCACAGGCAGCTGGTATGTAAGCACCTTTATCGCATCCGATAAGTATCTTCAAGGAAGGAACGTTCCTGGCATGTATTCCTTAGCCTCGTGAAATGCGTTGGCAAACGTTGAACTATCAAGTTTCTTTCCTCACTATCAGAGGAGGGTGAGAGTAGTTTTCTAGGTAAAGGCAAGGGTGCTAATGTAGAAGTGTGCGCACACAGGAGAGAAATTGTGGCCGCTTGCACATGAGCACAAGCAAGAAAGATGTGAGGGCTCATCCCTGTAGGAGCATGAGGGTGTGCTCCCAAACAGGTGAGGACAGGAGCGCACACATGCAAGAAGAGCAAGTACGATCATGCACGAGAAGAAAAATTGTGGGAGTGATTGCCAACAGGTGAGGCAGCACACACACGGAATAAATGGGCACACACAAACAGATGAAGGCGCTCACATAGGGTAGTGTGTTAATGAACACACGAACAGACGAGGGAGGGCCTACGGTGTGGGAGCATGAATAGGCGAGGTAGCCGCTAATGGGCACACATAAGCAAGTGAGGTGGCGCTCCTATTTGAGCATGCGCACTCATAGTAGGGCTCTAATGGGTGCAAATGAACAGATGAAGGGGCTCTCCTATATGAGTACAAGTGCTAATGAGTACACAAACAGATAAGGGAGTGCCTATGGGGGCGAGAGCGTGAATAGGCGAGGTTGCGCTCATGTAGAAATGAAGCGGGCGCAAATAATAGCGCACTAATAAGCCCACAAGCGAACAGACCAGGGTCGTCTCATTTTTCGTCTTCAGTGAAGGATTCACGGCGACTCTTGGACAACACTCACTCTCCACGGAAAGAGAAAGAGTAGGAGTTACTTATACATAGTTCCTATCGATTGGTCTTAGGACTACTGTACTTCATCCATAAAAGGGGAATAGAAGGGCTTAGCCCTTTCCTTCTAATTGGCAGCATAAAGAGACAAAGGTGAAAGAGTAACTAGCAGTTCTCCTGCTATTGACAGTGAGCAATGATGTCCTACTTCCTCAGTTAAAGATATCATCATCACCAAGATTACACAGAACACTCAAATCAGCTAAAGTTGTCGGGAAAACTGCTAAACTGTTCTTATTTTCCTCGCACACAATGAACTGCCAATAATTCTTTAAAAAAAAAAAAAAAAAAAAAAAAAAAAAAAAAACCACCCTGTAAACAACCAGTTGGCAGTGCCAGGAGTATGTCTGTACTCTCAGGTGGCTGGAAACAGTGGCTACCCAGTGTAATGGTGATGGGGGACAGCAAATAACCCCCACCCTCTCACCAAAGCTACAAAAAACTTGTTATAAATCTTGATTGCCAAGTTACAGCCAAGCTGAAAACATATATTCTGAGGTCGAGGTTTTGTATTTGTGGAGAAAATATGATTTCTACTTTACACTAAATTTTCCTTTGCATTATCATATAATTCCAGAAATTTAACCGCAAAGTTGCACCAAAATGAAAAGTTTGAAAGCAATTTATATTTTTGCTAATGATACAAACCAGTAGCTATTTATAAGGATCGGCCTTTCCCGTACCCGGAAAAGGCCCATCCCTAAAAATAGCAAGGGTTTGTATTGGAGTCGGAATAATCTAAAATTGAACCCCAAAGGAACAACCAAACTGAAGCTATAAGTAATGTCTTGTGAGAGCATTCGGTGGAATGCTAATCCTATAAAGAATTACTGTACTGGAATTTGAAAGGTTTACTTATAAGTATAATATTCTCAGTGTAAAATATTACAAATACATGTACTATCAAACCTTACGAGTATAATAAATACTGTACAGCAATGTACTAATTTTTTTATTCAAGCTTTGTAGATGAATGATAATGCATATGTTGTACAGATATAACTAGCCAAACCTAAATAGAACAATAAATGGCCAACACAGGAAAGATGACATGCCATCTGAGAGTGCTTAGGTGAGATAAACTGAATTGATACTTTGTGGCAGTATAAGTGCTGGTGGTATGACCACATATTTTGCACTGCATAAGGTGAAAATCAAATAGCTTTCACCTCAATAAGCGATTGCTTTGAAAACAAATGCAAACTTTGTTACTTTGTAAACATTGCTTGAGTACGCATCATTTCTTCAGCTTACTGAAAACAACAAAGGATTTGCATTTGATGTTTAAGACAACCCGTCCTAGTTAATTTAAAAATCTATTATCAAGACACCCAATCCTGAGGGTCCGTCAATTTGAGATTTCAAAATTCCTTCTTCTTAAAATAAAACCCCATGTGAATAAGTACTATGTAATACTATGTAGTATATGATCAAGAAATTCTGCATAAGATAGAAGAAATAAAAAATAGAAAATCAATCAATCCTTTCACTTACAAAATTAATACCACCCCATTTTTCTTTAAACCAATTACACAACATTGTGCTGACTGAATAGCTGACAGCTTCCAATTCACAAAATGACATACTGTAGCATGCAAAATAAAAATATTCTTAGCAACTTGAAACCCTACCTGGTACTTGCGCGATAAATATATAGGTGAACGTACTGCACAATACACTTTTTGTGCAAGATACAATAGACATTAATTTTGGTTACACTGAAGTTTAAATAGTTGTTTGTTACCATGCAAGGAAAATTAAAAGGAAACAATGACACAGGTGCTTTGGCAAGTTCTAGATCCCTTGATGGTATCCATGTAACCAAGCTTTCACTTTCTGTAGTGCTTTCTAAGGGTACGGTCAAGATCGGGAAGGAATTTCATGATGTGGAAGATATCACTGGTTTGTGTTCTATCTGTACAGTGATGAAGTTTTCTTGAAAAATTGGGGATTTATGGAAGAATGACATTAAACTATGGCAAACACAAGGCTAATATCTGCTTGGGGCAATAATTACAAGTGTTTTAACAGGATCAATATTACTTCAACATCTCAATAGGATAATTAGCATGTGAAAGACTTTGAGACACTTGCAATTTAAGACAGAAGTTAAAGGTAACGTAAGGCCAAACTAAGTAACCAAAAGCCCGGCATAAATTTGACTATCATCAAATTACACATACAAAGGTACTGTACACCGTATGCCTCACATTAAAAGACTGAATCCCCAAGTCAAAAATGTTCAATTGAAATGACAAATACTTCAGTTACGTTGATCTAGTCAATAAATTAACATACAGTACATGGAAATAGTGATATCCAAAACTATAAGACTCAAAAGATTAGGTAACTTCACTTAGAACTCAAATTCTTTTAAAAATATATTGTATCTTACATGTAAGACATAAAACTTCACAATCCCAAAATTATAAATTTCTATCTCTTTATTTACGCTCAAAACAATCCTTAGTTTTCCCACTTCAAACCCTTATTCTTCACCTAACACAAGAAACAAAAGATCCAAACACTAAGTCTAATGTCACCAAAAATGTTGCTACCCATTTTCCAACCTATTATTACAATACACTCATCTATCATGTTTGATAGCGACTACTCCCCTATCAATATTCATTACTGTACATCAATAAAAATGGCAAAATCTGCTTTGACAATTATGCTCATTTGATGACAAAAACAATGTTCCCCTAAACCAATGACCAAATTTGTGTATTGACCTAATCTGCATTCAAAATATTGCTCTCATATGTGAAATTTCAACTAGCTTCCCTACTCAATTTGACTGAAGGACAACTAGGTATAAAATCAACAACCTTATCTGTTTTCTGGATTCATATTTGTCATCTAAAAATTGCCTTTACTGTACTCATATTGTAGGTAATTATGGGGACTGTTCAATTGATATAAAAAAAAAATATCTTTCAAGTGTCCCTGGAACCTTTCCAGAATTTATATTAATGCTACCATTAACCATTTTACTGGACAGTACCAATGAAGTTTCAATCCACCAGCCACCAATTAGATTTTGTCAAAATATTACGCTTTTCCTCATCCCGTTTTTCCTTTCATACAATTTAAGCTACCAGACAGCAATGACCTTGCCCATTCAATCAGAATAGTAAACGGACAGATTTGAATACTGTACATTAAACCAATGTCCAGACTACCAAAGAGATTTCTCAAGCAATTCAATAATGTACCATTCTAACTCAGCAATATTAAATGTGTCATCTTCATATGATTGAATAATCCAAACTTTCCCAATTCCCTCTGGCTACATAACTCAAAACTTTTAATTAAATCCTGTTACAGTACAGTACCTATAATTTAGGTGCAGTACTGTACCCTATTTCTACATTACAAGCCCTTGTAAGACTTAAAACTAAATAGCTCCAACTGACAAAAGAATACCAATTCACTACAGTATAATTCTCCAGTAGTGTAGATTCTAATTATCATTATTTCAATGATCCACAGAGATCAAAAAATAAAATAACTTACATTACAATCAAAATGACTATTAATGGATCATAATCCCCTTCCAAACTGGACAAAACAATGTCTATAATAGCTGGCTGTAAGGAAAAAAAAAAAAAAAAAAAAGAGAGAGAGAACTAATCTGAAAGGAAGCTTCATAGTTTAAATAAATTTCTATTTGAGAAGGCAGGTCAAAAAAGTTTATGGCTAATGGAGATGCCAACCATGTAAAAAAAAATTATCCCTAATCTGTATTATAGTTATTTGATAGTTTAGATTGGGAAAAGCTTAAGCCATCAGTTTCTTCCCTATGATTATAGGACTACACTATACCCTATTGAGCAGAGACGGTTGACTTGTGCCTCTTGAGTGACATGTGGCTTTTGGGTGGAAGTAGTGTATGTCTTCATACAGACTGGTGAAATACACGTATCGGTACGCACGCAGCATACGGTAGACGATGAACAGCTGTATGACCTTTTTTTCTTCTTCAATAACCCTTGTAACTATCTGGTAAAAGAATAGAAATCAATCTAAAATACCTGATTGCAATTTGTCAGTGCAATTCATTCTCACCTTATGCCTTGAATTCAACAAATTATCTGCTGTAGACAATAAGTTTGGACTTCATCTGTTCAAGATTGTAATTTTTGAAGACAACGGCTTTTAGTAGTATTCAAGAAGCTTCATTAAACGCTCAAACTGTGCATATGAGCCACAGTAAAACATTGACAAAAAAGGGAGAGATATCACTTATACAGTTTGCATGTCAACTAAATGCCTCAGAACAGTTTTGTGGAGAAAGTACAAGGTAGAAGGTATTGTACAGTACTGTGTAAGGACACACAGTAAGGGCAGATAAGATGCATTCTGTAAGGTTTTGTCTTGGAAACAAGAGCAAACTGTCATACAATACCGTACAAGCATGAAATCTGGCATAAAAAGTTTTTTACGAGTTACCATATTCACTAAATACAACATACAGTATTTACATACAAGCACTTTGCACAAGTTTTAAACAACCACATCTCTTATTTTCACTTCAGCATCAACACCCAGTTAGGGGAAGACTAAAAGAGAAACAAAGTTCTAATGACAAGCAAAATGCAGTGATTAAAGATACGAAACACCTTTCCGAAGAGGCAAGGGATACTCACTTTTTCTGCCAACAATCTCATTACTGCATAACAATGTAATTACTATTTTAACTCTAGACCCGAGATAAATGTCTAATATTTGGGATGGAAGGAAGCTTATTTATGGAAAAAAATTTTCTATTTAACTCGTATTAAGTATCAAAGCGATTTAAGCCCCATAAATTCTATATACGCCAAAATGACCCTTTCAGAAGAATTGACCGACTATTACAATTACCAGCTGTCCTTCACCTGACTAAACAATATGTTGACAATTCATACCTGTAAATCTATCTACGTTTCTAGTCACAACATGGGTTCTCATTATTATTATTATTATTATTAAATGCTAAGCAACAACCCTAGTTGGAAAAGCAGGATACTATAAGCCCAGGGGCCCCAACAGGGAAAATAGCCTAGTGAGGAAAGGAAATAAGGAAAAATAAAATATTCTGAGAATAGTAACAACATTAAAATAAATATTTCCTTGTACATGCGAGCTATGAAGGTATGGTTTGTATTTCATGAAGCTGCTTTGGTGCTGTCCATTTGACCCATATGTTAAATAAGAAAATGCATTAAGGTCCCTGTCCATTAGGTATTGGTCCTTTTAGGTCAACATATTTTTTAAGTTTTTATTCTAATCCTGCACATAAATTCAAATCAGTATGCACACCAAAGTAGAAGAATCAAATTGATTTTTTCTAAAACATTTTATGGGACTCAGTTTATTATGCTAATCTTCTTATTACTTATATTTATTGGGCAGATCTTTAAAATCATTCACTAATACAGAACAAATTGGAGTATCCAAAATCAATATAATTAGTGGCTAAATTAACAAAACTACAAACAGATGTCTTTGTTATTTAAAATGCTCTAGCACAGAAGGGTATTGGAAAACTGAAAAATTTGAAAAAACAAATATATGAAAGTTAATCTATGAGAATAAAATATATATTTATCTTATCTAATTCCCCAATATGAATATTTATGTTTAACCAGTATCACCAATTAATTTAATTTTCTAGGTGAGATGCAACTAGGATTAGGATAAGGATGCAAACATTTGCTCAGATCTAAGTGGAATATCTTTAATTGGAGACTTATACTAGGGAGGGAAGAAGTCCCTATAACAAAGCTGGATGGATGTCCAGAGACTTTGACCTCTGGTGTGAAAGTGTTGGCTCCCACCTTCAAGTAACTGTTGATTGCCCATCCAATCGCGGAGAAAGGCCTAAAATAGGTCGATTGACGGAGAGAACCTAACAAAGTCAAAAGACTCTTCACCACTAAAGGATAAAGGATCACTCTGAACCTTCGACTTGTCCCTGGCAACGATTTGTCGGCTACTGCGTCTACCAAGTTGTCCATCCCCCAAGGTGTGCCTGCTCCACCAACTCGCTGAGGTGCTGTGCCACAGTACCTCCTTGCTTGTTTGTTGGCAAATGACATTAAAGTAGTGTTTTCACTCATCAATGCTACCAAATGGCATCTCATTTGATGTTGGAATGACTACAGAGCCAGCAATGCTGCCTTCATTTCCAAAAGATTAATGTGTAGGCATTTCTCTTATCAGGTCAACATCCTGATGTAATCTGATTCCTGAGGTGTGCCCCAACCCTCCACTGATGCATCCAAAAGGAGAAGCATTTCTTGAAGAAGACACTCCAAGGAACTGCCTTAGCAAAGGTTCTTGTCATCCAGCCACCAGGCTAGGTCGTTCCGTATGTCTTGCTCCACCGGGACAAGATGGTGAGGAGGATCGAAGGTGGCCGACTAGTCTCTCTTTGGACACCACTAAAGGGATCTTTGATGATGTGACCTGTATAGAACCAATTTCTCCAACGATGTGAGATGTCCTTACAGCTTTTGTAACTGATTGCTGGGAGAGGAAAGAAATGGTTGTGCTACTCTTTTGAGTCTGCTGAGGAAAATACATGAGCTGATGTAGCATATCAGCATACTAAGATACTCCATCCTATCCTTGTGTATGAGACAGGCCTTCTCTAGATTTACCACGACCTACAAATCATGGCAAAAAGCTAGCAGTACGTCTCAGTATTGGAGTGGTAGTTCCCAAGAGGAAAACACGAACAACCAATCAGCTAGGTACCTAAGTAGACAGACGCAGTTGGCGTGAGTAATTGATACGAGATTGAATACCTGCGGGGTGGTGGCCAGTTTAAAGCACAGGACCTTGAAATGGAAAACCTCTCTGTCAAGGATATAATGTAAATACTTTGTAGTACTGATGAATTATAATCTGAAAATATGCATACACTAGATCCAAAAAAGTATGAAGATGTTCCTCTTTGGTGCAACCCGCACGATGCGTGGTGTGTGTATCTTGAATAGATTCTGCATACAACCTAGTTCAGTAGGAGAGATCGATGATCGACCTCCAGTCATGTTGACTTTTCCACTAGGAACAACTGACTGAGGAAGCCTGATGATCAGTCCTGTATGGTCTGCAGCCCAACCTTTCCCCGTATCCTCTCTAATACTGCCCAAAAAGGGCGAGGCTTTGGTCAAATTCGGTGAGTATGATAATGTTACCAAATTACCAAGTGAGAAGAGAATGAGAGCTGGTGAGAGGTAAATGGTAACTGGAACGAAGAACCTTTACCGTCCACTCTTCAAATTCCATTCAACTACCAATTCACCTAATTGCTTAACAGGCTTCTCCCTACTCGGGACAACCTCAGGAGGATACTTCCAAATCTAGCATCCTCTGACTCTTCTAGACTATCCCAAACTTAAACAAAAGTAGGAAGCATAGTCAATGCTTCAGCTAGATGTAGATGGGACTGATGCCCTGATTCTTGATGGAGCCAGAAACTTCCAGTGCCGACTTTAGGGGAGTCTTCACTGGCGTCCTGGGAGTTATCTTTGAGGTAGTCATGTTCTTAAATGTGAAAACCCAATGGAAAAGGTAGTTTTGGTTGGATCTTCTCCATTATTCTACGGAGCCCAGACAAACGGGAGGAATTACGAAGGCCTAAGACTTCTCTCTAATTCTTCTGCCTCGCAAACTTTTCAACCAGTATCCCTGCATTTCAATACCCACTAAGCCCCCTGGTTACCTGGATGATGTGCTAAAAAAGTGACCATTTTTGTTTCCAACAGCACAAGATTGGCAAAGATCTGATTCTCAGGTGGTCACATACTGAGAGTAGGCCATTGCCTCAGACCAGTGGTATAACCAGGAAGTTGCATGTAGACTTGCCATTTCTGTGGCTCCCATGGAAGTGGATTCCTTTATGCTAAAAACAGACCCTCCTGCACTAAGTCTTTTCCAGTAGAGTCCCTGACATCAACATTGTTATTGCAGCATCTATTGGTAAGGACAAAGGACTGGCAGGCTCAGGGTTGTAAAATTTCCTGCATCATTCCATTGGCGACGTAAAAAGTTACTCAAGCACATGAAATTTCAGGTGACTTCCAACCAAGGTAATTAAAGAACAGATTTTGACCGTTGTGGGGCACCAAAGCAGCGGTTGATGGGTCTCTTTCCTCCATTACTGATTCTCTTGTTCCCTCCCCAAGGTCAGTGAACTCTCGGAGGAGAGCCAACGCCTTGACAAAGGAAGATTCAATTTCTGGATTTTCAGCTTCTGCTGGTACTGGTCTGGCACTGGGTGCAACTGTGTCCAAAGTGTCCTTAGGCTATTCCTCTCCAGGGGCTGGAGAAGTCTTGGTTCTTACCATAAGAACTTCTTGGGGACTAGCAAGTTTGCATTTGAGCCCTAAGATTGAACCAGGATGATAACCAGATGATGACAGGACAATGGAACTGGTTTACATTTTATTCATGGAGGTCACATTTGTAGCCTTGGGTAACATGAAAGGGACCTGTAAATTTAAAGGGCTCAAAAAAGAATGCTGGGAAGACCAACCGACAGTCCAGTATATCTCTGCATTGGGGAAGCCAAATCCTCATGAAGAATTAGTCCTTTGACTTGGATACTTTTCTTTTCTACTGATTTCTGAGCGTGCCCACTGAGAAGAGGGGCATCTCCTTACTGGGACATAGGACAACTTCTTTTCCCTTCTCGGGATCGATGCTGATGGGAAAAGGAGGGGAACATCTTTTCAAACCCCTAACCCCATGATTCATCAAGGAATGCATTGAAAAACAATCCGCTGATGATATCTATCAACGAGCACAGCTACATGGAGTTATCTCTAATGAACAATAACACATGGATCGATCATGTGAAAACTCAATTTGTCACTGAGGGGTTAGAACATGAAGTTCTGACACTGGAATACTGGGCGCTTGGAGCATGGTCCACTGTTGCTTCTATGAACATGTTCTAGTCAGGGATTGTGATCATGAGGACCTTCCCTCCTGGGAAGAGGCGCATGAAAACGTTCTTTCTGGATAAAACATACCTTGCTGCTAAGAACATGAATTTCATAGGGAACCAACACGTGAAGATATAGTATGTGGGCAAATAGTGTAATACTAACACATGGTGATCTAACATGTGGAGATTAGCGTATAGCTCTAGTGTGTGACAAACTATTCCTGGGACACCTGGAGCATGAGCCTTGTGTGCGCAGGTACGTGTGTGAAGCCTTTCAAGTGGGGAGAATCCAACAAAAGGTGTTCTGTGTGTAAAGTTCTCACCTGAGAAGGCCAATTGTCTGCATCCCTTGTCCACGAGGGAGAAACACTAGATATCCTTGAATCTTTAGCTGAATTAGTACAATATGCCATATGATTAAGCAACTGTGAGGGAGACCGTTGGCACATTGGTGATTGTGTGCATGGGGGCCCATCATGTGTGCGAGGTGTACTGGATCTGGCGTGAGAAGACTATTCGGCTTGTGACAAGCTCTCAGCTGGAGAGCGTAGGCGTGAAGACAATTTTCCACGTGAAGAGTTTATTAGCAAAGAATAAAAGTGAAATATGATGAGCAATATGCGGGGATATAGGAGCGCCCCTTTCCGACGAAAGTAATCCTATGAGCAACTTCTACAGAAGAGTTGTCGACATCTTGTGGAAACTCCTCGACTCTATCCTGCTTATGTGAAGAGGGACTCAAAAGACTTAGAGCACTTGCTCTTTTTCAACTTCAGGGGGTGTAACGCAGTCAAAGGCTCTGTACCAGAGGAAGAAGATAAATGAACAAGGCTGAGAGGGGAAGGAGGACAAAGTCTCTTCCTTCTTTTGTCCATAGGAGTCGATAACTTTATCACTGGTGAAAAAGAGACTCAGGAAGATGAGAATCGAAGATTAACTGCGTACTCCTTAGGCTGGGATGGGATGGCAGCCTTGAAATCAAGAGCTCCTTCTGCAAGAGGGACAGCAGCAGAAGGCTTGAAGGATCTAGAGGTAGCTAATGCCTGACAGCTTTTGGGAGATGGGACACCTTCAATACTTAATGAGTGTTATCAAGTGCAAAAGGCCTGGCCCCTAGAGGAATCGACATCAACATCAGCAAGGGCAGGACCAATACCAGGGAAAAGGAGGCGTCCCTCATCCCCCTGCAAGAAGGTGAAAAGTCTGACTTTCACAAAGCTTGCCCTGAGGGAGGGGCAGGGACACCTTCCTTATTCCGTCATCCCCCAAGGAAAAGCAAAAGAAGCGCAGAAGTCTGTGCATTGGAACGTAAAACAAGAGCACCTGAAACCAAAGAATCCCTCCTGGACTTCTTTCTCCTCAAGCTGTACTCAAACCATTGCAATAAGAGCCAGGCCCTCCACTCGTCACAGGGGAATGACTGCAAACATTCATGTCCCATGCAAAATGGGCATAGAGCATGGGGTCCACCTCCTGTCAGGCACAGGGCAGGACCGTGTGTCTACACATGACACCACCATCACAATTACACAGGCAAACACTGAAAAATGATATTTTAATTATAAAATAAATTTTTGAATATACTTACCCGGTGAATATATAATAGCTGCAACTCTGTTGCTCGACAGACACATACAGTAAAAACTCGCCAGCAATCGCTATACAGGTTGCGGGTGTGCCCACCAGCGCCAGCTCTCGGCCAGATACCACTCTCGATGTAAACAAAGACTCAATTTCTTCTCATCCCACTGCGTCTCTATTGGGGAGGAAGGGAGGGTCGTTTAATTTATATATTCACCGGGTAAGTATATTCAAAAATTTATTTTATAATTAAAATATCATTTTTAAATATTTAACTTAGCCGGTGAATATATAATAGCTGATTCACACCCAAGGAGGTGGGTAGAGACCAGAGTTAAATATGTTTACATCGTATAAGCTAAGAGTTTTTTATTTCATTTTGACAGTTATCAATATAACAAAACCAAAATAAATAGGTACCTGGTAAGGAAGTCGACTTAGACGATTACTCTGCCTTGTAAGTACGTCTTCCTTACGGAGCCCAGCGATCCTCTTAGGATGCTGACAGACACGCAGGAGCTGAAGTATCAAGGGCTGCAACCCATACAACAGGACCTCATCAAACCCCTAATCTGGGCGCTCTCAAGAAATGACTTTGACCACCCGCCAAATCAACCAGGATGCGAAAGGCTTCTTAGCCTTCCGTACAACCCATAAAAACAACATTAAAACATTTCAAGAGACAGATTAAAAGGATATGGAATTAGGGAATTGTAGTGGTTGAGCC
Source organism: Palaemon carinicauda (assembly GCF_036898095.1). Taxonomy (NCBI): domain Eukaryota; kingdom Metazoa; phylum Arthropoda; class Malacostraca; order Decapoda; family Palaemonidae; genus Palaemon; species Palaemon carinicauda. The sequence continues at coordinate 15,042,554 of NC_090730.1, forward strand.
CTCACCCACTACTGCACTCGCTGCTACGAATGGTCCCAGTGTGTAGCAGTTCTCGTAAAGAGACTGGACATCTTTCAAGTAAAATGACGCGAACACTGACTTGCTTCTCCAATAGGTTGCGTCCATGATACTTTGCAGAGATCTATTTTGCTTAAAGGCCACGGAAGTTGCTACAGCTCTAACCTCGTGCGTCTTAACCTTAAGCAAAGATCGGTCTTCCTCACTCAAGTGTGAATGAGCTTCTCGTATTAACAATCTGATAAAATATGACAAAGCATTCTTTGACATAGGCAAGGATGGTTTCTTAACCGAACACCATAACGCTTCAGATTGGCCTCGTAAAGGTTTAGTACGAGCTAAGTAGAACTTAAGAGCTCTAACAGGGCATAAGTGTCTTTCTAGTTCATTGCCTACGATCTCCGATAAGCTAGGAATATCGAAAGATTTAGGCCAAGGACGAGAAGGTAGCTCATTTTTGGCTAGGAAACCAAGTTGCAGAGAACAAGTAGCTTTTTCTTACGAAAACCCGATGTTCTTGCTGAAGGCATGAAGCTCACTGACTCTTTTAGCTGAGGCTAAGCATACCAGGAAAAGAGTCTTAAGAGTGAGATCTTTCAGGGAGGCTGACTGTAAAGGCTCAAACCTGTCTGACATGAGGAATCTTAGGACCACGTCTAAATTCCACCCAGGAGTAGCCAAACGACGCTCCTTAGAGGTCTCGAAAGACTTAAGGAGGTCTTGCAGATCTTTATTGTTGGAAAGATCTAAGCCTCTATGCCGGAAGACCGAGGCCAACATGCTTCTGTAGCCCTTGATAGTAGGACTGAAAGGGATTGTACTTTTCTCAGGTATAAGAGAAAATCAGCTATTTGGGCTACAGAGGTACTGGTCGAGGATACGGAAACTGACTTGCACCAGTCTCAGAAGACTTCCCACTTCGATTGGTAGACTCTAATGGTAGACGCTCTCCTTGCTCTAGCAATCGTACTGGCTGCCTCCTTCGAAAAGCCTCTAGCTCTCGAGAGTCTTTCGATAGTCTGAAGGCAGTCAGACGAAGAGCGTGGAGGCTTTGGTGTACCTTCTTTACGTGTGGCTGACGTAGAAGGTCTACTCTTAGAGGAAGACTTCTGGGAACGTCTACTAGCCATCGAAGTACCTCGGTGAACCATTCTCTCGCGGGCCAGAGGGGAGCAACTAACGTCAACCTTGTCCCTTCGTGAGAGGCGAATTTCTGCAGTACCTTGTTGACAATCTTAAATGGTGGGAATGCGTAAAGATCTAGATGTGACCAATCTAGGAGGAAGGCATCTATATGTATTGCTGCTGGGTCCAGGACTGGAGAGCAATAGATTGGAAGCCTCTTGGTCAGCGAGGTTGCAAAGAGATCTATGGTGGGTTGACCCCAAGTCGCCCAAAGTCTCTTGCACACATCCTTGTGGAGGGTCCATTCGGTTGGAATTACTTGACCTTTCCGACTGAGACAATCTGCTAGGACGTTCAAGTCGCCCTGGATGAACCTCGTTACTAGGGAGATGCCTCGATCTTTTGACCAGATGAGCAGGTCCCTTGCGATCTCGTACAAAGTCAGTGAGTGGGTACCTCCCTGTTTGGAAATGTACGCCAAGGCCGTGGTGTTGTCCGAATTTACCTCCACCACCTTGCCTCGAAGGAGATTCTCGAAGCTTATCAAGGCCAGATGAACCGCCAAAAGCTCCTTGCTGTTGATATGCATGCTCCTCTGACTCGAGTTCCACAGACCTGAGCATTCCCGACCGTCCAGCGTCGCGCCCCAGCCCAAGTCCAATGCGTCCGAGAAGAGAACGTGGTTCGGTATCTGAACTGCCAGGGGAAGACCCTCTCGTAGGCTGATATTGTCCTTCCACCAAGTCAGACAAGACTTTATCTTTTCGGAAATTGGGATCGAGACCGCCTCTAGCATCTTGTCCTTTTTCCAGTGAAAAGCCAGATGGAATTGAAGAGGACGGAGGTGTAGCCTTCCTAGCGAAACAAATTGCTCCAGGGATGACAGCGTCCCTACCAGACTCATCCACAGCCTGACTGAGCAGCGTTCTTTCTTCAGCATCTTCTGGATGGAGAGCAGGGCTTGATCTATTCTGGGGGCCGACAGAAAAGCCCGAAAAACTTGACTGTGAATCTCCATCCCTAAATACAGAATAGTTTGGGATGGGACCAGCTGTGACTTTTCCAAATTGACTAGGAGTCCCAATTCCTTGGTCAGATCTAGAGTCCAATTGAGATCCTTCAGACAGCGATGACTGGAAGAGGCTCTGAGAAGCCAGTCGTCCAAATAAAGGGAGGCTCGGATGTCCGATAAGTGGAGGAATTTTGCCACATTCCTCATAAGCCTCGTAAACACGAGAGGAGCTGTGCTTAGGCCAAAGCACAGGGCCCGAAACTGGTACACCACATCTTCGAAGACGAATCTCAGAAAGGGTTGGGAGTCTGAGTGAATGGGGATGTGGAAGTAGGCGTCCCTTAGGTCTAGAGAGACCATCCAGTCTTCCTTTCTGACCGCTGCTAGGACTGACTTTGTGGTCTCCATGGTAAACTTCGTCTTTGTGACAAAGACATTCAGAGCACTGACGTCTAGCACCGGTCTCCAACCTCCAGTCTTCTTTGATACTAGGAAGAGACGGTTGTAAAACCCCGGTGATTGAAGGTCCGAGACTTTGACCACCGCTCCCTTCTCTAGCAAAAGAGACACTTCCAGTTTCAGGGCTTGTCTCTTTTCTTCCTCTCTGTACCTGGGAGAGAGATCGATGGGGGACGTCGCTAGAGGGGGTTTGCGTACAAAAGGGATTTTGTACCCCTCTCTGAGCAACCTCACAGATTGTTGATCTGCGCCTCTCTTCTCCCAGGCTTGCCAGAAGTTCTTGAGTCTGGCTCCTACTGCTGTCTGAAGTTGCTGGCAGTCAGACTCTGCCCTTAGAGGACTTGGATCCTTTTCTCTTCCCTCTCTTCCCTTCGGCACGAGCACCTCCCCTGCTGGAGGCTCTGCCACGAAAGGGTGGGATAAACCGAGACGCTGGAGTGTCTATCCTAGGTCTAGCAGACAATGCAGGCAAAGGGGGAGCTTTGCGAGCCGAGGACGCAACTAGATCGTGGGTGCCCTTCTGCACTAAAGACAAGGCAATTTCCTTAACCAAGACTTCAGGAAACAGGCACTTAGACAAGGGCGCAAAGAGTAGCTCAGATCTTTGGCATGGCGTCACTCCAGCAGACAGGAAAGAGCATAGAGACTCTCGTTTCTTCAGGACTCCGGACGTGAATGAAGCGGCAAGTTCGTTGGACCCATCACGGACGGCCTTGTCCATGCAGGACATAATGAGTAAGGAAACATCCTTATCAGCAGAAGAGATTTTCCTACTCAGGGCTCCTAAACACCAGTCTAGGAAGTTAAAGACTTCGAACGCCCTAAATATACCTTTAAGAAGGTGGTCCAGGTCCGAGGGTGACCAACAAATCTTTGAGCGTCTCATGGCAAGGCGGCGGGGAGAGTCTACAAGACTTGAGAAGTCGCCCTGGGCAGAGGCAGGAACTCCCAAGCCGAGAACTTCTCCCGTGGCATACCAGACGCTCGATCTAGACGAGAGTTTAGATGGGGGGAAGGCAAATGCTGTCTTCCCTAAACTCCTCTTGGTCTCTAACCAATCGCCTAACAGCCGTAAAGCTCTCTTGGATGAGCGAGAGAGAACGAGTTTAGTAAAGGCAGGCATGGTAGTAGGAACGCCTAAGACAAACTCTGACGGCGGCGAACGAGGAGCCACAGAAATAAAGTGATCAGGGAACAACTCTTTAAACACAGCCATGACTTTTCTAAAGTCCAAGGATGGTTGAACAGCTTTAGGCTCATCAAGTTCTGAAGGTTGATCCTCAGGATGCGGTTCAGCAACGTCCTCATCTGACAGTTCTTCATCCGATAACTGATGAGAAAACGGCAAAGGTGTGGGCAACGTTTGACTCGCAGAGTCCGGTCGCACTGGTGCATACGTGACAGAGCCGGACGCAGCGTCCTGGAACTGCTGAACAGTCTGGGAACTGTCAACAACCACAGGTGCGCGAGGACGCACAGCGTCCACCCGAGACTGTTTAGACCGTCTGGGTTGTGCAGTCAACACCATACCGGGTTGCGGAGGTTGACGCACCGCGTCAAAACAAGTCAACTCTGATGGTTGATGAACGTCCTGAACGTCACCAATCACATCAGTGCGTTGCCTAACGTCAACGTGCGGCTGGAAATCCACACTGGGTCGCATCGGTGGAGGTACTACCCCAACTGGTTGACGCGAGAAAGCTAACTCAACGTCAACAGGACGCACAACAGACTGCTTGGAAGGTTGATGGCAAGCAGGTTCAACAGAAACCTTTTCCGCATTGTAGTCCTCCATCAAGGACGCAAGCTTGGACTGCATGTCTTGCAGTAACACCCATTTAGGGTCTACGGAAGCAGGTGCGGTAACAAACGGGGTGAGCGAATGAGACGGCACAACTTTGCCTCTCTTAGGCGGCGAGCAGTCATCAGATGACGGCAACGGGTCCGAACTGTCCCAGTGGCTACAACCGGGACGTTGGACTTGTCCTGAAGGGACCGACTTACGCTTTAAAGGTCTGGAGACCTTGGTCCAAGGTTTCTTACGAGAAACACCTTCAGACGACGAGGTAAAAATGGGTTCTCTCGTCTTACGTTGGTAGGGGCGATCTTGGAGAGATACGCCTGATACCATAGAGGGAACGTCTGTTCGCTGATCAAGGCCTCTCGAACCCATGAGTCGTACGACATTGCTTCTCCCCTGGGCTTGGGAGCTTGCAAGAGGTCCCGGACTAGGTGGACGACAGGCACGAACAGACGAACCCTCGAGCGCAACACTGTTCACAACACTTTGAGAAACACTAGGCACTTTAACACTTTCCGCCGTGGCACTTTGGCACTTGAGTTCCTTTACGTCCGCCATGAGTTGATTTCGGTCACTTGCTAAGGCCTCAACTCTCTCCCCCAAGGCATGAATAGCACGCATCATGTCTTGCATCGACGGTTCCTGAGTGCTAGGAGGGGGGTTAAGAACAACCACTACAGGGGAAGGATTAGGTTCAGGGGCATGTGGAGAGGAAAAATCTACCGACCTAGAAGAACTTCTCCTTACCCTATCTCTCTCTAGTCTGCGTGTATATTTATCAAATTCGATAAAATCGAATTCCGAAAGGCCCACGCATTCCTCACACCGATCTTCCAATTGACAGGTTTTACCCCGACAATTGGAACAAACAGTGTGAGGGTCGAGAGAAGCCTTTGGAAGACGCCTATGACAGTCCCTAGCATTACATTTTCTGAACTTGGGAACTTGAGAAGGGTCAGCCATTTTGAATTAGTCAAGGGAAAATTCCAAAAAACGATCTAAGTCATCAACAATTAATCCGATACAAAAAAAAGAGTTCAAGGATTTATTTGAAGAAAAACACCTGTACTGCGAAAGCTCAAACCAAATTAAAGTACTTCACCAAATATGATGGGAAAAACTCCAGGTTCAACAGCGAGTAAAGTACGTCTTGTCGACACGTCGACAGAGAAGAAATTGAGTCTTTGTTTACATCGAGAGTGGTATCTGGCCGACAGTTGGCGCTGGTGGGCACACCCGCAACCTGTATAGCGATCGCTGGCGAGTTTTTACTGTATGTGTCTGTCGAGCAACAGAGTTGTAGCTATTGTATATTCACCGGCTAAGTTAAATATTTAAAAAAGAAAAAGATGCAAAAAGAACAAGTGTGTACTGTTCTGTGGCTAAAATCAAAGTGGCTACTCAGTGTGTTAGTGGATGGGTCGACCCAGTGCTTCCCTGCCATCTGAAAGTAACTATCGACATCTTGTTACAAATTTTAACAACCGAGTTTCAGCTACAATTAAACCATTACCTCTATTAAAGGATGAGGGTTAGTATACATAGGAACAAACTAGCACTTATTCAGGAAATTTTTAATTTCATATTGAAGGGCTAGTTAATACACTGTACAAGTTTACAGAATTCTTGCTTCTGCTACACTCCTACTATGCATATCAGACCCTATGACATACTGTTTTTCGTAAATATCTTTGAAACGAAAACTCGGATCAGCATGGTGCTTTGGCATAGATTGTTTCACACACTCCGCTAATTTTTGACACTACTGTGCATTGTCAAATGCTGCTAATTATGGCGTTTACTCTTGACCGTGAAGTCAAAAACCTGCGTGAGCCATTTACACATTCGAACAGGTGAGGCGTGACGTAGTAGTGACGTCCATTCATCCACTAACTCCACCCCTGCCTTCCCCTACTACCACCATCCCTCCCTCCTACCCTACTCCTACTCCCTATTCCCGCCCTCTTTCACTTCCATACCTCCCTTTCATCTCCCTCAATCCCCTCTCTCTCTCTCTCTCTCTCTCTCTCTCTCTCTCTCTCTCTCTCTCTCTCTCTCTCTCTCTGCACACGAAGAAATGAAGCTATGCACACATATGACTTATTTATAATGGTGGATAACTCGAATGTATATATGTTAAGTATGGTAGGGTGTTTTATGTATGACCCTGATTCCTGTTCCAGCGCAACTTGTTGTTGCTTAATTATTGTATGAGGTTTGTTTGGCAATTATACAACCATTGAAAGTTATACGAGTATGCGACCCTAATACCCATAGGTTATGTTGAACGTATGATGGGATGAAGGTTGTAGCTGACGCTTGGTCATTTATAAGAAATTGTGTAAGAGATGGAAAGGAAAAGGGTGGAACTGAAGTGGGAATCCGATGCAGAGTAAAAACTTAAAACGAAATTGAAGTGATAAATATATGAATAATTTATTCTAATATTAGGAAAAGGCTGCCATATGTTAAGAAGTCATTGCAGACATAAATAGACAGCGAGTATATGATGGCTGGATTAATACTATAAATAACTGACCACATATTTTACTTTTAATATTCATCACTCTCGACAAACAGGTCATCTTCCTCATCACTGTTACCTTCTGCACTTACCAAATACGGTATAACCGTCAAAGAAGCAAGAACATCAATTACGATTGTTTGCATAAACGATCAAACTTTACTCGGCATATAATTTTTATTAATCTGTCATTAATTCGTCATACTTGTGTCTGGCTTCATATACCATGTAGCCTCGAGAGAGAGAGAGAGAGAGAGAGAGAGAGAGAGAGAGAGAGAGAGAGAGAGAGAGAGAGAGAGAGAGAGAGAGAGAGAGAGAGGTAACAGCCATTCCCTTATGAGAGAGAGAGAGAGAGAGAGAGAGAGAGAGAGAGAGAGAGAGAGAGAGAGAGAGAGAGAGAGAGAGAGGGGTGGGGGATGAGGAAGGGGTAAGGGAGGTATGGAGGAGAAAGAGGTAGGGGGATAAGGAGGGGGTTAAGAGGGGAGGAAAGGGAGTAGGGGAAGCCAGGAGTGGAGGTAGTGGGTGGATAGACGTCACAAATACGTCACGCCTCACCTGTTCGAATGTGTAGTAGCTCACGCAGGTTTTTGACTTCACAGTCAAGAGTAAACGCCATAATTAACCACATTTGACAGTGTACAACAGTGTTAAAAATTAGCGGGGTGTGTGAAACACTCTGTGCTAAAGCATCATGTTGATCCGAGTCTTCGTTTCAAAGATATTTGCGAAAAACAGTATGTCATAGGGTCTGATATGCATAGTAAGTATTAAGATACCCAACAACAGGAGGTCATCAATAAATGTAGATTACTATACATTCAAGATCAGTCTGTACCTTTCTGGAGACTAATATGGCTGACTTTCCTGTTTGGTTAAGAGATTAACTGTTTCTGAAGAAAATTATCACCTGTTCAAACAAAAACTATGAAAGCTATTACTAAACATCTTTGGAACTGAGTTGACCAATGAAAAATCAATGTAACCCGTGTAAGCATGGGGCTTATTCTACTCTATGTAGCAGAAACAGAAACTTGCAAAGACAATCAACTGTCAAATGTTAAGATTCATGAGCAATATGCTAAGGGAATACTATATTATAAATGCGACATTGGCAGGTGAAAATACAGATTTAAAATATCGAGATGCTTTGGAAATATAAGAAGGAATAAGGAATTGATAGCTAGAATAACAGTAGCAGTATTAGTAGCAAAATTAAAATACTGTAATTGAAATCATCCAAAAGGGTATAAATGAAGACTAAACCAGATGGAAATTTGGGTGTTGAAGTGTACAACACACTAAAATAGAGAGACTTTTTGTTTCATATTCAAGTCCTTAAAAGGAAATAAAGTAAAAAAACGGAAATCAAATAGTTTGACAAGGTTTTTCAAACATCAATCATACCAGGGAAAGTCAAGAGTTATAACTGTTAGACCTCTTTCTAAGTTCTTTCCATTTACAATAAGTTTTACTAATCACTCTGAAAATTACCTTTTATTTTTTAATTCTTCAACTCTCTTTTAGAATAAAGTGTTTTGAACAGAATATAGCAAGGTCTTTACCTAACACTCATCATATAAAATCCGAGAATTTCCAATGAGGTAGCTAGAAAAACTAAAACCTAAGTATATACCAGTGCTAAATAATATTTTGTTCAATGGCTGCCCATTTACATGGCTATAACCACGTTCATTGATCCTTACGATATACTACTGTACTAAAGAAACAACCACTAGTTGCAATAGAACTATGTAACAAAGCAAAAGACCACCTTCTCAAAAGCTGAGAAATTGATATTTGACAACAAATTGAAAATCATTATGTATTATCCAAGACTGTAATGCCAAAGAGCACTAAAGAAAAAAATAACTATGGTATCAAGAAAACATCAGTATCTTTCATGCAAACACCTGACTTTCAATTAAAAACTTAGAGTCATCTTCACAAATTTATTTGACACAAATTTTGACTATACGTACAAATAAAAATGCGAGATTGTTAAGTAGCCTCAACAGAACTTTATGCCAGATTTGACAGATGTAAACCTTTCCGAAATTATTCCTACCATTCACTGTAGAGAACTTTAAGAAGGGAGTAAATCTTTTATAAAACTGCAAACCATTTATGAAGTACTGTACAAAGAAGAGTGTAAATGATATCCTTACCTCTTTTCAAGACTCAATCCACTAACAGCAGTACAGTAGAGTACTAGAAATGCCATGCATATACACCCATGTGAGTTCCTTGGAATAACAGTGGTCGTAGGCCTTTATCTGGATTATTTTGGTACACAAAAACTACAATATTTTCCCTGAAATAAATCCATCATATCTGCTTAAACATACATACTTCCTATTACAAGTAGACCAGTGCTTAATAGCTGCTTATAATGACAAAAACAATAGCAACCAATGGGTCCCCATCCGCCTTATCAAATATTTAAGTTCTATAGTTGCCTACAAACCGTAGATGATGACCAGTTTCAAGATTTTGGAGGGTACTTGGAAAAAAAAAAAAAAAAAAACTTTGAACCTAAAAGAACTCCATACTTTCAGATTCAAATCTTTAAATAGATTTCACTCAAAAAAAAAAATGGTAAAATTTTAAATTGCACCTGTGAACTAATTTGGACATGAGCTCTAAGTGTACTATTTTCAATAAAATTCTCACTAAAAGGCCACTGCCTTGACTATTATGAAAACAAACCTCACCAACAAGTATAGGTACTTAGTATTTTCTTATTCTTGCCAGGAATGTGTAATACCTGTATTAAAATACTTGAAAACTTGTGTTAGCATAAAAAACCTCAAAGTTAAGTACTGTTTAAAAAAAAAAAAAAAAAAAAAGACAGTTAGCTAGCACACCACCTACCATGTCCCTACAAGATATATCCCTCGAATATAATGTTAAAGATGCTGACTAGTAACCCTCCAACAACAAGAATTGTCAACTTAAGAAGTAAATGTTGCACACAAGTTGCATATTTGTGGTGTCCTTTTCACTTTACCGTGAGGAGTATAACTTTTTTAGGTTATTTACGGAGACTAAGGATAGAATTATAATCTCTCAAAGGCTTTCCCAAATGATTTCTTAATGAGAATTAATAATGCAGACAACTGGGCAACAGCACACTGTATTCTTTTAATTATTATTATCATTTCAAAACTAAACCATTTCAGGGCAGATCTGACTTACGTAGAGAATTTAACAGCTTCCACCAAAGCTGAAAATTGCATAACAAATTCTTTAATATTCTTTAATACTTCTTACTTAGATTTCAGACGTTTTTCACGTTTTGTTAACAGCATTCAAAAGTTTAAACATTCACTCCAATTATTAAAGTTTTTTCATGTTTCCCATTCAGCAAATACTGTATGATAAATACGGCTTTCCATGGTTTCGTTGACCAAATTTCCAAATTACATGCCATTCTTTTCACCAAAGATTACACAGAATATTAATCTTTAGTCCCAATGTACATATTGCTAAAAATTTAATGGTTTCTAACAAAATTTTTAGCATACTGATAAAACAGCATAACTAAAAATTTAATGGTTTCTAATTACATTTTTAGCATATAGATACAACAGCAAATCTCCAATAATTACGTGGATACTAGCATCATCATCACCAATAGCTAATTTTCCTTGTCAGATTTGTAATCTGGTCTTAAATGCTATATTGCATACCATTTTCCCCAATTTCCAGGGAATTCCTAAAAGTCTTTATCCTTCTACTTCCATATCTACTACTTTCTGCACTAACAATTCCACATCCATTAATCATTCTGCACTAACAATTCCACATCCATTCATCATATATCCATGTTACTGTTAAGCTCATCTATTCTTACAATGACTAATCCAAAACATTAAAATGTCAAATGTAGCGTAATGCTTCGATGGTTGGAACTTGGTCCACTAAAGGAATAGTCTCTTCAGCCCAATTTCAGAAAATACCAAAGAGCCATTCTAAGAAAGATTTCCATCTTCCAAGAGTGATGCACAAACGAAGTACAAGTACATGCATTTCACTTCACTTTTCTTATATGGTTTCTAGAGCACAATAACACTGAACTTCGTTAATTAATAGGCTTTTCATCTCCCAAAATTTATTTCTTATTTATGCAAACTGTAATTTGTTAAGTTGTAAATGGCCTACAATGTTTAAACACACAGTAACTACACAAAGAGAAAAACTAACCGATACCATTTGACTGAACTCAGAATGGCTTTAGGCTTCAGCTATAAATTAAGATTAATTATATTTACCCAAAATTCTTGTTAAAAGAAAAAAAAATAGTAACATCAGACTGTCAGGAGAAACTGTTGGCCATAATAAACTGTACTGATCATAGAGCATTTATCTAAGAACACAATTCTATCCCTACATAATATATATAATAAATGGCTCACATAAATAAAACCTTATTTACTTACTGCTGCTTGTCCATCAACACTAAAACATGATGTAAACAAAATTGTAAAAATATGATATCTATTTATTCACCTAAAATCCCTCCTTCAGTTGGATCCTGGATAAAAGTACACTTCCACATTTAAAATGGAATGATAAATTAGGCCATCAAAAAGATAAAAGCTAGTAAGAAAAATAAAGAGGCTGATGCTCAAAGGTTGCTTACCTTATTTCGAGATGTCCCTGGCTGGCTGGAATTTACCCCCTCGCGTTGCTCTGGCTAGACAACAAGAGGAAGGGATAGCAGTTACTATGCTACTCACAAAAAAGGATGTATATACGTAATATAAGCAGCACTATTACCCTCCTGCTGTGCTCTCATAAGATACCTTCGTATCACCAAACATGATTTATGAGGCAAAGCAACATTCAGTCCAAAACACTTTATACAAAAATGCATTGGCTACACCACTTTCATATTCACAGACAGCAACTGTAATACTTTTCAGACATTATCATTTCTTGTTAGTACTGTAATCCACAATGATGCCATACAAAAAAACGTTAATATTCAAAACTGGTTAATATAACTGTGGGCCAAGCAAGGAAGGCCTAAGGGTTCTGTCCACTATCTAGTATCTCATTATCTTTAAAGAGCACAGCAATCAGGTCCCGGCCTTGGGTCCCACAACAGGTCGAGATAATGCCTAGCCATGCATTTACTTGCACAGGCAAAAATTTACGCAAAAGTTCTACATACACGGTACATACAATATTTCATGCTCTCCTGGCTATAGTAATATAAATATAAAAGCACATCACCTTACATGCTAACACACAAAAAAATTACCAGATTATGCTATTTAAAAAAAATAAAGACTAAAATAAAATCTATTCAATGAAAAGATAACTACAGTAGTAACTATGAAACCCACGACAAAGACAATTAAACTTAACACATTTCAACGTGTAATGCAATGGAATATGTGCTGTTATTCATTCCTAAAATGTAAAACAATATTTTATTTAAGGAAGACTAATATTCATAACTGTGTCAAGCAATAACACCTGGAATAGTTCTGGTCTGCAGGTGAGTATTCATCATAAAAACTCAGTAGCTGATAAAAGTCAAAATGCTCAAAATTTAAGAAAGGATAAATGTGAATACAATCCCTACCACATCTAGATGTTTACTTAAAACTTAATTCCAACCAATGGATCTCTTAAGAGTTGCTTTTCTCTAAAAATACTAATACTGTACCTGTAGTTGATATGCTACACATTATACATAAGAAAATCCTCAACTTATAAACTTAATAGGTTCCAAGAAGCTGTTATTAAGTCAAATTTTCTTTTAGATTTTGGCCTAGGGTAGGCTTCACCTAACCCACATGCCTACAGTTTTCAGCTGCAAAACTCAACAAATTGTCCAGTTTCATATTGCAAATGTCGTCTTGCTTGCAACACTAAATCATATATTATTGCTTTATTATAGTATTCCATTATGAACTATTGATATAATATCTGATATTTATGATTTCAGTTAAAATTGTGTTTGTATCTCTTGAATGTTTGCAAGTTGAGGAACTTCTGTAATATGTGTTTTACATAGCAAACCAAGTAAGTATACCTGTGAAAATATGAATTAGTAAGTTTTCCCTTCTTATTTGACAATCAATTAAATATGATATCCAAATCACACACATTTCCGTGAATTTCTTCTAGCCAGTGACTTAAGATATAATATAAATTCATCAAAAACTCCAGTCACTGTCAGACAAAGCTTTTAACAGAGGATTATTCCCAGAAATTGCTCCTTGGCATTGAAACTAAATGGGATAAGTTACCTTAAGAAATAGATGTATCTTGCCAAATTATTTGTTAATATTACACTTCCAATATTCTTGTTCAATTTCAATAAGTGTATTTGTTTGAGAGATAGATATTCTATAAATCCACCAAAATATAAATGTCACAAAACCCTAAAAGTTTCCTTAAATTTTGCAACGATTTGTAAAACAAATCAATGAGAAAACTGTCCCAAAGGGCGTGATCAAAAACAAGACGACAATGAGGTTTTACACATTTAGAATGAAATTTGCCAATCATAAAAAGACCCAATTCCACAAAGATTGAGATTATTCTAATGGTTTGAAATTCACAGTGATGAAAAGGAGGATAAAATAGTCCTTTTCCTGTGGTATTTAATATAAATTGGAGTTAACCATCAGTACCATCATTAAAACTGTTAAAGACTAGTTGATCTTCTGAATGGTGTTTGCGTTTTCTTAATTCATAAAAAAAAGAAGAGGCTTTGTCAGACAAGTATAACTTTAATTATTATTGTTGAGCCATAATATTTTTAGTATCATTGCACACATCAAAGACTTTCCCGTATAATTTCTATTGTAAATATCATGTATTTAGCACAGTACACCTTTTCAATCTTCCTTGCAGATCATCCTTAAACGAATATAGAGTAAACTCATTACAAAATTATAATCATAAAGACTCCATAATACTTTTTGAAACTTAGAAACTTTTTGTTATCAATATAATAAAATCAAAGCTTGTTAAACACATAAGTGAATCCCTTGTCCATAACCACCTTATAAAATGTCCCCATCTGTCTTAAGAACTATTATTTAAAATACTTTTATATCTATAAGCCATTACAGGAAGACAAATTTTCTGTGTTAACTAAATGTAAACAATCTCCCACTGTTTGACAGATTTAAGAGGCAAATAAAACTGGATCTAGTTTCCAAATATGACTATGCAAGGGCTCCTAATCTGGACCACATATACAGTATAGTGAATTAATATTTCAATCATTATTGCTAAACCTTCTCATCTATCAAATATCTCTATGATGAAATTGCCTTAAGAAAGGCAAGGCTTGAAAAATCCACGGTAATGATTGTGGCCAAAGCCATATCTTTTGAGGTATTTATGACAAAATATTTCAGGTGACCTGCACATGTAGCCAGAGGTTCAGCAACTTCCGCAAGATTTATTGGAGCTTTGCTAATGTTATAAGTACCCAAGCAACATTAACTTCTGTAACATGCTCAGGTACTTTATCAGACACTAGCCAAGATGTATATCAAAAGATGTGAGGTCAACTGCCTTGGAAATAGTAAATGGTCTTAGTAACTCTATCCAAATATTTGGTCAAGTTCAAGACTAATAAACCAATATCACCATTACCTAAACTTCTTTATCAGCCCAGACAGTAGGGGTCCCAAATATTTCTGCACTTATACAAACTTCCTATAATTTGAGGAATAAAACATTTTAAAACTTTGTTAGCACAGAAATTTGTTTTGAAGGGCTTCTGTAATAGTTCTAATCACAGAACAAAATTTCTATGGTAAACATTTTAAGTAATCTAAAATGCACATAGTTCTAAAGTAGAAATTTCATTCCTTTCAAATTATGATATTACTTTAGCATATCCTACATCTCATGAAGATCTGAAATCATGCAAAAATACTAGGAGTGAAGTTTCACATCTTTTATGTTATGTCATTTATGGTGCTTAAGTCTCTAAGCATTAACTTGGAAAAGTAGTTTGTGTGCTATAGTGTTCTTGGATCACTAATTAAGCTTTTTTAACCTTTTTGCTGCGGATATTCAAATATGGATGTTGCACAGCTCTCAGCACATTTTCACTA
This sequence comes from Palaemon carinicauda, assembly GCF_036898095.1. NCBI lineage: Eukaryota > Metazoa > Arthropoda > Malacostraca > Decapoda > Palaemonidae > Palaemon > Palaemon carinicauda. The sequence continues at coordinate 15,057,586 of NC_090730.1, forward strand.
AATATTGAAAATGCTCAAAATTTAATGAAACTAAGTTTTTGTGTTCTATAACCTTTCTGTTTTTAGAATTTAACAATATTTTCACCTGAGTTTATCTCTTTATGCCTTAAACTCTTCTTTAAAAAGAGTAAAAATTAAAAAAAATCACAAAAATTCCTTTTCAAAGATGATTTTATCAATTCTATTAATAATCCTTCACCCAATTTATCTCTGACTCATACATTCATTTTTCGCATTGGCAACGCTTTTTGTACACTTTATGGGTATTATATGTCTCAAAACATGGAATGATACAAAGAGGGGGCTTTTTAACAATTTGATTACAAAAATAGGTTGTATGCTTTCTTTTACATTCGCCTTTACCTTTCATCAAGCAATTCTCTGGCAAGATAGAGCATATAATACATTGGGGTTTGTGGTTTTGGTCAGCATATTGAGCTGGAAAATGCCTTTCTGTTAGTCTAGATTCTATTGCATTTAAAAATCTACCCTTTCTTTGAGTTTTGCTCTGCTTATACCCTTCTAACATAGTGTTAATAATTTTTTCCCTGATTTTTTTCTGATCCAACTTAGCAGTGGGATTCTGAATGTTGTAGCATATGTTTGAGTCTACTAATGCTGCTTCAATGATAAAATGCCAAATTGGTTGGTACCATTTCTGACCCTTCTTTATTTTGTAAGCATATGTTGAGCATAGCTGATAAAAATTATTCCACATGAACACATGGCTTGTCTATTTCTGTCACTTTTTTATTTTGATGAAATTCACAGTATATGTACCTACTGTTTCTTTTAAAGATACTTGGCGAGAAGTAGAGGCCATATCACACATATAAAAGGAAAGAAAAGAAAACAATTCTTCAACCCAGAGTTAAAGGGAAAAATTAAGAGGACAAAGTCAGCTGACTGATAAAAGCAGAGCAATATCGAAAGTTTTGCTAATACCATAATTTACAATTATATATGAAATTTATGATACTGTGAAACAGCATTTATTAACAAATTATATCTTTATTAACAATTTGTATCACTAAATTATTCTGTTAAAAAATGAAGGGAACGATAGGCAACTAACAGACTGAACGTCAGCTGACGAATGTAAACAAAGCTTCGGATTTAGGACACGAAACTTCTTTTCTCGTGAATGTGTTTGTTATTTGACTATTATTCATTTAATTGAGTAAATTTCTATATTGATGTCTAAAAACACCATTATCTGTCACATTTTGAACATACAATACTATGAAATACGCTTTTATTTGTGTAGTTGTTATGGCAACTGTTCACTCTAATGTAAATAAACTTTTACTTACGATAAACGAACTTTGGAAAGCATGATATTACGATAACTCAATGAATAATATTGATTTATATTGAAACAAACATGCATATATATCATAATATCATGTTGACACAACATAAAAATAACAAAAAATTACCAAAATCATCGAGTGAATGGGAGAAGAATGAAGAGTGCTTTAGAGAATGGGTAGTTCATAAAATCGGCAACAGATGGCAGCATGTAGAAGCCAGAAAAAATCATCAAAAAAAGGTGCTTAGCATAAAATTTCTTATGCGGTGTGGAGTAAAGTCTTTCTCCGCAGTGAGAGGATATGAATCTGAGTAAACTCAAGTCGTTCTCCGCAGTGAATGGGTTAATGTCTACATGAACCATTTAGAGGAATGCACCTCTGCTGGACTGTGTTACAGAGCAAGTAACCTCATGTGATAAACAATCAAGTTGGATTGAAAGATTCACATTTCCCAATTGTATTAAATTGGGAAATTTTTCATACAGTATTTCTCTCTTTAAAACTATTGTCGCTAATTGGCAGAGCAAATTACCTAAATAACTAACTTCCCCTAATCCACTGACCACCTTATAAAATGTGCTGCATTTCTCATCAGATACTATTAACTATATATTGGAATAAGCCATAGCTATGGCCTGAAGGATCCATTCTCGAATAAAAACTTAAATGTTCAAGTTCTCTTCTGCATACATGCATTTTAGGTAGGCAGGACAAAATACAAAGGAAGCTCCAAGAAAGCAATGTCCATAAAAAGAAAATGGCGCACAAAAAAAGCTTTCAAAACCATAACACGAGGGGAGGCATAGTCAACCAAATGCAAAGCAGCAGATAAATAATCTTAGAAAAACTTTATCAGTTTCTTCCTGGATTACTCTCAAAATACTTCCGATACATTTATTCAGTTATCCTGTACTTTGTCTTTTAAAAGCTCTTAGTTCATATCAGTAACAGCATACCAATTACCAAGATTTAAATTGTAACATTAAAACATTAAAAGGGTATCATCAAGATTACCTTTCACTGTCTTCAATGAGAAGATTACACATACAATTTTCATATGATTGCTCAGGAGCATTGGTATATGATTTAGATCCATGTAACAACAGGTATTATTTTATAAATTATGTCCTTTGCTTCCGTAATACCAAGAAATATAATAGTTTAAAGAAAAGTCTGGGTTAAAAGTCCTCAATTCCAGTAAGGTTGAAGAAACTAATTTAGAAATTTAATATATAAAACAACCTTCCAGCTTCAAATACAATCATACGAACAACTACCTCTCTCAGTGTCTTCCCTGGCTTACCCTTCCATAATTCAAAAATAGAGAAAAAAAATAACAGTATTGCAATTACAGGATTACTCAGCATGTCCTCTGTGCGTTCACCCCTAGAGTTGTTGTATAGAAAATGTTACTAGTTGTCAGCTTAGTGACACTCGGAAAAGGCATAAAACCATAACATAACAGAGAAGAATTCCTCTATTTGTTAAATGAATGAGATTCCAGAACAACCAAAAAGGGGCATAACAAATACTTATGGAAAATTTCCTGCCAAATTCTGAATGGGGAAACATACAAAAATTGCTTCATTGGTTGTCCCAACATGTTCAAGTTATCTTACCATATAGATGACAACGCCTTCTTCCTAATAAAATCAGAGAATTTCTTATAAACTAACACTCATGGTTACAAAATATATGAATTTCAATACTGTTATTTTGTAACACAACAACGTAGAACTTCAACACCTACACACATTCAACATCAGTCCTTTTTTTTTTTTTTTTTTTTTTTTTTAGCAAATACAAAATATTCCAGTTCTATTTAATGTTAATTGCATTCTAAAAACATCAATTAGTTGCAAATGTGTTAAACAAAAATAAAATCTCTTTTCCACAAGTCATTGAGTATCAGCAAATCATATTCCCTGAAATTCTTTATTATTTTCAACTTTTACGATGAAAAACAAAAATCACTGTTGGTGCAAACTACTTTCATCTACTGGTGCTGTGTGCAGTGAGGCTTAAAGTGCATATCTCTCCCTAATAGAGCAAAAGGTGCTTGTGATCATGAACTGAAGGCACTTCATGAGTCAGTGACAATCAAATACACTTGATAGTCAATGTACAATGATGATCATTTTACTTATTTTTCTATAGATGTTACAAATCACACGTTTAAAAATTACAAGTTCAAAACTTAAAATATATTTCTTTTATCCATAAATTCATAACTAAAAAAAATCAAGTAACTAACATATCTACTTTGCCAAATCATAATCCCACAATTATCACAAATTTCCAAAATCATTTGTATTTCTTTTAACAATACAAACCATAGTCCTTTAATAGGAGATTTCAGTATAGCTGGAATTCGGCTGTTAGAATTTATAACGAGGTGTTGATGGTTACTGGCGGATGGCAGGGACCTCACAAGCACACTAAGCCACTTCAACATTTACCTAGGACTTACGGGGGTACAGGAAGTGAAACTTTCATAGTTGCAGGTGTGTTTAATTAAGCAGGTTGAGCCACCATGCCAATTTTCTTGGTACCTCTACTAAGAGCATTTGCAGGTCTGCGTACCATTTGCCGTGTGGCCATTTGGAAGCCACCACGATCACCTCGAGATTCGGGGTAGTCAGCACTCTGCTAATTACCCTTTCAAATCAGGCAAAAAAAAGAGGAAAAGCACAGCGTATAGGTTGTCCCAAGGATGTTGAAAAACATCTATAGTCCATTTCTTTTATCGAGGCAGATTTGCACCGACTCGCAGCGGTGCCCTTTTAGCTCAGAAAAGTTTCCTGATCGCTGATTGGTTAGAATTATCTCGTCCAACCAATCAGCGATTAGGAAACTTTTCCGAGCTAAAAGGGCACCGCTGCGAGTCGGTGCAAATCTGCATCGCTAAAAGAAATTGACTATAGTGTTGCTGATGGGTCTAGGACTGGTCAGCAGAAGACCAGGAATTCCTTGTTGAGCCTTGTGGTAAACATGTCAATTGACGGATGAACCTCATAAATTCAAAAGACTCCTTGCTACTACAGGATGAAGGGACCATTTGACTTCTACTACTTCTCCCTCACGACTAAACTTGTCGGCAATAACATTTTTTTTGCCTGGAATAAATCTTGCGGACAGCTCCACCATGTTGTCTATTGCCAAAGAGTACTCCTGCTTCACCAACTTACAGAGGTGCAGTGCAACAGGTATGCACCACCTTGCTTGTTGACATTCGCTACAAAGTGGCCTATCAAGCTCTGTTGGAGCCCTATTAATGCCCAAAGTGCTGCCTTCATCTTCAACAAACTGATGAAGAGGCAACTCTCCTTTTAGACCAACAACCCAAGAAAGTTTGATTCTTTAGGTGTGAACCCCCTTAATCCTTTGACGAGTCTACAAACAGCAGCATTTTCATAGGAAACTCCAAGGGAGTCCCCTTAATGAGGATTTCATCTCTTAGCCATCTAGCCAGATTTTCCCCTACTTCCCACTGTACTAGGATGAGAGGTTGTGGAGGATCAGTGACTGCTGATAGTGTCCCTTCAGATACAACTAAAAAATCAATGATGTAGATGCCTATGTGGAATGATTTTCTCCATGGACAAGAGATGTTAAGATTAACTTTCGCCACCGTCAAGCCAGCAATTGTTACTGGGTAAGGAAAGGTTGCGCATTTTTCCCGAGATCGAGGCAAAAGGAGAGAAGTTTGCCTTGCTGCTGAAGAAGCTTTCTTTGAGAGGAGAAAAGTAAGTCAGTCGTCCAGGTATCTCACTAGATATATGCCATCGGCATGAACTCAGGACGGAAAAAGGTGTGAACAGACGAGTGAACATTTGTGGGTGGTAGACAATCCGAAGCAAAGGACTCTAAACTGAAATAACTTCCCCTCGATGAATTGCAATCTGAGAGTATGCATCTTTTAGATCCAGAGAAAGCATAGAGTTGTTCCTCTTGATGGCAGCTCGCCAAGTGCTCGCAGTCTCCATCTTGAACGAGGTCTCCAGCCTCCAGTTGACCTTTCGACCAAGAACAGACATCTGTAGAAACCTGGAGATGGCTTTTATGGAAGCAGACTCGGACAATGAAAAGACCATAGTTTCTGCATCAAGCCCCTACTCATACTCGTAGCATTAAAGTTATTACATCTGTAATGTAAAATCTCTCTCGGGTGAGAGGTGGAGGCCAGATCTTGTTATACAGTAGTATCTCGGTCTGAAATGGTTTTTTGACCTGGAGATCTGGTTGTCAACACTATCTATAGTACCCTTTCATGCTCCAACTAGGGTAATTCAAGGGTGGGGCCCCAACCTATAGGGTGTCAAAGCGCCGATCGATTAAAGTCTTCCAGCCCTTAACTGGAGCTCTGGGCTAAGGCAGTTAAAATCTCTTCTTCTGTTGATTGCCCAGAGCTTTTCACTGGAAATCTCTATTCAAAGCTAACACCTTGAAAAAATAAATTCTAGTACTGGATTCTCTGCCTCTGCCACCACATTTCCTGAATTGGGTGCCGACAGAATCTTTGATTCTTCCTCACTCGAGGGAGGGGAGATTTCACCCTGTTCCGATGAGCGGTCTCACCTGTCTTCTTTCTGGTCCTAAGACCAAAGCTGGGTTTATAGTCTGAAGAGGTAGGTGTCTGCAAAAAGGATTGTCTCCTCTGAAGCCCGATAAGTGCCCTTTGTTCTCGCATGAGGCTTGGCTGACAAGGCAAAGGCCTGTGCCTCTGAAGAGGCCATGGGATAATGCAGACACAACCTGTGGATAGACTAGTCTTTGGGCTTCCTATTCATTAGGGATGAGGAGTGAGTGTGATGGTATGAAGACCTGGAAGGAGGATAGGGGTGAGGCTGCTTCCTCCCCCTTCCAAGATGCCGTCGTCTGAGGTAGTGGCACTACCGAAGGCGAGGATCAATGATCAACTGCCCCTACAGCAGGTAGGGCCTGGTCAATAGGTTATCCGTCAGAAGCTTCTTCTACAGAAAGAATGGCAGGAGTGGAAGGTGCTGCAACAGTAGACTTGGGAAACTTAGAAGAGGCTAGGGTTTGGAGCAGTTTATCTACCAACGGAGTGTCCTCAATACATAAGGACAGCATTCGAGTCCCCATTGCCAGGCCCCTGGAGATGATGTCGGCAACTGGAAGAGCAGGATCGGTACCAGGAAAAGGGTGATAAAAATACTTTCACAGGGAGAAGGAGATAGTGCCACCTCACCTAAAAATTTGTCCTAAAGGCAGGTCAGAGTTACCTTCCTTCCTTGTATTCCTGCTGGAGGATTCAACTCTGGAGGAAGCAGAGACTCAACCACTGGAGGGTGAGAAGCAACATCTAAATGAGATCTTTGGCTTAGGGGAAGACTCCAAAGCTGATGAATCTCTCTTGGACTACTACTTCCACATCTTGCCGTACTCAGACCACGGCACCGGCAACCACGCCCTACGCTTGTCCCAAGGGGATGTTTGTGAACTGGCATGTCCCCTACAGAACAGCCATAAGGAATGGGGATCCATATCTTGCCTGCTCATGAACCAGCCACAATTCCGCCACTGTATACCAGGGCAATACTGCATGTCCACATATGAATTCTCCATAATCAATCTCCTAAAAGTGAATGAAAGAATTATCAGAGCCTGACATTTATTCTAGAGCACTGAGTACTGTACAACCATTATTCTCTCTGGCTGGAATGAAAGTGGCTTCTCCGGGTGCTGGTGAGGAGACAGGGCTTCCCCATCACCAGCCAGTAATTACCAACACCTTATAATAAGGTCTAACAGTCAAATTCCAACAACACTCAAATCATACTCCTATTAAAGGACAAAGGTTTGTATCTTTGTAGGATTAAACAATAATCAAAACTATCACACTTCACAACAGTAATTCTTTTCTTCTATCATAAATCTTTTTTAAAAGGCTAAAGAAGTCACTTAAAAATCAGTGGCAAATTTTTCTTATTAATTTGAAAAAAAAAAAAAATTCAAAAAAAGACAAAACCACTGCAACTGTAATCATTGGGCAGTTTTTCAGTGGTAATTCTTATCATTCTATTTTCAGGGCTACTTGAAAAACAACAAGCAACATGACCATCATAATACAGTATCTGGTACAGCAATAATATTCAACCTTTTATCCTCACAAGTGTCTCTCCTAAATTCTCACTGGCTCCAGTAAGAAATATCACAATCTGCTAAAGGGTGCAAATATTCACTATAGATCTGAAATCAGATTTCACCCTAGATATTTGTGGCAAAATAGGCCCGTGGAGATAATTACTGATTACAAAAGTGCACACTCACATGATACATACACTGATGATAAACAATTACTGTATTAAAAAGCCACATCGATGTCAAGTTTAGAAGACCGTACGTGACGACAGAAATTGTTAGTCAACATTAAACATGCATTACTATACAGTACTTAATGGATTCTTACCAAATCCTCTGCCCCAGTCTGCAAATATGCAAGTAATGAAGCTATAAATTTTTTTCAACACACTTAAGATTTAATCTATGCTGCACTCGTCTCATATTTTGAAATAGACAAAAGCAGCCTTGCAAAACTATACTGTAATGGAATACAGTAAATAAATCTTGACAAAATAATCTGTGAAATCTGGGCAAATACAAGCATTCACAACAATTATATTTGCTCAATGTCAAGGTGAAATAAAAATGAGAATGCTTCAATAAATTACTCAACGAACTGATAACGTGATAAAGTGTGGATAATATTCTTCCTTACAGCAAATAATGATTATGTCAAGGCAGATTTTGTGAGCAGGATCCTTCCCACTGTGATACTTAAGTCCTGTTAAAGATTCTTGAATTAGAACTGTGCTATGACACAAAACTGGGCATGAGTACTAAGTGAATAAGCATGACATGCTCAACACACTGGCCTTACAAACTTGACATACAGTACAAGATTTGCTTGACAAACACCTTTTAGACTTGTAAGAAATACAGTTATACCAACTTTCAAATAATCGCTTGCATTCACATTTTTATGAAAAACATTGTACACACCGGCCCCTTCAGGCAATGTTTATTAATAATGCTTAACAGATATAAATATACATGTAAAATGTCATTTTTTTTTTTCAACTTGAATGTCTATATTATATCCACCTGGAGAAACTAGAATAGCTTGCTAGATTGGATTATTTGAAAAAATTACCTGCCAAATCATTAAAATAAAGTCCACTACAACATATGCCCTCAAGACTCTACTAGCAATCCACCTCACCAATGTTATGTAGTACTGTACATATATAGTAATGTTAAACTAAATTTATCTTAAAATTGACAATAACTTTCCATATCACCTAACACACCCGTTTGCACAATTTTATTCTTAAATGGCAAGACATCATAAAACTGTTCGACCAACTATTAATAACATTTTTACGACATCCAATGTCAAGATCTCAGTCTTCTACAAGTAAATTGAATACTATTATCCTACATATATTTCCCCTCATATGGGGTTCCAATCCTCATATTAAATGTTAGCTTACCATGGGATTATATGTAAACTAAACTACCATTACACAAAATTCTATTACTGTATTAAGTTTTAAAAGCAGCAACTATCTATTTATCAATGTATACAGCTAAATTCATTATCAACTCTGAGCATACATAATCCTGCCTATCATATTACAAAACTAACTGTTTCTAGTCTAAGCGTATATATAGGTACAGAAGGGATAATGCTTGTACTTACATTTAAGTTGTGATAGTCACCAGTTTCATCTGGTGGTCTAGGCTTGCATTTACCACAGCAGAAGTTACAACAGCAGCAGAAGCAGCAGCACAAATAGCAGCCTGTGATAATTCCGCAGAATAAGAATAGCGCCTGCAAAGAGAGATGACGATAGTGAAATTACCATCACATTCTACACACGGCAGAATAAGATCAAAAGATTAAGCCTCATAAAATCCAAAGTAGAGACAAAGCTTTATCTTTCCAAATTTTCCACACCTCAGCATTTCACATCATCCCTTTACATATTTTCAGAGACATTACTTGATATTTTTTTTCGATGATCTCAGAAAGACAAAGATAACCATACTATCAGCTGAGCTACATATATTGACTGAAAATTATATAAACTTCCAATATTATCAAATGGAGAAAAATTTACATCATATAACTAATGATAATTTAGATAATTATATAGTTTACAGCTTGCAGCATAATTAATTCTCACAGAATTAGTCTATGACCTATTGTCCACATTTCAGGTGGTTAAAAATACATTCATGGAGGCTAATAATTCTAATTGTGTACAACATATATTTAATCAAAGTAACCACTTCACATGTTTTTTAGACATGTACAGTTTTTCAAGAATTTCCTTAGAAAAATAAAAACCTTTGTTAAAAATATCCATGAAAACTAAAAAAAAACACAAAAAATAAGAATAACAAATAAGTTTATATATTCTTATCAATATAAAGAAGTTTGAAGCTAAAAAGTTGCTTTTTCCAGTTTTAAAGTGAAGCTGGCAAAAATCCAGGCCACTGTTAGGTGTTACAATGTACTAAGAGGTAATGCTAAGATTAGTTTGCTAAAACTATGGCACTTTTTATAAGATCAAATCTCATCCAATTCAAAACAAAAATTATTACAAAAGTTAAATAGTTTTAGAGAATGTTTCATGAGACTCCAATATAACACCCAGAAAATGTTTAGTGTATCGACAATTCGAATTAAGACTCAAAATAACAAAAGCTAGCAGACTCACTTTGCACCATCCGGAGTTCACTAGGAAATATGTGTTGACGTTTTCTTCACCAAACTGCTCCGCAATGTAAAGACCGAGCGAACCATAGTTGTCATATATGTTTCTCTTCGTGGAATCGCTTAGAATACCGTGAGCATAATTTATTTCTTTAAACTGAAACGAAAAAAAATATATTACAAAATAAAGTGCACATAAATACAATAATAAAGTACTGATCATACACATGAATACAGTACTTAAAACATGATAGTAATCACTTTCTACTGCAAATATTAATTAAGAATACATTATATAGAGTACAATACAGTAATACATTATCACTATGTGTGCAGTACATCTATGATTAAAATTGAAAGCAATGTTATTATATCAGTAACAGAATCTAAATTCTCAGAAAATTATGGCTACTTTAGCCATGATGCTTGGTTTAAGGTTATCATTCCATATTCAGAAACCTTAAAGGGACTAGACCTGATTTTCAGGAGTAAAATCCAATGATTTGAACCATACAGAACCCTCATAAAACTGTAATTGTTTTCATGATTTGCAAGAAGTTCAGTAATGGAATAAGATAATCTGGGCAAGGAGGGAACTTTGCATAAAATAAACAAATCTCAAAAACAATATTTGTCCAAGTAGGTAGAACTCTGTCTAGTGAAGATTTACTTCACTCCTTGTTTTATCATAATCAAGAACTATAACCACAGGGTTAAGAAGAATGTTCTTTTTGATTGTAAACTAATGGGTTTATACTGAGTATATACTTTAAAATTTCTTTTTGTTTTAACATCTTATCAGTTTTCACGTAACTAAGTAGCTACTAGCTAGTTATGTGAAATACCTTAATTATGGTAAAAACAAATACAGTACCAGGGCAACTGTATATCAAATGTATATACTTTCCCAAATTCCCGAGAATGTACACATTCATCTGTAAATTCATGGTCTAACACAAGAACCTAAAAAAATAAATATCCTTGAATATAAAAAAAGGTCCTGGACAGTACAGTCACAAATGAAACTTTAATGATTAGCAGAGCAAACAAATGTAAATTATTTGTTTCGATCTTCTGAGGCTATAATTGATAAAAGGAAGACATTAAAGAGGTACAAATGCCTTCGCCTTGACATGAGAGGTTGGAGCTTGATCCCAGCAATAGTACATACATACATACATACATATACCAAGGCCCTTCCCCCAATTTTGGGGGGTAGCCGACATCAACAAATGAAACAAAACAAAAAAGGGGACCTCTACTCTCTACGTTCCTCCAGCCTAACAAGGGACTCAACCGAGTTCAGCTGGTACTGCTAGGGTGCCACAGCCCACCCTCCCACATTATCCACCACAGATGAAGCTTCATAATGCTGAATCCCCTACTGCTGCTACCTCCGCGGTCATCTAAGGCATTGGAGGCAGCAGCACGGCCTACCGGAACCGCGTCACAATCGCTCGCCATTCATTCCTATTTCTAGCACGCTCTCTTGCCTCTCTCACATCTATCCTCCTATCACCTAGAGCTTTCTTCACTCCATCCATCCACCCAAACCTTGGCCTTCCTCTTGTACTTCTCCCATCAACTCTTGCATTCATCACCTTCTTTAGCAGACAGTCATTTTCCATTCTCTCAACATGCCCAAACCACCTTAACACATTCATATCCACTCTAGCTGCTAACTCATTTCTTACACCCGTTCTCTCCCTCACCACTTCGTTCCTAACCCTATCTACTCGAGATACACCAGCCATACTCCTCAGACACTTCATCTCAAACACATTCAATTTCTGTCTCTCCATCACTTTCATTTCCCACAACTCCGATCCATACATCACAGTTGGTACAATCACTTTCTCATATAGAACTCTCTTTACATTCATGCCCAATCCTCTATTTTTTACTACTCCCTTAACTGCCCCCAACACTTTGTAACCTTCATTCACCCTCTGACGTACATCTGTTTCCACTCCACCATTTGCTGCAACAACAGACCCCAAGTACTTAAACTGATCCACTTCCTCAAGTAACTCTCCATTCAACATGACATTCAACCTTACACCACCTTCCCTTCTCGTACATCTCATAACCTTACTCTTACCCACATTAACTCTCAACTTCCTTCTCTCACACACACTTCCAAATTCTGTCACTAATCGGCCAAGTTTCTCTTCTGTGTCTGCAACCAGTACAGTATCATCCGCAAACAACAACTAATTTACCTCCCATTCACGGTCATTCTCGTCTACCAGTTTTAATCCTCGTCCAAGCACTCGAGCACTCACCTCTCTCACCACTCCATCAACATACAAGTTAAACAACCACGGTGACATCACACACCCCTGTCTCAGCCCCAATCTCACTGGAAACCAATCACTCACATCATTTCCTATCCTAACACATGCTTTACTACCCTTGTAGAAACTTTTCACTGCTTGCAACAACTTTCCACCAACTCCATATAACCTCATCACATTCCATATTGCTTCCCTATCAACTCTATCATACGCTTTCTCCAGATCCATAAACGCAACATACACCTCCTTACCTTTTGCTAAATATTTCTCTCAAATCTGCCTTACTGTAAAAATCTGATTCATACAACCCCTACCTCTTCTAAAACCACCCTGTATTTCCAAGATTGCATTCTCTGTTTTATCCTTGATCCTATTAATCATTACTCTACCATACACTTTTCCAACTACGCTTAACAAACTAATACCTCTTGAATTACAACACTCATGCACATCTCCCTTACCCTTATATAGTGGTACAATACATGCACAAACCCAATCTACTGGTACCATTGACAACTCAAAGCACATATTAAACAATCTCACCAACCATTCAAGTACAGTCACACTCCCTTCCTTCAACATCTCAGCTCTCACACCATCCATACCAGACGCTTTTCCTACTCTCGTTTCATCTAGTGCTCTCCTCACTTCCTCTATTGTAATCTCTCTCTCATTCTCATCTCCCATCACTGGCACCTCAAAACCTGCAACAGCAATTATATCTGCCACCCTATTATCCTCAACATTCAGTAAACTTTCAAAATATTCCGCCCATCTTTTCCTTGCCTCCCCTCCTTTTAACAAACTCCCATTTCCATCTTTCACTGTCTCTTCAATTCTTGAGCCAGCCTATCTAGCAATAGGAATGAATTTGTGGCAATTGTAATTAAATCCCATCCAAAAGAGCAGAAGAATGAATACAATTCAAATATTAAGACCCAATCACATATCCTTCTCCGTTCAGGAGAGCATAACCGAACGAAGTCGGAATCTTTATTGAAGAATGCATAGACTACTCCCAGCAAGAGGAGAATCACTCACAAAGGAATAATTAGGCAAACTTTAAGGTTATGGAGTACATAATAATCCAATAGCTTCTGTCCTTCCTACTTGTATAGCTGGCATGATGATGATTATCCCCACTAATTATTGAAACAATTATAATCTTGAGATATACTAATAGAGTAAGGATAGTGTAGTGGTAGCTTAAATTATGACAATGTTGGATACATTAATTTAGTTCTACTCCTTCAGCACATCTAAAGACTGAGATTGCCTATATAATTTTACCCTTTAGTTAAGAATCCCTGATGCCTGACATACATTTTAATGTATTCACATGATCCAATTTTCTTGATAGGCTCATTAACTATAGTCCTGTATTTCTAATTTAATCAATACAAACCATTACTCTTAACATAACCTAATCAATTTAAATATGCATTTCCAGAAAATAACAGGTCACTCACTCTCTAAAAGAGGAAAACAATAACTTTCCTTTGGCTAGCCATGGAATTAATACTGTAGCTCTTGCATCCATATATTCTACATAAACTAACAACTAATTACTCCAAGAATGATTCCTTTTGAGCCAGAAAACTGCATCTTGTTGCTAATATTGCCTGTTGAAAGTAAACCTGTCATATAAACAGGCATTACGGAAGTAAAGAAAGCTAGTGTTCCTCAGTAAAAAAAAAATGGAGTTTTTATGATAAAACAAAGTTTTATGAATAGAACTTACCTGGCAGCTATATATACATAGCTAATTATCTCTATTTCGGCAGAATTTTTCTAAAACTAGGCAACCGCCTTGTGGTGGTCGGGTGGTAACACCCGTTAAAGGGTGGTAGGAGGAATCATTCCCGTTTTCTGTTCTTCAGTTCATCTCTGCCGGCCGGATCGACAACACGTTGGTCCGTCATTAAGAGTTTTTCTTCGCTTTCCCTGCTCGGTGTACCAGTCTGCTTTTTTGGTGAAATACTCTGATTTGGGGTTTTGGCGATCGTTGTATTTTGTTTTCTCTTAGCTTTTTTTGCTGTTTTTCATTATGAGTGAAAAGAGTCATTACCGTATCTGTGCGAATGAGGAATGTAAGGTGAGACTACCGAAAATGGCGGTAGATCCTCACACAGTTTGTTCTAATTGTAGGGGTTTTGTTTGTGCCCTTGATAATAGGTGCGGGGAATGTAAGGTTTTGGATGAGAAAGATTGGTTAATTATGAAGCGCTATGTGCGTAAGCTAGAGCTCGATAGAGTTAGGAGAGCTTCTAGGTCTAAGTCTAAGTCTGTTAGTGGTAAGGAAGACGAACTTAGCGTAGATTTATCTATTGATCCTATTATTGATTCCTCTTTGGAAGTTGATCCTTCCCTTGAGGTAGTAACTCCTGCACCTCCTACAGGTTCCGTATCTACGGATGACCCTCGGTACGCTAGCCTGGCGGCCGAGTTGAAGGCCATTAAAGAACAACTGGAGGCCTTTAAAGGTAAGGAAAGTGAAAGTGCTTGTGTTAGTGCAGTGGAGGTGGCGACTGACCGAATCTGGCATACCCCTAGGCCTAGACCTCTACCAAGCTCCCAGGACCAAGGGAGAAGGTACGTCGATGACCGAAAGGGGGTGAGAGGTACGTACCCTCGGTCAGCCGTCGCCTCAGACAGTCCTGTTGTCGATTCCCAGGCTGCTCTTGACCGTCACGGGAAAGACGTGTCGGATGTGTTGTTTTCTTCTCCGAATTCGTCCAGACGTAAATGGAAGTATGAAGCTTCAAGACCTACTAAGAGGAGATGGAACCGCGACGAACGGTCTCGTTCTTTCTCTCCCGGTTCTAGCAGTTATGAACCTTGTCCGTCGGAGGATGATTTCGACTCCGTGCCAGTGAAAAGGACGAAGCCTGCTGCCGAAGATACGAGTGTTATTCGTCAGCCCCCCCCTTCGGGTCCGCAAGACCCAGCTGATGTTGCTAAATCCTTTATGTCTGTCATGCAGGAACAACTTTTGACTTTAGTACAAGCCTTTAGCCGCCCTCACGCCCAGTCTGACAGACGTAAAGACGACTCGTTGCCGATTAAGAAGTCTGCTTCTAAGAGAGAACGGAGTTCTTCTTTAAAGAAAACTTCTCCCTCTCTACGCCAGGATGAGGAATGTGTGCTTTCGCCAGGCGATACTTCTTCGCGATACCAGGGCGATACGTTTTCTCGTTCTCGATACCGGGACGATACCTTATCGAACGACGCTGCTTCTCGTTCTCGATACCAAGACGATACCGCCTCCCGTTCGCTTCGCCACGACGATACCTCCTCTCGTTCGCTTCGCCACGACGATACCTCCTCTCGTTCGCTTCGCCACGACGATACCTCCTCTCGTTCGCTTCGCCACGACGATACCTCCTCTCGTTCGCTTCGCCACGACGATACCTCCTCTCGTTCACTACGCCACGACGATACCAACCCTAGTTCACGACGATACCGCCTCTCGTTCACGACGCCACGACGATACCGCCTCTCATTCTCGCCGCCACGACGATACCGCCTCTCATTCTCGCCGCCACGACGATACCGCCTCTCGCTCTCGACGACAGAACGACTCTGCCTCTCGTTCTCGGTCCCAGGGCGATACCACCCTGCCTCTTCGGGACGATACTGCCTCTCATCCCAAGGATTCTTCTAGCGCGGGACTCCAGGATGCAACCCGTCTTTTGCAGGATGATGCCTTTGATTTGCCCTTGTCGGGTTCTAAGGATCCTTCTTCTCTTTCGAAGGATATTGCAGATGTGGATCAGGACCTCGAGGATGTTTCTGATGACGATGATAATCCTGCCGACGCTGTGGGAGATTACAAAGTTCTCTCTCGCTCCCTTCTTGAACTTTTTGGAGAGGAATTCCAACCTGCTGCCCCTCAATCTCCTCAGTCCCAATTTAAGAGAAAGAAGGCCAAGAAACAGTCGGCTACATAGACCCACACAAACAAATGATAAGATGCAAGAATAATAAGATGCTGTACATAAGATCAGGGGGAAGAAAGGGATTAGCTCGCCAACTTTCACCAAAGGAACTGTTAATAATGTTCCTGTAACAGTAAGAAAAGCAAGCTTGCTGGAGGATTAAGTACAATAAATTTATTTTTAGATTAGATTGGATTTTAGAATTTGGGCTACACTGTATAGCCAGCGCTGGGGGCTGTGAAGTCATTCAGTGACTAAGTGCATCTAAGGTAAAAAACTTTGAGCTACAATAAGGTGTAAAAATTAAATAAGTTGGACAGCAAGATGAAAGAAAGAAATTAGAACTGAAGCGAAGTGTAAGGATGTATAGCGAGTTCAGATATGAGCCGAAGGAACACTGTGGACTCTTAAATAAAGGCTATAGTCCACCATGCAAGGTGAATTGATAACACTATCCCTTTGGGAGATTTTAATAATAGATTACTGTATCATATAAATGGATGTAAGGAACTTGGGCCATAAGGCCCAATAGTAGTGTCAAGGTGACCGTCAGTGCAAAGACATAACTGAAGGGCAAACCCTTTTTTTTGGCTCCTTGAATTGCATAGCTCTTTCTATATGCAAATAAATATGTTTGTACTATTCTTTTATCTATTTTCTTACCTGTTTTACTCACCTAAAATTAGCAAGTGACCTTTTAGGTTTTTTCCATGAATCGGGTGGTTCATTTGCAATAGCACTAATAATGATGAACATATCCACCTGGCTACTGGGTAACACACCGACCACAAATAAAGCAGGTCACGTATAAGGATTGTTAGACAAGAGTGAACCATTTAAGTCCAACCTTCGGATGTTATGCCTTTTGTAACTGAACGAATTTAACGATCAAAAGAAAAACTTAGAAATATTTACTAAGAGGACACCAATAGTACAGCAATATGCCACCCAAGATCGGTTCAAGTGACCCAACGTTAAGTCTATTTTCGGCCTAGGTTGGATTTTCAGTATGAAGTGACTTGTACATTCCTTACACACAATGAAAATAAAAAATTACTTATAACCCACTATCATTTCATAAAACCAGACTCATTAATAAGCTTCCATAAGAAGCACAGTACTTGATTGTTATTTTATGACTTAGAGACCAATGTAAAGTGGGATAAAATGACATAACTTGGATTCTATTTCTGTACCAAATATTTAAAGAAAGCAACGTAAATTCAGACCTGACGTGTGTTTAACAGACATAAAGAGCCGTACAGTATTACTTTATAGTAAAAATAAAGCCAACTATCTTAGCTTACCTTTTCTGCAGCCTCTGGATTGTTTGGATTTTTATCAGGGTGATATTTTAACGCTAATTTCCTATATGTCTTTTTTATTTCCTCTGTTGTTGACTCTTTCTGTAGTCCCAAAGTCTCATACAGAGAATCTCCTGTCGTCCTGAAAGTTAAAAAGCAAAATATAAATCATTTTCAAAATAAAAAAATATTAGTGTTGTACTGATAAATACTATAAAGTAGCTCACAAGATACATTGCAAAATCAGAATTTTCATAAAATTTTATTTCCATACTCACCGGACATTCATATTGTTTCATTCTTGAAACCTTTTTTCATATGATTAAGTAAAGTACTGAGACAATCTGGCAGTTCAAAGAAATAACCTTGGCATGGGTATGCCACAAACCCTGTGTCTTTTCAGTCTCAAAATGTAAACTAAATTACTACCCCCTTCCCATCACTTGTCAGTAGGAAAGAGGATCTGAGACATACTGATGGCAAAGTTATTGTTAATAACCACCAGATTGTTTCACAAGGCCAAAACCTATTGAAACGGGGAAAAAAAATGGGAAACTTTTCGTTTCAGGGTAACTGTATTAAACCAGGCTTCAAAACAGAAGCAATATGAACATCAGGGAATATATAAATAATGAAATTTGCAGTTAACCTGCCACCACATAAAGACCAAATACAGTCCAATATATAATGCAGTACCTGTGGTTACAGTATATAATGGTAAAAAATAATCTAGTATAATATAATCAAAGGATTTATATTCCTTTATTAAAGCTAACCACAGCAAACAGATAAACCTCCTCAAGTGTAAATGAAGGAAACCAAGACGGCTAAACATCTCTGCAATGCTGCCACAACATATAAAAGTTTGTTTGGCAATCAACTATATTTGTAAATAAATTATTACCAAATACCCAGTCATTCTGCTTAATCTTTTACACATTTTTTGCTTCAGTAGGACTCTATTGCCCAAACTATGAATCTAGTCAAAAGCAGTGAGAAAGAGATTAACAATAATTTCATCTCCTCTTGTCTTGCAAGTAATTAATCAACAAATATAATTTAATTCCTTTGTTATATATTTCTTTGCATCAAACAGAATTGCATGAAAAAGGAGAGCTTCATAAAAAGAGACACCTCATTTAAAACCAACCGCACTTAATTCATTACTGATAGTTATAACGATGTATTCAACTAGAATTAGACATTTTAAGAACTACAAAATGTTGATAAGTACATTGGCTAAATAACAAAATACAGTATCTCAAGTGAGATGTTTGTGTTAAAAAATTGATCACTATTCAATCATATAATTCATTAGGGGTTCAAATAATATGCAACCCATTTCCTTTGAAACCCTTAATGCTTCTTTTCAGTATCCTCTTCTTTCCAGGCATTGTCCATACACCCTCTCAAATGCCTTCTTTCACAGGCATCCTCTTCCATCACACCTTTTCTCTCCATAGGATCCTTCACACATCACCATCTAATTCTCTGCCTCCCTCTTAGTCTTCCCCCCCCCCCATCAGGTTCCTCCCTAATCCTCCTCACTCCCTCCCCACCACCCCTTCACATCACCTATCCACACCACCTCTGTCGTGAAACTCTTATCGCCTCTGTAGTTTTTACTACATCTGCCATTCTTCTTATCTCATCATTTTCCAATCTTTCAAGCAGTGATATTCCCATAATCCACTTTAGCATTCTCTTCTCTGTTCTACCTAATTATTTTCGTCTTAGAGCCAACGTTTCTGATCCATGCAACCCCAAATATTTAGAATAAGGACCAAGTCAACTTGGGTAGCTACTGATCCTATCCCTACTGAAAGTCTCTAAATATCTAAGAACACTTAACAACATTTCACTTTAGTTACAACTGTACTCTTTCAGTCCTCTCATTTCATCACTTTCCTCTTTCTATCAAGTGTTTGCCATTCTCTAATTCTCTTGCCCAGACTAGTGCTTCCTCACAGCTATTTTCATTCACATAAGTGTTCAAAACATACAGTAACTTCATTGAGTTGCAAGATGGTTGCTGGCTTTAAATCTCCTCCTTGTAAATTCTATACTGGATGTCATTTCATGGCACATCTTGTCTTTATTTTTTCTCTTGTAAACAATAAATACTGTACAACTGAAGCATATAAGAAGCCAGTTTTATATGGGGAAAGACTGAAGCCACTTGGAATTTTTCACAGCCTTTATCAGAAATATGTAAAATTCTTTATAAATATTGTATAGTAAACAATACCACATTATTCTCCAAATGCCAAAGGAAATGACAAACAAACATTTGCAAGATGGAGAAGATAATCTCGACAGATCTTTACCTTGGAACCCTAAATGACGATAGAAATTAAAGATTCAAAATAAGAAATTACAAAATAAATAGTAAGAGCACAGGATCTACTGTAGTTCCTAAACACTTTTAAACGAATTGTGAGAAATACTGTATGGTTTGAGAAATGTCTTACCAATTCCCTAAGCAAGAAGGATAAAATTTTCTGGCATCCTGACATCTAAGGTCATTGATGACTCATACATTAAAACAAAAAACAAAGGAGGGGATAAGATCATAAAGGGAGAGGGAGAGTGAAAGGGAGAGTGAAAGGGAGAGGGAGAGTGAAAGGGAGAGGGAGAGTGAAAGACAGAGAGAGATTGAAAGAATCAGAAGCATTTAAATTGCTGAACACTTGGTTGAAAAATGGAATCGGAAGCATTCAGCCATTTCGCAAGGTGAATGCATCAATACGTCAGGATGGATGAGAACAAGAAAGATAGCTTGTTCAGATAATTCAAGCTGAACATTCAAAAGATGAAAAACCCATATAATGGAAAAGACAACTAACTACTGCCATTTTTCTACAGTACCTAAGATGTACCAAATGAACTCAAGATCCCCTGGCACGAATTAAAAAAGTAACATTGTTGAGTAGAGTAATAAAGGCCTCACAAATAATATCCTAGCAATCTTAAATACACACTAGTTTCTCATCTTTATGAGTTTGCTCATTGCAAGAATTATAGGCACTACAAAGCACAACTGATCCATTACAATATTCATGACAGTTTACTTCTAATGAAAAGCTATTTTTCGTGTTCAGTTTTCTTCTTCTTTTTCTCTCCTACGCCTACTGACGCAAGGGCCTCCAAGTTTTTGCCAGTTGTCTCTACCTTGAGATGTTCTCCAGTAGAGTAATCATTCTCTTAAACCTCTTCTTAGGTCTACAGGGGTGCAAAAAAAAAAAACCCTAAAGCATTGTTTAAAGAATCATCCTATGCTTAGCTTAGGCCAAGTTAACCAGAAATCCTAGCCTAACCTTGCAATTCTATTAGCTTACTCTAACCCACGTATCAGCCCAAAAAGCCATATGGATGAAAATAAAAATTCATTTCCTTTCATTTACCTAGAGCTAAGTGATATAGTGCGAGAAGGTCATAGCCTACTGTACAATAACATTAACAGGTTTCATGGCTTGATATCCTAAAGGTCAACGTTCATTTTTTGTTCTCAAAAACACCAGGATAGTGTACAACATTAAAGCAAAAATAGGATATTATTTACAATCAACAGTAAAGAATTCTGTGTATTCACACACACACACAGAGAGAGAGAGAGAGAGAGAGAGAGAGAGAGAGAGAGAGAGAGAGAGAGAGAGAGAGAGAGAATAGCCTCTGTTCCTGGAAACATCCTACAATTACAATATGAAATACTATGAATTAGTTTTCTATGTTTACCCTTTTAATACTTGACAGTTTTACTATATCTTCATGTCAAGTATTTACATAAAATACTAGGTTAGCTTCATTTACCTACCAACAGCCAAGACTTAAGCTTTCTGTAGCCAAGACTAGCATGATTTCATTTTTTCACTTAAATGTATGGTAAGATTACAGCACAAGGGGATCAGAGGTAATAGGATTCTGTACAGTACTTGACTATCAGTATTTGGTCACGAGTCAACAGGCATAAATGAACCATGATTTCCTATGAAACATAATTACTCCCGTAAAATCCTTAAGTGATACAGATAAGCTAATTTCTTAGGAGTTTTCTTCACATAATTTAGCCCTAAAAGAACAGAAAAGCTGTGATACTTCATCTACCCCAGCCCCACATTTTCCATTCTGCAGTTTTTATTCTCAAAAGACATTAGAATAAGTGCTGGTGGGTATATTATTATTTACTAAATTTGCATGTGCTACCCACTATCAACAACTATACATAACATCTAACAAACATAACCTCCTTCCAAATTTATTGGCGGAGGTAAGTTTTGTCTACATCTAACATTCAACTTGTCTTCCTGGTTATCTAAATTTTATCTCAACAATACTATAAACAGCTGTATACTGCAATTCTTAATAACAAAAGGAATCTTATCATTAGCAAGTGGTGTAATCCTCTTCAACTCACTGATAAACTCAGCAAATACACAAGGTTCCTGGTATATGCTTTTCAGTTCGGACCTCAAAAATATCCTTAGTAATGAATACATCAAGCCTAAAAAAAATCCAGTAATGGTTCAGTATATTGTATATAAATTCATTTATATGTTTTTGAAATAACCCCTTGCCAGCAAGGTCATTAAAAAATGAAGTGAATATCTACTTTCAAAAGTTTCATAAAGTATGTAAAGTATACAAAAGTATTTTTAGTGTACTATTCATTGAATCTGCATCCATTAATTTGATCCCTTTGTGATTTATACATTCCTTACCTTTGAATAGATTCTATTATATACAATTTGGCATAAATTACGAGTACTAGATCATCAGTAATTCTGCACACTAAACAATCTTGACTTCAGACATTTCAACTCTGATACTGGTACAAAAGTGTACTTGTATTTCACAATATTTCACTCACCATTACTTGTTTTATTACAAGTGCATGCAAAGTACTCTGTACTGTAAATATAGTACAGTACCAATCTCTTCTCTCTTTGTTATGTACTTACGTATGTAACCAATAGTAAAAATATTACCGATACAGTACTGGTATATCTTATATTTTTCAAAAATATTTTTCATTATTAAAAACACATAAAACATAACAAGAAAAAAAAAGAAACATCAAAACAAACAAAAGTAGAATGTGTACTTGTCATTCAACAGAGGATCAGATTCCATTTTCAAGCTCTGGACACTGAAAGCACATAACCTTCACAGTATCCACTCTCCCTCACTACACTTCTAAACAGACACAGACACAATTCCCATAACACTGGGTGGGGAAAAGAAGCACACACTGATTAGTCATGCTCACAAGACCTGTCTCAATATGCCAGATGCCTCAACACGAAACAATTGTAGCATTCAATATTTTATCCGATGTTGGAAAAACTAGTCTGAATTTGGGAAAAAAATTCCTTATCTAAAAATATCATCCATGTAGATATAATGTACAGTGAGAGATAAGAACAGTAATGAAGACCCAATTATATCAAATCCTTATCAGACTTGATGCAAAAGATCAATCAAAAATTTTGCATTGAAACAAAATATTCTTTATCAATCTATTACTTAAGCCAAATTATGTAAGAGACAGTAAAGAAACCATTAATCAAAAGACATTAAATAAAAAAGAAACTGTCCATAAATTAACTTTTATTTAATTAAAACTTGAAAAAATATAAGAAACTGGTTAAAACTAACTAGAACCTATATGCTAGAACATTTTAAAATGCTCTATGAGAGAGAGAGAGAGAGAGAGAGAGAGAGAGAGAGAGAGAGAGAGAGAGAGAGAGAGAGAGAGATCATCAAGGCACTTCCCCTCTTAGATTAGGGTTATCAAATTCCGTGATATGTTGTCATATATGACTTTAGATTGGATAAAAGATGACAGATCAGACTAGGACTGCGCACTGTACATTAAGGCTGCCAAAATAACCAAGAATATTGAATCTTGGTTCATTTAGCAGGCTCTAGCTTCAGTTTAAATATGAATACTAGTTGATGAAGAACAAGGGGGATTTCCACAGGTCACAGTTCTCAAATGCAAATGACTAGGCATGAACTATCTCAGCTGGCTTGTAGTACAGTATAGCATAGACTAGGGTAGAGAGAGCATAAAACACTATCCCTAGGATTGTGATGAAACTAGTA
The DNA here is from genome assembly GCF_036898095.1 of Palaemon carinicauda. Classification (NCBI taxonomy): domain Eukaryota; kingdom Metazoa; phylum Arthropoda; class Malacostraca; order Decapoda; family Palaemonidae; genus Palaemon; species Palaemon carinicauda. The sequence continues at coordinate 15,081,289 of NC_090730.1, forward strand.
AATCTAACTGCTTCTAATGAATGTAACAACAAACTTAGGAAAAACCCTTTGCTTTTGTATAGTGTAATTAAAATTCTATCGTACTGTACAGTACAGCATACAGAGATGATAGATTAATTTTAATGTTGTTGTTATTCTTAAATCCTTGTGTAGTATATTTCCTTATTTCTTTTCCTCACTAAGCTATTATCCTGTTGGAGCCCTTGGGCTTATAGCATCCTGCTTTTCCAACTAGGGTTGTAGCTTAGCAAGTAATAATAATAATAATAAAAATAATAAATGTTTACGTTAAGACTCTACAATACCTTAAGTTTCTTGGTTTTTACTCAAGAAAAAGGTCATTTCACAAGCATTCTAATTTCAAGTGAAAGAGCACGACACTCACTCCAGGGTTTACTTTTGGTCAAATAAACATCGTCCCTAGCAAGAGTAAGGTACAAGATTGATACCTCTCTTTGAAAATCTTCTTAGTAACCATCATGACTGTTCAACAGCTTAAAATGACTTTCAGTATATGAATGACTGTCATTATATGAATACATTATGGTGTAAAGAAGGTGACTAAGGCTTTTAACTTTAGGCTCATCTTAATGACAATTTTATGTGGCTCGATAAAAACTCCAATGGTAATATTATTATAAGTCATTTCTTTGCCAAAACTAAAATAATTAGCATAATTGAAAATATAACTGCACTATTTCCTTTTAGAAAGGAACGGAAAATCAACATAGGAGACATCAATGGATTTATGTAATATTTTAAAGTACCTATTACTTGTTTGCAGTGACACATGAGGTTTTGTCAATTTTTTTTGTAAAGAAAGAACAAGCATCATTTTTAACCCTTTATTATGAGCTGCTTTCCCCATCTGTCTATATCTAAATATGTTATGAAATCTTAGAAAAGGTGCTAGGATAAAGGCAGAGAAAAATTTACAGACTTCATCTTTCTTGGTATGCCTTCAAACTAGTGATATTACCATAACATAACATCAGATCTGCAGTGAAGGCATTGACATTATCCGAATGTTGGTGTCCATCAAAAATAAGCACTGACCCCTTTTCTATTTGTCAATGGTCAAGTAATAGAGGGACTCAAGGGAAAGGGAATCGAGAAGAGGAGGCCCACGAGAGTCAACTTCAGTTAATAACAGTTAAAATCCCAACTTTTTAAATTAATTTGTATTTTTCCTCTTAAATTAATTTGTATTTTTCTTAACTATACAAAGTTGAGTCTTTTCATAGGAGTATGATTTCAGAAAGGCAAGAGGAGTCATTAAAACTTTTAATGAGGTGATAGTAGTCGCTAGTCTGTGGAGAATAGGCCTCACCCATCCATCCAACTTACTTTGACCTTAACCCCTTGCAAGGAGTTGAGGAGGGAGGTGTAACTTAAAGGACTTGCATTTCTATTAAAAAAAAAAACAACAATTACTGCACTTTAAAAATTTCTGATAAGTCCCTACTCGAATAAAAACCATCATCCTTTAATAGGAGACTTATCCTTAGGAGGGAGGAAGTCCCTAGAATCAAACTGGCTGGTTTACTTACACGATATGTCAATGCACTTGGGCGTATAAAAGGAGCTGAATTGAGGACTGTTGTCAACCTCCTTACGACCAGGGCATAAAGATGTTACAGGTGTTAGGTTAGGTTCCTACCAGGTGAATCGTAAATGATCATTGGAAGAACCTACAGTACATCCAGGTAAAGGAGGATAATTTCTCAATGTATGGTAATTGATGAGAAATGGGTTTACATATTTTTTTGTCCATCCTTCCTCTAGTCTAAGATAATGTGGGAGATAGTACATACTTATACTCATACAGCTAACTCCATTTAGTGTCTGGTCCAGCATATAACAGTACTACTACTACACTCCAAGGAAGGGGAAGAAAGGAAAAGAAAAAATGACAAATCTGTAGATAATTTGTATTATTTCCCTAACCAATACAAACCTGTAGTTATTTATATATGAATATATCGTTTGGCAAAGCTGGAAAGTAGCCAAATAGACTTTTGGTACAAAGTGAAAACCCTACCCATAACTTGGGTAGGGGGTGGCTTATGGTACCAGCCACCTTTATATAACTCAAGGAGTGATGAACTAGCCACTTTCTTTTTGGCTTGTAGAGCGGATGCCTCCTCTTTCTCCTCCTCGAGGTTGCCATAAACATTGACAAACATTATTGTTTTGCGCTCATTTTATGCTTACTTTCTCTTTTTCGAGTGGGATTGTGCTTGGTTGATGATATCATGCGAACGTGCCCTGGTTCCGGAGATCGTACGACCAGTCAATATCACCTCCCATTCTAGACTGTACATCATAACCACTATCTTGGTAGAAATGTTTCTAGTCCTGCAAGGGAGATCAATTGAGCAAATACCACCAGACCAAAGGTAAATTATCCAAGGATCTGTGAGTATTCTCCCATAGGAAGTGGGCATAGAAGGTCATCTGTTGTTTCCAGACCCCTGCCTTCAAGACCTGTGCCATTGACAGGTTTCTCCTAGGAGATACGGTAAATCAGATATCTGTCGTCATGCAATCGAGTCCAGGATGATCCTTCAGTCTCTTCACTTGTAGGATAAGATTGCCTGACCCAGGGTAAATAAGATCTATCTGTCATCATGCTATCGTGTCCAGGATGAACCTTCAGTCTCCTCACTTGTAAATAGGAATGTCTGACCATCTCATGAAGCCAGAAACAAGTGTTCTTGGATCTCATCTCTGTATCATTCCAGTGTTGAGAGTCTCATGCTCAGCCTGAAGGTTTACATTCTCTTTTTGGTCACAAACTCCAGAACCAAAGTGAAGGAGACCTATAATCAAATAATGACTTATGTCACAGTTAAAGCCATGTTGCTCGCCTATTCGCTTCACCGAAACTATGGCTAGTAGAAGGCTGTTTTGAAGGTCAGATTCCTATCTGAAGCCTGTCTCAAGGTCTCATACAAGCCCACTTGAGAGACCTGAGGACTTCAGACACATTCCATTTTGTTGCTTGAGTGCCTGAGGAGGGCAAGACTGTTCAAAACTTCTCATGAGCCACGACAATTCCCACAAAGAGAAAAGATCTAAGCCTTTAGTCTGAACACATGACTCAATGCCGAGTGTTCAACTTTCAGCGTAGAAACCGAGGAACTTCCCCGATGAAGGTAGACAATGAAATCAGCTATCCAGATACCATTAGGCGTGTGTTCACTTCGAAGCAATCAAGATAATCCTGAAACCCGATGTTATCAACCATCTGTTGAGTACAGTAATCTGCAAATCAGATTAACAGGCGGAAAGGCGTATGCTTCTAGATTTTCCAGGGGTGTTAGAAGGCGTCCTTGAACTCTGCTGACGGGTTTGGTACTAGAAAACAATACTGGAAGCTTTTTCTTCAACAGAGTGGCGAGTAGGTTGATTGATGGTGATTTCCACAGAGCAATAAGCCTTTCAGCCACACTAGGACACAAGGATCACTTCTGACCCTACATCACGTCCTTGATAACCGAGTGTGCCTGCTTTGGTGACTCGTAAAGGGTCTGAAACACTGCCCCCTTACTTGTTGGTGTAAGCCACGACAATTTGTCGCCATTCATCAAAGCTATCGAGTGCCCTATCAAACTGTCAGAAAGCTTGCAATGCTACTTGCCTTTCCTGCAGGTTAACTTGCAGGTGCTTTACTTCTGTGAACCATATCTCAGGGACAGACTGATTCCTCAAGTGTGCTGCATCCCTCCTTGAATAGATCTACGAACAGCCAAATTTCTGGAGGCAAGGAGTTTCGCTGATGAGGTTTTCGTTATTTAGCCACGGCTGACTAGCGACACTTCAAACACAATAAAAGCGATCACTGGTGGTGACTCCTAAGAAGAACGAGCTTCTCCGATGACGAAGGAAGACGTGGCAATTGTCGATCCATAATTACTTGCAAGTGCAAGAACAGTTGTGTTGCCTCCAAGAGTCTGCTTCTTCAATCCTACAATGGGAAGACTCTTGCTGCTGCCATGTCTACTCGGCATCCCAGGTACTCCATATTCTGCTTGGGCATACAATTGGACTTTTCCAGATTGACTCAAACCGCAGATCATGGCAAATAGAATGAAGTTTTTTTCAATCTTGAAGTAACTGTCTGCTGAATGAAGACACAATCAGCTTATCGTTGAAATACCTCAGTAGACGAATCCTGTTCCAGTGTGCCCAAGTAGAGACCAGTGTGAAAACTTGGGGAGCAGTACATTTTGACGCAATGGCCTTTGAACTGGGACACTACTCTCTTAAAAAAGCGGAGGGACTTTCTGCATGACAAAGTATTGATATCCAAAGGTACGTACCCTTCCGATCCAGAGTAAGCATGAAGACTTTTTTCATGATGATAGACTGTACGGTGCTTGCCATCTCCTTCTTAAATGGTGTCTGGAGAACAAACAGGTTCAATGGAAAGAGATCAATGACAGGTCTCCATCTTCCAGATGACTTCTTATTCAGAAAGAGTCGACTGTAGGCGCCCAGAGAACTGTCTCGGATGACTCCAAGAGCATTCTTCCTTCCATCACTTTCATCTCTACTGCCGGAGGAAGAGTTTACGGTGATATCTGATGGGAGGTCTGGAATGTCATTGATGTGCAAGTATGAGAAGTGCGGTAGTTAAAGAACGGTAGGCAATATCCGTCCAGGACTTCAGCCACCCCGTTCTCTACTCAGTATCACTGCCATTTTGGTCAACGGTTTGACAGGTATCCCTCCACTTGTGGCAACTGTAGGAGGGGAATAAACTACCAACTTTAACATACCTTTCCTCCCTTCCTGGAGTACCAGATTGGGACGAAAGGGTAGAGCGTTGTCTAAAAGAAGGAAGAGACTATAGGTGCAGATCTGACTCTGGAGGTCACAGGACTCTTCTTAATTGTTGACTATAAGGGTACCATGGGGTCCAAGGCTTTTTATGTCTTTGCCTTTAAAGGGCCTCGGTAACTGCTCGATGGAAAAGGGGACCTAACTCGCTTACCTTCGCTTCTCTTTCATAACCTCCATTTTTTTCAGTGGAAAAATGGTTGCACTCTAAAACCTGGGTGTTCCTTAGGGATAACACCTCTTCTTACCCCACCTGCCAGGCAAAGCTGGGGGTGACAGCAACCCTTCGCTTCACAACCCAGTTGCCCAACGGGTTTACTGACCGGCACCTAACCAGATCGTCAGTATACTTCTCTCTCTTCTCTGGATTTGCCAAATCCTGATCATAGTAAAGCAAGCAACCACACATCACCAGTGATCAATCTAGGTGGCGGCTTGGAGGCTGGGCACTGAAGCGGCTTCCTTAGCAAATGTTCAGAACGGAGTGCCCCTGAGCTACTGTCTATCCACATAGGTGCCTGTGGTCACTGCTTGATTGGTGGGTAGAAGAGTAAGGTCTGCATCACCAGCACGTAAATGTCAAGAAACCACGAGAAACAGGACCTTACTCAGACACCTGGAGCATAAGGATTCAATGAGGGGCGCCAATAGATGCCATCTCTCCCTTACCAAAATCACTGCATCTTTCCCTTGATGAGACTAAGTCAGGACTGCTTTTCCTGGCACCAGCCACAATCGGGAGCCATTGGCTCGATAATGTCCCGGGACTCTTCCCCCATCATATGGAGGATATCAACAAGTACCTCAATAGAATCCTACTTCTCAAGAATCATGCATATTTGCCTACCAGACCGAGCACAAAACCAGAATGATACTCTGAAGAGGAAGGAGGAACAACAGCTTGAGGATCCAACTATCCTTTGGAAGCCGAAGTGCCCCAAGCTCTCTATCTCAAAGGCTGACAAAGCACTAAGTACTTTAGCCTTTGAACAGCATGCAGTCGCATAGTGGTAGTGACTGTCATTGGGTGGAGAGTGGCCTTGACTACCAAGCTAATGCAATGTGGCATTTCAGTGCTCGTACGAGCACTCAGAGGTGTTCTGGGAAATCACCAATCTTCATAACCTATAGCATGGAAGAGTCAATAGATCTTCGTGTCATGGACTGGTCTTAGCAAGTAGAAAAATCTTGGTGCATGAAGGGATCTCTGTACATAGACTTAAGAGCTCTGGGATGAAGCAGGTGTCCCTAAAGTCATGAAAGAACATCGCGTAATGAGAGTGCATGAAGACCAATCCCGTAGATGTCAATCACACAGAGATGGGTGACAATGGGGTAGATAACAACACACTCTTGTATCGTCTCAATACGCACACTATTCACATGGGAAGGACTCGATCATACGGGCGAAGAGATAGAACACAAGTTCCGCTTCCAGCACAGTTAACCTTCAGGGAAATCCTTCAGTATGCTTCGAATGTGCAAGAGAAGGGAGGGGGAACAGGGTAGAGCTCTACATTTCGATCAACCGTGGGTGTGTTCAGTTGTGTAACAACCCAAGCACTGGTAGGAGGCAGGTGAACACTTGTACCATGTACCTATACACATTCTCATGGATGGGTAAACTCTTGGTACACACCACTCGGGTATGAAGGGAGAGATCAACCTAGTTCACAACTCCAGCTGATCAGTCTTCTCGACGTCTACTAAGTTTTCTTTGGGTCAGAAGTATCAATGTTATCAGGTTCAGGCAAGGCCACTACATTCAATACGAGACCTAGAGTGGTGTGTATGACGAGACCTCTTCCCATTGTGGGATATTTTAGGTACACACTCACTCTCTCTGCTGGTCATTCAGGATAGGGAAAAGAAGGGTAGCACCTTTCATACCGACTAACAACGAGCGTGCACCAATAACATATACTGTACATTACACCTATATCACTTACACCTCACTGGGATGGGTTGGTTTTTGGTAAAACACAACCCCTCCCCTGCACACGCAAGGGGAGATTGGTCAGAGTCACAAGTACGCGGCAGCTTTTGATCCAGCTTTCTCGAAGATATTTTCTAATGAGAAGAATCTAACGAAGATGAAGCGGAGGACAAGGAGGAACTTGGAGTTTGGTTTTTACCAGATCATAGTAAGGCAATGACAATGCTAGCATAGGAGGAAACTACTATAGGGGACTCCTCGAAGGAGCAGAGAAAACACTGCAAGTTGACATGCCCTTAGCACCTTTCCGGGGTTAGGAAGACACTGCAGGAGAAGAGGAGCGGCTCCTCTCCCCTTAACACTCGGTGGCCGTTAAACCTCCTTCCTCCAACATAGCACTAGCAATGTACTGAATAGCATAAGGAATGCAAACTCCCTTAGATTCATGTTGACGCAAGGCCACACTAGCGAGGGAATGATCAGCAACAGATATGCTACCAAACATGAACAAATATGTTGTGTATTACAGCAGGTTTGCACAGTAATTAGTCACATTTACAGTTTATTCGGAAAACAGCTGCATATCTTTGTCTTCTTCCTTTAATACGTATATTCCACTAACACGACAATCTGCCAGCATATTTAGGAAAGTACGTCCGACCATTCCTGTAGCAGAAATCATGGTGTTCTGTTGATCATCAGGTGGGCGGGGCATAACCTTCCCCTGCCAGCAACTACTAGCACCTCGTTAAAAGTTTTAACTGCATTCCAGCTTTGATGGTTTTCACCTACTCATGTACGAACAAACAACAATCTGAATGGTTTTCAAACCTTTTTTTTCATATACCACAGGACGACACAATGTACATAGACGAAGTACAGTACAACAAAGATGGAAAAGTAAGCACAGTCCAAGAATAGTTGTTACCAAAATATTACATTGTTAATAAAGGAATACCGTATACATAATTTGCACAATTTTGGCAGAATGCAAAATTTTAACTGAATTACTCAACCTTCAACAAAAATTTTCAAACCTTACAATTTTACACCACGAATTGTTTCGGCTGACTAAAAAGACCAAACCTAATTTCTTAGACCTTTGCATCTAATGTACCATATTAAAGACAAGTGAGACGGAGTGACAAGCTAGTTTTTGATTACTTTAGAGCTATATGTTATCCGAATGAGATGCAGTATCTGTTACTTGCTTTATTATACTTTAAGAGCTGAGAGCCTTTGTACATCGTCGGGCAGTTTCCTCCAGCAACTATAAAATATGGACACCAACTAAACTTCTCCCCCTAACCTAACCTATAAGCAGTGTCTTTACCTACTTAACTAAGGTGGGGGGTTGCTAACGGCCCCCTGCGACCCGGCATACACTGCAATATTCTAAGTTAGCCATAATCATACATATAGGTGGCCGCTATCATACATACACCCCTTTATCTCTTTAACCGTTTATTTTGTACGTCCATAAATGGAGAAAAAGTAATGCTGAATTTTGTACGATTTCAAACACCTCCATGCAACCCCCCTTACACTGCTGTACCCTTAGTCGATCCTCATCACACATAGCCACTATTATACATACACCCCAAGAGCTGTTTTACCAATCTTATAAAGTAGGACAACATCTTAAGTGGATAACATTATAAACTGTAAGTACACTATAGATTATTTACACAGTACAGTAATTGACTGGTGCTTTTACAAGCAGTAAGCTGTACTTGAAATTCTACAAAATTCAACATTACTTTTTCCCCAATTATGGACGTACAAAATAAACAGTTAAAGAGATAAAGGGGTGTATGTATAATAGCGGCCATCTCCATGTATGATTACGGCTAACTAAGAATATAGCAGTGTAAGCGGGGTGGCAGGGGGGTGTTAGCCCCTCCCTAGCTAAGTAGGTAAAAACACGGCTCGTAAGTTACATGGGGGGGGGGGGTTTAGGTTAGTTGATGTCCAATTTTAATCGACACGGGAGGAACTGGACGCTAATATACAAAGGCTCCCTTCCCCATTTATGGACATACAAAATAACCATTTAAAAGAGACAAACTTTATAACTGTAATAATGGCAAGTAGTACATATGACATACTACCACTTGACACTACTTTGCCAATGGCAACGATGGATTGCCATATGATCAGACAAGTTAGCCTACCATATGCTGACTTGTTATAGGCCTCTTGTGTGCCATAGCAATATTAGAAAATTTGGTACCAAAAATTCGTCCCTACGTTAGCAATTATAATAATTACGACTTGATTTGGCAGATGAGGTTAGAAGAGGCATAGCACTGGTTCATTTTCTTACTAAAATCACATACAAGAAATACAGTAGACCTTTTCAGAATTAAATAATTAAAAGTCCCACATCTGAATGGAGATTACGTAAGATAAGATAGGCCTAAACGGAGTTAATAAGTCTGAATAAACAATCACTGAAGTACCTCTCTTTTTACCTAAAGTGGGTCAGCCCTTAAAACACACAGCCTACAATGAGGCGATAAAATTGAATAACTCGAAATTAAGTTTTGTCACATCACAGACATTTCTTGTAACGTAACGACGAAGACATAACGTCTAACTGACTTACGACACGACAAGAGATAAGTTAATGAAAGGAAGTCATACGCATAGTCTTGAGCAAATCAATAACATAAATGACAACAATACACTGGTGTTTAGGAGAGATGGATTCCAAGCGGCCATTTTTATGCAACATTTTATAGAATATAAAGTTAAAATGTCTAAAACTTGAACGAGAGAGTCTTACGAGAGCTTCCGCCTATCCATTTCGTCGATTTGAAGTGTACAGGATCCGAGGTCAAGTCATAACAACACACTCACAACGTCTGCTGGTCCTCCTCAGCGGTTCGATAGTGCAGTCAAACAAGTGACGGACACTTTGCGCTTCTTTCTTTAGCGTTTGTTTTTTTTATTATCTTTGTGGCTTCCATTGATACCCAACTGTTTAAATATTTTCCATTATTCATTATAATTTCAATTTACATCATTTGTTACCCAAAATTCGTTAAATTTGCGGTGATTTTGTCTGGTGAGGGGGCGAAAGGAGGTCAAGGGTAGGCTATTCTTTCTCATATCCAGATTCTATTAACAATATTTAAATATTTCTTTGCTTGAAAGAGTTGTCATGACTAACTGACTGCACAGGTTATGTAAGATTATTATCGTTGACATTTTTCACACAGTTTCAAAGGACATATCTTGTTGAATAACAAGAAATGTGTATGAACAAAACGAGGTTAAGTGTGCACTCAGGTCACACTCTCCTGGCTTATCAAAGAAAGAGGTAAGAGCTAACCTAATTGAAAATCAATTTGTAAAATCAAATCATCTCTTATTAATTAAAAAGTAATTTATCAATTGTCTGAATCCAATCCGTGTAACATTTTGACAATATGAAACTTGGATAAAATGCAAAGAGCGAAATGCATTAAAGGGTGTGATTTTCTACCGGATTTTCCAGTCTTGGGTGATTTTGAGAGAATGAATAACCGTTGCCCTTCGACTCCCATCCTTTTAGTATCCTCCAGAGAATTATAGTATATCTGTACGTATTGTTGGAAAGTACGACAATCTGGAAAGTACTGGAAGGTCCTAAGATATTGGAAAGGCGCGCATGGCACCCGCACTATTTTTTTTTTCTTTTTTTGAAAACTCGGAAATCTTTATCAATAAATTGGTGACATGTATTCAGAAACGCCTACAACAAAGGTTAACAATGAACACAATGGATAGGAAGAGGAGTTTTGAGACCCAACTTAAGATAATCTAAAAATAGAAAAGTTAAAAAAAAATGAATTTACATGTAGTCTTACAATATCTTGTTATCTCAAAGTATATGGTATATAGCCATTTAGAAGTTACTGAAAATATGTAGCTTCTATATTAAGAGTTAAAAAAAATATAATCAACATTTGAGTACAAATATTTCTTATATTGATATAATCATCTGAACATCGAATTCCACTTGCTTAGATAAAGAAATATATGCATACACACAGGTAACTTTAATCTTTCAATTGCATGTGTGACTTCAAAAGCACAGGAAATGGCTTTATAATGCAAGTCATCACATCGGAGTTACTGATGCAGGGAATGTGAATATTGTGTGGTCTTACCCGAGAGTCGAGGAGTTCCAAGACCATGGAATTAAGAGTTGGAAACTTGTTTTGGTCCTAAAGTGGCGGCCATACCATGATAAACGGTACATAGGTCTAACGTACGTATTCATATTTATAAAGGAAATGCAAATTCCTTTGATTTTGATCAAATATTTATTTTCTTTATCATTTTAATGCTTATTGTGGGAGTAATAATCTTCAGACATATGGTATGAGATTTACTTATCTTACTCCGCCTTCCACACACATACATTAACACACACTCAATCATATATATATATATATATATATATATATATATATATATATATATATATATATATATATATATATATATATATATATATATATATATATATATATATACACACACACACATATATATATATATATATATATATATATATATATATATATATATATATATATATACACACATATATATGTGTATGTGTGTGATATAATGTATGCGCGCTTGCCACTCTGAATAGGATAAAAATAAATCTCTTATACGGTAATTTGTCTAACCATAACTCCCCTCGTGTGTGTGTGTGTGTGTGCGTGTACCAGGCTGAATGAAATAAGTAAATTCCATGCAGTTTATCTGGACATTCCTTGCACAGTATCAGGATTTATATACAAAAATAAATATTTAATCAAATTAATTTCATTTGAATTTCCTATGTCCGTTCTTTTCATGGTAGGACCGCTACTTCAGGGCTAAATGATCTAATATCCCCAAAAGACTGCATTATCCGGGATTGGAATTTTCGAAATTGGCTTAACTGAAATTGGTATGACGAGTCCCAATCACAGGGTGAGAATAGCACCACCATTTCCGGATTGGTATTTTTAATAAAGTAAAGGATACCAGAATATGTAGTTAAGATCAAGCTTCGTAGACCTAACCAAGGCGTTGGACCTAACCCATGGTCATGATAACGTGGAAGCAATGGCGTAGCTAGAACTTTCGTAGCTAAGCATTAAGAGACATTCGAAAACGAGACGTGAATTTACAGTGTTAAAACACAAGGGTCTAATATATAATAATAGATAAAAATCTTGAAAATAGAAATTAAGACTTTATTTCATGGAATGTTTATTTCCTTGATTTTCTTTTTAATTGTTATTACCGATATCTCTGGACCAGAGGACCCGGGCTTGGTTGCTCCTATTTTCTTAAACAGGATTGGCGAATGTTAATTTTTCAGTTAATTTCAGCCATTTCTTTTCCTGTTTTTATGTGGGGGCGTCCATTTCCTTGAGTCTTTGCGTTATCTGTAGACCTACTTTAAAAACTGTATTTACTCCAAGATCAGCGTTAGAAGTCGGGTATAGCTTTGATATCAAATTAGCCAATTTCGTATTATTGATGACTGATGGATCTGGCGAAGTCTGGCATGTCCACAGTAAGTTAGTAATCTCATTCTAATGATTAAAGCTTACAAAATATCAACAGACATTGGGAGTTTATTGTTAGGAGCAACGGATTTCGATATAAGACTATATTAGCCAGAAGAAGAGTAATAGTACAAACTTTTATCCTGCCAATCATTTTATCAGATGGGTCCCAACTATATTAATTAACCCCTCCAACGCCGTGTGATGTAAAGGGCCTCCACCAGATTCCCTAACCATCAGGACATTATCTATAAATTCTATATAGTGTGCCTTGATTGCCGCACTGTAGACAAAACTCAATGTATTACTTTCTGAATTTTACTTTACTTTTCATCCACTATACTTGGTCCCTTTCTAGTTTGTTGTCCAATTTCTCTAACCAGAATTTCTCTACCCTCACCGAGTATAGTATCAGTTTTCACTTCTCTTCTTCTATTGACATATGTTTTTTCCCATTTGTATGAGGTAAGCACTGTTGCCTTCCTTTTGAAGACTCTTGCTTTGGCTTTGGGGTAGACCTTAGTCCCGATCAGCTGCCCAACCTGACATCACTTAGACCTAGGTAGCGTATGTTCATGTGTTGTAACAGTCATCAGATCTCTCTGGGGAACAAATAATTCGGTAGAGTTCTCTCTCTAACTTTAGAGATGTGACTCAGGGACTGCTTTCAACTATTTGGCAACAACAAAAACAAAAGCAATACTAATAGTAATAATAGTAATGATAATACACCACAAATTAACCACATACAGCGACAAGGCCTCGTTATGCGGGTCACCAATGTTTCAGAAGAGTGCTTCAATAAATAGCAGATTGAAAAATCCTCAACAATCTTTGTTTATTGATATAATGGAATATTCATATATAACTAAAAACATTCAGCATATCACAAAAAAAGGCAATTCAACGATGGTCTCCGCAATAATATTTCCTTGCCAAAGTAAGCTTCGGAGGACGTAAGTTATCGTAGTGTAATAGATTGCATTTCCTGACATTCGCATTTGTGTTCGTGAACAACGGCTTACAATTTGCGCTATAAATTAGTCTGTAATATTTGGAAAAAAATCAAGGTTGTAAGACTGTCTACATATTCACTGATCCTATCAACTTTAAGCAGCCCATTACATTAGGAGGCTTGTCAAATCTTTCATAACATCGAAGTAATAAAATACTGACGTCAAATAAATTACCTAGAAATTTTTATTATCTAGTGACACGCTCACGTATTCTTTCAGTGATGCTTCAGTCGTATGTTAAGTTTTAATCCGACTAAATGTGACTTTCTGAATGGGGATACTTTAACGTGGTGAAAGGGTTTATGTATTGCCATGTTCAGCAAAGCTGTACTAGTCAGAGACACCCATACTAGGTCTGTTTGTTGTGAGCGATCAGACAAAAGTCTCCCACCATCACCAATCCGCACTGGGCAGTGTGGTGATGAAAAGTGGCCAGACTCCAGGCCTGAATAAAGACATGTTAAAAGATTTAAAGGCCGCTCATGAATGGCCGAGGCAAGGGAGAGTGATATTGCCCTATCAAGCAGGACAATGCCCTAGAGACATGTATAACTTATGACCAGCGCCCAAACCCCCTCTCCATCCAAGCTTGGATCGGGGAGGTTGCAACGACCAAAGGAACTAACGAGTTTGAGTGGGACTAATGTTCAACAGTCAGGGACGTTACCACATCAGCCACCACAACCCTTTGTCCTATAGTGGACTAGAAATGGCTACGTTTGTTAGTGGTGTAAATGGATTGGAGTGTAAAGTCTAATCCTAAAACCTTGCGAAATCCTTTTCACAAAAGAAAGAAGATTTTAGCAATCAGGGAGAACAGACGCTGATCAATGCCCTGATGCAGATTGGAATTCTCGAAATTTGTGAAAGGATAAACAAACAGTAATAGTCCTGCTGAAATGCGATTGTAGAATGGCAGGATTTGCACCTGTAAAATAACCTCCAGGAATGGAAATAAACAATCCCTCTCGGATTATTATTATTATTATTATCATTATTATTATTATTACTTGCTAAGCTATAACTCTAGTTGGAAAAGCAGGATGCCATAAGCCCAGGGGCTCCAACAGGGAAAATAGCCCAGTGAGGAAAGGAAACAAGGAAAAATAAATTACCTTAGGAACAGTAGCAACATTAAAATAAATGTTTCCTAAATAAACTACAAAAACCTTAACAAAACAAGAGGAAGAGAAATTAGATAGAATAGTGTGCCAGAGCGCAACTTCAAGGAACAGTGTCTGGAGTAACAGATAGTATCCATAGAATACATTAAGGAAAGGTCATTGAGGTGAATTGCTGTTTTTTATTCAGCCCTGTAGAGATGGTAACAAGGAGAGAGAGAGAGAGAGAGAGAGAGAGAGAGAGAGAGAGAGAGAGAGAGAGAGAGAGAGAGAGACGGGGTGTACTTGTGCGCAAATATATACACAAATGGAGAAAAAATTTGCGCCTCCAAAATAACCAATATATTTCTTTAGAGGTAATCATCAGAAATTATGTACTTTTAAATGAGTATCAAAACAATCTGATGGCAAAGCACTGCAATAAGAAATGCAGAAAAGGCAACTATTAGTCTCGGACATGAACGCCAGACTTCGCCATAATACACCTGCCACTCACTCTATAAATACCATTTAAGCTTTCTGCTTATTTCGTCGTCCAACATCCTACGTACTTATCGCGTGATCTTCGGTCATTGTTGCGTCTACGTTGCAGGGGAACTTGTATGATACTTGAGCAGGCAAAGGATGAACGGGCTATGTCAAAAGTATTACCACATGTCAAAGCACTTTTACTGATGTGGCTAAGCTAAGTAACACTGATTCCATCGTTAGTGTTTTGCTTTCTTTGTCAAAAGTTTAGGAATAAAATGTTATACTTGCTTTGTTCAATCACATACAGCAGACGCATTAATGGCTGACAACTATCGACATTTTCTTATTTTATTATTCTTGACTAATAGTACCATTTAAAGGTTTAAATGCCGCTCATGAATGGCAGGGGCAAGGGACAGTGGCATTGCCCTTCCTAGTAGGACAATGCCCTGGAGACTGACCATGTATTCATATGATCAGCCCCCAAGCCCCCTCTCAACTCAAAGGATGGCCAGGCAATGTCTGCTGATGACTCAGCAGATACACCTATAGGCTCCCCCAACCCTCCCCCTGCATCCTTAGCTCACAAGGATGGGGACATTGCAGTCTGAGCGGGACTCGAACCCCAGTGTGGCGTTCACGGTCAGGAACGTTACCGCATCGGCCACCACAACCCTAATTAGTAGTATATCATGCAATATTCATCCTCCCTTGCTGTTAAGCATATTAGGGAATAAAATTCCGTCAAACATTACAGCTTGTGATGTGTGTGCATAATTTGGTTGTCTCGGTTGGATCGAACCAACGGCCTTCACACTAGAATAGATAGACAAATGGGTAGACAGATAGTTTAAAGTGCTTGGATTATCAGCTTTATATTATTTTCAGTTTTTATTGAATATAAAAAACCAGGTTTCTGGGTTCATTGTGGATCTTTATTGTCAAATAAGGCATAAAACAACTCCATCCTTCTTTTTATTTTATATTTATTTATGAAATGAGTCCGACAATTTATCCAGATTTGACTTTTGACTACAATGTAAGAAAAGATTTTACTGTTTACTTGTTTTTTTTCAGAAATTAATATGACATATACACTACATACCCCCAAGGATTTCATTAGTATCATTTATGCAATTTAGTTTATGTTTACTTATAAAACTTCAGAGCTTTTTAATATACCATGAATAGAATTTTTTTAACCCACGTTACTCAGTAATGAATAAAATGTAAAGAAGTTATCTTCCGAATGAAGTTTGTAAGGGTTGGAATTTCTTTAGATTAGAGACGATAAGATACCCTTCAAATTGTATATTATCCATAGACTCCTTAAAGGAGTCTATGATATTAACAGGAATATCTAAGGGGGCAATGAGTATTGTCACGCTACAGTAGAACTTCTCAGAACTTCTGTGTCTTATCAGCTAATATCCCGCCTCATAAAGTGCCAATAACTTCAACATATCGTTTAGTAAACTTTTTTTTTTCATAACACAACTTACAAGAGGGCCTTCAGATTCATGGAAAAGAGAAAGGTTTCCATCTTTCTTGTACTCCTAGTCCTATGATTCAAGCAACTTTCTTCCTTCTGTCCCGCACTTGAAGCCAAGATCGTCTCTTACTCATGAATGTAACTGGTTCAGTTGAATCATGCTAAAGACTTAGGGGTAGTTTTACTCGCTCTCAGTGGAAGAATGAGTTCAAATATTAATTCCAGGTTGCCTAAAGTACGCATGCAGATAATTTTCAACTGGCTATTCATATATTCACACATATGAATACGCATACACACACATATATGTGTGTATATATATATATATATATATATATATATATATATATATATATATATATATATATATATATATGTGTGTGTGTGTGTGTGTGTGTGTGTGTGTGGGTGTGTGGGTGTGTGTATTTATATCCTTAGCCGTTACTAGTCCACTGCAGAATAAAGGCCTCAAACATGCTTCGGTGGCAGTCCACACCCTCAAACTTCCTTAGTTCGACGATCCATTATCTTCTCTTTCTTCCTCTGCTTCTTTTACAATCTCTGTGGACCCATTCTGTTATTCTTAATGTTCATCCATTT
>NC_090730.1:15103830-15106330 GCF_036898095.1 Palaemon carinicauda
TACGAATATCACTATCGTAGAGCTGCTTAAACATCTTCAAAGCAAAAAGTGAACTTCTTGTTGTGGTCAATATCCTAATAATATTGGATGCGTTGAAATCATGAAGTTGATTGTTCGTATCATATTAGAGAGAGAGAGAGAGAGAGAGAGAGAGAGAGAGAGAGAGAGAGAGAGAGAGAGAGAGAGAGAGATGACGATATTACAAGATACCAAAGAAAGCAACGAAAATTATCAATGTATTCTAATGATATTTTTAGTAGAATATTGATAATAGATTTGGAAAGAAAATCCTTGGTAGTGAAATAGCCTCACAATCTCACTCGGCTCTTTTTGTTTTACAATGTAGCTCATTCAAAATTCTAGGCAAGTGGGTGGGATCCTTGATTAGAAATATACTTTATGAAAGTTTATTAGATCTATCGCTTATTTAATGATTTGAAAAATTGGCAGTTGATAAAGACATCCCAGGTTCTTGGACGTGCACCTTTCTTAATTTAATTTAGGAAAAAAAATATATTTTGCCGTTTTAATATTTTCGTCTTCACCCATTAACTGTCATCAGTGCATGAACAAAAGCTGATTTGTGGCACCATCGTTTATTATTATTTATATTTTTTTTTTTTTTTTTTTTTTTTTAGATTATTTCACAATTCTGACCATCCACAGCATTCTGATCTTCATAGTCTAATCTAGACCATCCATGATGTAGTAGAAGGTGTGCATTTAGTTCTAAAAATGTATGTTCTTTCATTTGCATTAGAAGTTTTATTCAAGTTGTGACCAAATACGATAGTTGGATCCCAGGTCTAGAGAGTATACCCCATGCTCTCTGGAGTCTAGACAGTTGGATCAGTGGAACTTCAAAAGTTCAGACTTGATGTTCTACTGAGCAGGTTGACATGCTCTTGTTTTAAAGTTTACAGGTCACTATCCAATCAATCTCTTATATCTTTAAAGTACTCCATCTTTTGTGTCTATTTAATATTCTATTCTTTATTCCTTTTGCGCACTGGACTGCTTTCCCTGTTGTGCCCTTTGGTTTGTAGCCCTTTGTTTTTCACACTAAGGTTGCAACTTGGTTAGTAATAATAATTACCAGAAAATAACGTCCTTAGTTGATTGACATTCAAATTTGATCACAGAGACAATATCTAATCTGTAATGTCCAGGTCATAATACTAGCTATCAGACTAATTTCCAACCGACAAATGTAAAATTACAGGTTCTGTACAATGGCTTAATAATACGATATCTTCTTTGCAAATATCGATACTCGCCTTAGACCTAGCTAATCTTTAGGTATCCGTAAGGTTTCTAGATGTAACGAAAGAAAGAAATCGCGAAGAAGTGTAATGTGTTTATCATGAAGGAATGTGTTATTAGGGTAAAAGCTCTATTTAAGATGATTCTTGAAATTGAATCAGCTGTTTCAAAGTTGTAGAGGTGTCTTAGATAAAGGACATTAGTTATTGTTACTGTCATGATTTTTAATACTTACATATTTCGTGCAGTGAATAATTTCATCATGGGTCTGTATTTGTAAAACAGTAGTAAATATTTAGGGGATCTAAAAAGTTTCTTAGAAACTCCTAACAGTTCCAAGAAGCCAGTAGAATCAGTTAATCGCTACTAAAGTAACAAGCAAATCTGCTTAGTGCTTGTTGCTACCATACAGAAAGTTGTGTAGTACATTAGGTTAAAATAACTAATGTCTGTGAGTGCAACGTGCTACATATATAAAGTGAGTAATGAGGCATGATAATTGACAATTTAGATCTCTCTCTCTCTCTCTCTCTCTCTCTCTCTCTCTCTCTCTCTCTCTCTCTCTCTCTCCACTAAAGGCTTCTTCTTCATATTGTCTCAAACTAGGCCTACTGCTAATTTTCGCTCGTGTTAAGCCCTCCAGAAAGGAAATAACCTGAAAAGCCTAGAAAGTCACATGAGAATGGATGCAGGCAAAGCTAAATAGCTCAGTCCCCCCAGCAATAACTCTCTTATGTTCTACCCCTTGCCTTGACTGCATTGCACAGGTGAAACATCAATTTAAATTAGTTTAAGGTAACACTGAGAAAGATCGCCAGCTGCAGAACCTTAGACTTGGTAGGATGACTTTTTCATTTCCAGTTTGTTGGAAAGTTTAATATTACTACTCTTGAAATACGTCAGTGTTCGTGATGTTTTATATACGTAAAGATCTGGAGCATGTTACTAAGATATCATGAATACCCCCTAGTGTTTCAATCTATGTAATTTCATTTAAATGGAAGTGCACGCACACACACATACACACACATATCATCATCAGCCGATACTAGTACACTGCAGAACAAAGGCCTCAGACATGTCCTTCCACTTGCATCTGTTTATGGTCATTCTGTGCCAGTCCACGCCCGCAAACTTTCATATTTCCCCCCCCTCTCTCTCTCTCTCTCTCTCTCTCTCTCTTTATATATATATATATATATATATATATATATATATATATATATATATATATATA
>NC_090730.1:15111330-15121330 GCF_036898095.1 Palaemon carinicauda
TTTCTCGCCCGAATACCAACATAATAACCAGTTCCCTTGCCAAATTGTTCACATAAAGACGACCTATTCAAACCAGCGCCATTAACGAGCCAAGCTCCTGGACGTGGTAGAACTCAAAACAAGGATTGTTTATCCTTATCCAATGAAAGACGATTAAGGAGAGAAACTCGATCTTCGGGATATCGGATAACAAGATGATTTAGACATTGGTTAATCAGTGCTATGATACCGTCGTTAATATTTGTAATATGAACATGTTTACATAAGTCCTTTTATAATTTATATATCAAATATCCATTTTGATGTTGTTAATGTTATTTAAATATGTTTTATTCTAATTTTTCATTATTTCTTATATCGTTTATTTATTTTCTTATTTCCTTTCCTCACTGGGCTATTTTATCCTGTTGGAGCCCTTGGGCTTATAGCATCTTGCTTTTCCAACAAGGGATGTAGCTTAGCTAATAATAATAATAATGATAATAATAATAATAATAATACAGGTCACTTTTGATAATCTTGGAGTTTATTTATTTGATTTATCGTAGATTTTATATAGTGAAAATTGATAATCATCTTAGAAATCAAAATGATTAAGAAGATAAGGGTAACAGTAAACGCACCAAATAATGTGTCATCTTAAAAGCACCTTAAAGCAATGGAAATCATACTCTATGTTGCCGAAAATTACTACGTGCATAATTTTGCTTTGATCACAAAACGTAAATTTCGAAATGATGATGACATGCGGTTTTCATATTTACGAGCAAGAGCCCGTGTTGGAGCACTGTCACCATTTCCTAATAGTAACAACGTAATGCTGTATGAAACAGCGGTTTTAACTTATCGGTGATAGAATTTCTGCCCAGTTCATACTAATTTTGTTTCTGGAGGAAAGATATTATTATTATTATTATTATTATTATTATTATTATTATTATTATTATTATTATTATTATCATCGGTGATATAATTTTTGCCCCGTTCATTCTAATTATGTTGCTGGAGGAAGGATATTTTAGATATTATTATTATTATTATTATTATTATTATTATTATTATTATTATTATTATTATTATTATCTAAGCTACAACCCTGGTTAGAAAAGCAGGATGGTATCTACCATAGATAATTCAGAAGTTTGAATGTTGGATACCATCAAGTGTTATAGATTAAAAAAATGAAGAAATAAGAAGAATGGCAGGCGTAGTAAAGAATACAGAGGTGATACAAGTGTCACGACTGAGATGGTGTGAGCACTAGTTGAGGATGGATGGTGGGGAGGGAATGAAGAGTGCTTATGAGGAACCTATGAGGAGGAGAAGATTGAGAGGGGGCCAGATAATCTGATGGCAAGATAAGGTGAAGGATGATATGGAGAGAAGTTTGGTTGAAAAGAATACCTTGGATAGAAGGCACTGGAGAGGGCGCATCAGGCAACCGACCCCTTAATGTAGAAGAAGCGCAAATGTTTTTTAGCATGATGTCTATAGCTGAGTGTGCGTGTGTGTGTTTTCCTCAGTGAGAGAGAGAGAGAGAGAGAGAGAGAGAGAGAGAGAGAGAGAGAGAGAGATTAAAATAAAATCAGACAAATGCCCATCATTTCTGCATGTATATCTCGTTTAAGCGGTTTTCGAGTTATTGCAACTTGATAGAATTAGCTTGATGGACCATTGAAATTTGAGTAATTTGTTACAAGTTAGTTATTAATGGCATCTTCCCTTCACAGGTAAAGAGGGTAAATAGGCGGGATAGTTAACGTTCAAATATGTCATAATTTAATATAATGATTAGTTTATCTTTACTTTTGCAATTATATTCTTTAATAAATTATGAGTGGTAGATGGAGATAGTTTGGAGATACTCTTCGCACTCCCCAAAAGAGAGATGATGAATGGAGAGGTACTGAATTAAAATCTCAAGATAGAGACGACTGGCGAAATCTAATTGAGGCCCTTTGCGTCGACAGGCGTAGGAGTTGAGGATGATGATGAGGATGATGATTATGATGATTGTATTGATGGTATTAAAATGGTATCAAAAGAATAACGTATATCCACAAAGGTTATACTTACAACTCATTGTACAGGTACAGGAACCAAATAAGTTTGTTTTCGGTCCATATACTATTAAATAAATGAAGAGAACAAATTAACAATAAATCATTCTAAAATAAGTAACAACGTCAAAACAGACATGTCATATATAAACTATTAACATCAAAAATAAATTTGTCATAAATAAACTATAAAAAGACCCATGTCCGCCTGGTCAACAAAAAAGCA
The DNA here is from genome assembly GCF_036898095.1 of Palaemon carinicauda. NCBI lineage: Eukaryota > Metazoa > Arthropoda > Malacostraca > Decapoda > Palaemonidae > Palaemon > Palaemon carinicauda. The sequence continues at coordinate 15,113,617 of NC_090730.1, forward strand.
TTTGCTCCAACTTTGAACTTTTGAAGTTCTACTGATTCAACTACCCGATTAGGAAGATCATTCCACAACTTGGTAACAGCTGGAATAAAACTTCTAGAATGAGAGCTAATTACCCCATAATCTAATTTCTCAGAAATAGAGAAATTTCCTCATTATTAATAAGGGTTGTGATGGCCGATGCGGTAACGTCCCTAACTGGTGAATTCCAAACTAGGTTCGAGTCCTGCTCAAACTTGTTAGTTTCTTTGATCGCTGTAACCTCAGCATCCTTGCGAGCTAAGGAGGGGCGAGGAGCGGTTTGGAGGAGCCCATAGGCCTATCTGTTGAGTCATCAGCAGCCATTGCCTGGCCCTCCTTGGTCCTAGCTTGGGTAGAGAGGGAACTTGGGCACTGATCATATGTATGATCAGTCTCTAGGGCATTGTCCTTCTCGATAGGGCAATGTCACTGTCCCTTGCCTCTGCCATTCATGAGCGGCCTCTAAACCTTTAAGTAGATAATATTTCAAGAGAACTCATTTGATAAATTTCAAAACACCAAATCTTTCATTGATTTCAAATTTCAACGTTTAGAAAAAAAAAAAAAAAAAAAAACAGATTCAAGCAATCTGCTGGTCTTAAGTTCAAGCAATGATCACGACTTAATACATGTTACTGGTAAACAGGATGTATCCATATGACGTAAAGATAGGGAAGTCTACCTACCATCTGATTCATTAACTGCTATCGCCTGGTCTTCCCTAGTCCTACCTTGGGTAGCGAAAACTGGAGTGCTGATTCTTGCCTCTGCCACTCATGAGTAATATTTAAACAATAAAATCTTAAATTATTAAGAAGCTAATATATGATCATTTGGATAATCGCTTACAATATCTGATTTACAACACCAGAAACTAGGTTATCAAGATCAAAAGTATTGGCGAAACTAAAAGAGAAAGAATATAAAAATGATGATTACTGAAAAAATCTAATCTTAAAAGAACATTAAACAAAAGAAACAAGTCAGCATCATGTTTATGTACGCTGTTACCACGAACAATGCAAACGGACTCAGCACTAAAATGACGTCATCAGATTCAGCTGCCAAAATGGTGATCTTTCAGCTCAGCAAAAACGTAAACAATGAGACTATTAGTTTAACCTCTCGGTTGCTAGTTTCTTGTGAGTCATTCGTATTATTATTATTATTATTATTATTATTATTATTATTATTATTATTATTATTTGCTAAGCTACAACCCTAGTTAGAAAAGCGGGATGCTATAAACCTAGAAGACCCAACAGGGAAAATAACCCAGTGAGGAAAGGAAACCAGGAAAAATACAATATTTTAAGAACAGTACTAACATTAAAATCAATATTTCCTATACAAACTATAAAAACTTTACCAAAACAAGAGGAAGATAAATTAGATGGAATAGTGAGCCCGAGATGTTATGATTGTGGAAGCTTGAACAATAAAAGTCTCAGTGAAATAGTAAATAAGACTGTAATGTAATGGATAACATTCTATGTAGGCTATACAGTATATGTATGTAACACCATGATCAGCAGAACTGTACTACTTAGGGCAACCCATACTAGGTTGGTTTGCTTTGAGCGATCATACAAGTCTCCCACCATCACCACCAATCCGCACTGGCTAGGGTAGCGATGAAACTGGCCAAACCCCAGACATGAGCAAAGACATATCTGAGGCCTTTGTCCTGCAGTGGACTAGAAATGGCTGCATTTAATGTTGTTATATACGCACACACACACACACACACACACACACACACACATATATATATATATATATATATATATATATATATATATATATATATATATATATATATATATATATATATATATATATATATATATATATATATATATATATTAACTACAAATAAATTAGTTTTGATTCTACACAGAAGAATTCATGAGAGTGACATTGTCCAAAAGATAGAGAAGCGAGAGGGAGATAGTTTTCCCAAGTCAGCAACTGTTCGAGACAATATGCACAGTTCGAGCGTGTAGTGGCTATCGAGTTAAAAGTCCTTTGCACAATGCACAGTGATCAAGAAAGTTGTGTAAGACGATGATCAACTTCGTTATAAAGCCGGGTTAAGACGGTCTAACGGTTCGTCGAATCCGGTTGTCGAACTTGCCTGTCAAACGGTTCGAAGAGGTGGAATCAGCTACAAATGCATAAGGTTTGTGGACAATGAAAGTCAGGCTAGGACAGACTTTCTTCGAACCGTATGACGAACGTGTTCGACAACCAAATACCCCGTTCACACGATCGAACATCACTTCAAACACTTGTCTGTCGAACAGCGTTCGACGAACCGTTCGACCAGGTAAACCCGCCTTAAAACCACTCTAGCCTAGGCCTAGACTATATGGTGCTCAGATGTCCTTTTCCAAGGATAAAGAATAAGGAAATTGTCTCAAATAATGATTCAATGAATGAACACTGTTATTATTCATCAGTAACAATTAATATATAGCTTATGGTGTGAAATCGGACATGAATTATTTTAGATGAGGAAGCTGAAACGGCGTTCTTAATTTTCCCTTCTTTAGGGGAAACTGGATTTGACCTGCTAATTTTGTCCTCAATCCTTCTTCGGTTCGCTATTTTCATTATTAACTTACGGAATTTTGTCCATATACACAATCACTGACACTTCCTGGGATCCAACTTATTGGCTACTACGAAAAATAGCTACTTTGAAATATTCCTGTGTAAATACGTTTACGTAATGCTATCGTAAAGTAAAGAATAAACAAAAAAAATGTTACTCTAAGATATAAGGCTTACATACTTTGTTAGTTGTAAGGGTTGCAACTTGTTATTATGTATATTCTATATACGAAGGTATATGAAGTTACTGTATTGATCCTGTTGTAAAATCTATTACTAAAAAGATATAAAAATACGTTTAATAAACTAACATCCTTTTGCAGGTATTACTTACCTACATGAATGTCGTTAAGATTTTGAAACTGTGCTTCAATGATACTATTGCTTTCAGTTTATTTGATTTTCTGTTCAAAAAATTATTAAGTAACATTAATGAATAAATAAACAGAGACATAAACGTCTAAAAGAATTCTTTTGTTATTCCAGTGTCAGTTATGACGACACGATCCCTCCAGCCAATCAGATGCGGGAACAGGAGGGGCAGGATAAAGGGAAACCCGGGGATGGTTTTAGGTCCCAAACCAACTGCCTGTTTAGACCGAGTTAAGCATTCGCAGGAAGTGATTTAACTTTTCCGGTAAGGAAAGATAAGTGTTTTTTTTTTATTATTTCCTTTCGAACAATTGGTTTTATCAGCGGAGCAACAATTGACCAAGTAGAAGCTAATCCTCGCCTTCTTGACAATGTCACGGCTGCAACATGCATGATATTTGCCAATATTCAGATGCTGGAGATAAAGGTGAGTTTTTCTTTTGTTTATTGAAGTCTGGTGATGATTCGCCATAATTCCTTAACACTGTAAACTTGATTAAATCGAATAGGCAACATTTGTTGGCTTCTTTAGCGACTCACTAAAGGTATTTAGAAGCAGTAGTACTAGGTCACTCACATGAAGCAGATAGTCATAATTTTACTCAACAATCTCTCTCTCTCTCTCTCTCTCTCTCTCTCTCTCTCTCTCTCTCTCTCTCTCTCTCTCTCTCTCTCTCTCTCTCTCTCTCGGATGTCCACGCAAACTGCGGTATTTGTGTTCACCTGAAGATATGACTTTTATACATTATATTGATAATGTGATCTGTAAGGCCCATACATATATCACGTCTACATGAGTTACAATCTTTCACAATTTGAAATTTATTTGATATCTCCAGCTTCGAATGTGTAATATATATATATATATATATATATATATATATATATATATATATATATATATATATATATATATATATATATATATATATATATATATATATATATGTGTGTGTGTGTGTGTGTGTGTGTGTGTGTGTGTGTGTGTGTTTTTATATACATAGCCTACATATATATATATATATATATATATATATATATATATATATATATATATATATATATATATATATATATATATATATATATATATATATATATATATCGCAAACAATAATTATAGAAACTGGGTGTAACACGTTACCGTATCTTAGCAACAAGAAACAAGTTATCGCTGTCTTCTGCAATGGTACTAAATTGAATTTACTCGTATTGTTAAAGTGATACCAGAAAGAATGCAAACACTTGGACTTCGACAGTATCCAATATATAAATTAGAAGGTATAAAGTTTAAAGGAAATTGTAAAAAGCGTTAAAAACAGTACAAATAAGAACAAAGACTCTGGAACTAGGCCTATGCTGGCAGTAGGCTAAACTGGTTGTAATAGTATTATTTACTTACCGATTGATTTGACGAGGCTTTACTTAATTCATAGTATATGAACTTCTTGGAAATTATAAGCGGACTGCTTAAATTTCATTTATACAGTAAATACCTTGTATTGGAAAATCAAAGTTATGCTATTATCATGAATTATTACATTAATATATATATATATATATATATATATATATATATATATATATATATATATATATATATATATATATATATATATATATATATGTATATATATATATATATATATATATATATATATATATATATATATATATATATATATATATATATATATATATATATATACAGTATAGTGTGTGTGTGTTGTTGGCTGATAAGATTTCTTACATTGAATATAATATATTCAATGGAAGAAATCTAATCAGCCTACAACACACACACACATTATAGTTATAGTTATCACCTTCAGTTTTTGGCAGTGGAATACATTTGTTGTTAACTGCCTAACCGTTAGTAATGCTTTAGATTTTAGCCCACCAAGTTATGTAATTTTGTCGGAACTACCTGTTAGCTCTTTTGGTCGGAAGAAATAAAGATATTAATTAAATATATTCAGGCTAAGTGACCCTGGTATAATCAGACTAGATTTAAGAAGGGACTATTATAATTTCTTTCTTGCATTATTCATAGTATCAATTGCCCATATGTTTAATTATTATAAATCTGTAGATGAGTAATTACGCAAACACACATGAATGAAGTAAGTTAATCATTAGAATTCCTTTGGATGAAAACCATGAAATTAGAAATACTTGGAATGCATCAGTTGGACTGTTTAAACATTTGACTACTTACGTATAGCAAATCATCATGATCAAGTATATAGATAATATGCTAATAGATTCGTGAACTCTTACAGGCTTGCGTAACCACACACACACATACACACACACTATATATATATATATATATATATATATATATATATATATATATATATATATATATATATATATATATATATATATATATAGTTAGTGTGTGTGTGTACTGTATACACATATATAATATATATTTTATATATTATGTATAGTATATATATATATATATATATATATATATATATATATATATATATATATATATATATATATATATATATATATATGATAAATTTTTGCACATTTAGACGTGTTTTTCATATTCAAATAAGCCATATATTTCATGATACATTAATGTCTGGATTCTCTTAACGACTTCGTGATCAGAGCCCCAGGCGAAATCACACAAAGACAAGAGCTTGTGACCGCCCGGGAATCGAACCCTGGTCCGGCAAGCTTGTATAGACTGTGACTACCACTTGGCCAAGTGGTAGTCACTGTCTATACAAGCTTGCCAGACCAGGGTTCGATTCCCGGCCGGTCACAAGCTCTTGTCTTTTGTGTGATTTCGCCTGGGGCTCTGATCCTGAGGTCGTTAAGGGAATCCAGACATTAATGTATCAAAAAATATACGGCTTATTTGAATATATATATATATATATATATATATATATATATATATATATATATATATATATATATATGTATATGTATATATATGTATATATATATATATATATATATATATATATATGAATGTATATATATATACATATGAATGTATATATATATATATATATATATATATATATATATATATATATATATATATATATATACACACACACACACACACACACACACACACACACACACACATTGAACCTCATTTATCCTTCTTACCAGGGGATTAAGTTATTCGCGAAACCAGACCTGAAATGGAAAGGGGATTTGTGTATATTTTCGGATTAGGAGGGAGAGGGTGCTACGCGTCTCTCTCTCTCTCTCTCTCTCTCTCTCTCTCTCTCTCTCTCTCTCTCTCTCTCTCTCTCCAGGTTATTGTGTAGCTCATGAAAATTAGCTGCATAATGTTAATCTAATCTAGACCGATAAAGTTTTGTGGAATAAGATTGCCTGTCATTGGACTGTATACACACATACTGTATGTATATATATATATATATATATATATATATATATATATATATATATATATATATATATATATATATATATATATTATTTGCTAAGCTACAACCCTAGTTGGAAAAGTAGGGTGCTATAAGCCAAAGGGCTCCAAGAAGGAAAATAGCCTAGTGAGGAAAGGAAATAAGGAAAAACTGCAAGAAGTTTAAGAACAATAACAACATTAAAATAAATATTTCATATATAAACTATAAAATCTTGAAAATAACAAGAGGAATAGAAACAAGATAGAATAGTGAGTCCAAGTGTACCCTCAAGCAAGAGAACTCTAATCCAAGACAGTGGAAGACCATAGTACAGAGGCTTTGGCACTACCCAGGACTAGAGAACAATGGTTTAATTTTGGAGTGTCCTTCTCTTAGAAGTGCTGCTTACCATAGCTGAAGAGTCTCTTCTACCTTTATCAAGAGGAAAGTAGCCACTGAACAATTGCAGTAGTTAACCTCTTGAGAGAAGAATTGTTTGAGAATTTCAGTGTTGTCAAGTGTATGAGGAAAGAATAGGTCAGACTATTCTGTGTATGTGTAGGCAAAGATGAAATAAGCCGTAACTAGAGAGAGGGATCTAATATAGTACTTTCTGGCCAGTCAAAGGACTCAATAACTCTCTAGCGGTAGTATCTCAACGGGTGGCTGGTGTCTTGGCCAACCTAATATATATATATATATATATATATATATATATATATATATATATATATATATATATATATATATATATATATATATATATATATATATGAAGAAATAATGTGACCATTTTTTTCCTTTGATCCATTTAGGTACTATTTTTCACTGTACACTAAAAATTGAGTATTTGATAAAACAATTGATCTATGATAAGAATGAACATACACTACTAGACAATGTTTTTTTTTCGAACTTTATTTTTTATTCTCATAAACCTTGAAGCAAAGTATTATTTAAGGTTTCGCTTTATTTGTGTATATTTGAACAAGACGTATATCTTCAAACTTAAATTTCGAGTTATTTCGTCAATACCCGTAACTGTCACTAACAAGTTATTAGAATTATACTGAAGTCGTTTGTTTATTTGCTGTAATATTGATTCCACTGTAAGAACTGAATAAAAAAATTAATATTCAGTAAAAAAATAAAATAATGTTTTCAGATATAAACGACCATTATCCTCATAATTCTTTTTGCCTTAAAAACAGAACGAAAATACTTTAAAGTTTTGGAAACTGAGCATGAGATATAATGATGGCTTGCCTATAGTAATCGTTATGTGTCTAAAT
>NC_090730.1:15126330-15136330 GCF_036898095.1 Palaemon carinicauda
AACTTAGATTATTCTTGCATAAAATGTGCATCCAAATAAAAGCACGTGATTTCAGAAAGAGATTGTGTTAACAGATTTTTTTGATCCTCCAAAATAGTTGTGTAAACCGAACACCAACGATTTCGTCAGAGGCTATGAGTTGTAAGGTCTGTGTAGAACAACAGTTACTGCCATCATAACGAGATGATTATTCAAGTACATTAACTAACAAGACTACCAATGATTACGCAAAACTTTTTAGTGAATACAGTTTCACTGTGAAGACAAAATTACAGCGGTCTGCTGATACACGAAGAGCCTGTGGCTTGCACTGGGTGAGGCACATTTAAACCAACCAATCAAAATGAGGAATGCAATATGCCCTTCTGTCTTCTTATACCTGGGTTGCGATTGGTGGTGGCCGATGTGGTAACGCCCCTGACTAGCACGGGGTTCGAGTCCCGCTCAAAGTCTTTAGTTTCATTGATCGCTGAAACCTCACCATCCTTGTGAGCTAAGGATGTTGGGTGTAGGGGAGCCTATAGGTGTATCTGCTGAGTCATCAGCAGCCAATTCCTGGCCCTCCAGGGTACTAGCTTGTGTGGAGAAGGACTTGGGCGCTGATCATATGAATATATGGTCAGTCTATAGAGCATTACAATGCTTGATAGGCATCTTTCCTCTCATTCATGAGTTGCCTTTAAAATCTTTAAAGCCTTTAAAATGGTATTGTAAGGCTTTTAAGCAACGGATATATCGGTTTGTTAATTAAGGTTTATTTGTTAAAGAATTATGTTTAGCAACTTTAATTTCAACTACTCATGAATGTTTCAACACCAGGAGTTACAGACAGGAAACTTGCCCTGCTTGACTTCTGGTGATTTCCTTTACGCTTGTTGTTTAACATTTTTGTTTTCTACAAAGCATTTTATACACATCTCCCTATAGCTGACAACGTCCCTTCTAAATTAGGTCTGTTTGAAACCTTTCATTTAGAGGGTAGAGTTGAAAACATAAGATAAAAATGGGTCTAGTCGAAAATATTCCATTAAAATTAGTTTAGTTGAAAAAAATTCCATTAAAATGAGTCTAGTTGAAAACATTCCTTTAAGATGGGTCTAGTTGAAAACATTTCTTTTAAAATTGGTCTAGTTGAAAACATTCAATTAAAATGGGCCTAGTTGAAAACATTCCATGAAAATGGGTCTATTATTATTATTATTATTATTATTATTATTATCATTATCCAAGCTACAACCCTAGATGGAAAAGCAAGATGCTACAAGCCCAAGGACTCTAATAGGGAAAAATAGCTCAGTGAGCAAAGGAAATAAATAAATGATGAGAAAAAATAACAATAAATAATTCTAGAAACAGTAACAACGTCAAAACAGATATGTCATATATAAACTATAAAAAAACTTATGTCCGCCTGTTCTACCAAAAGAAAAGAAAGAAAAACATTTGCTGCAAATATGAACTTTTGAAGTTCTACTGATTCAACTACCCGATTAGGAAGATCGTTCCACAACTTGGTCACAGCTGGAATAAAACATTCCATTAAAATGGATCGAGTTTAAAACATTTCCATTAGAATGGATCAAGTTGAAAACATTTCCATTAAAATGGATCGAGTTGAAAACATTTCCATTAGAATGGATCGAGTTGAAAAGATTTCCATTAGAATGGATCAAGTTGAAAACATTTCCATTAGATTGGATCGAGTTGAAAACATTTCCATTAGAATGGATCAAGTTGAGAACATTTCTATTAAAATGGATCGAGTTGAAAACATTTCCATTAGAATGGATCAAGTTGAAAACATTTCCATTAAAATGGATCGAGTTGAAAACATTTCCATTAAAATGGATCGAGTTGAAAACATTTCCATTAGAATGGATCAAGTTAAAAACATTTCCATTAGATTGGACCGAGTTGAAAACATTTCCATTAAAATGGATCATCAAGTTGAAAACATTTCCATTAAAATGGATCTAGTTGAAAACATACCATTAAAATGGATCGAGTTGAAAACATTTCCATGAAAATGGGTTGAGTTGAAAACATTCCCATTAAAATGAGTCGAGTTGAAAATATTCCCATTAAAATGGATCGAGTTGAAACATTTAAAACATTCCCATTAAAATGGATCGAGTTGAAAACATTCCCATTAAAATGAATTGAGTTGAAAACATTTCCATTAAAATGGATTGAGTTGAAAACATTTCCATTAAAATGGATCATCAAGTTGAAAACATTTCCATTAAAATGGGTCGAGTTGAAAACATTTCCATTAGAATGGATCAAGTTGAAAACATTTCCATTAAAATGGATCATCAAGTTGAAAAAATTTCCATTAAATGGGTCGAGTTGAAAACATTTCCATGAAAATGAGTCGAGTTGAAAACATACCATTAAAATGGATCGAGTTGAAAACATTTCCATTAAAATGGGTCAGTTGAAAACATTCCCATTAAAATGGGTCGAGTTGAAAAACATTTCCATTAAAATGGATCGAGTTGAAAACATTTCCATTACATTGGATCAAGTTGAAAACATTTCCATTAAAATGGATCGAGTTGAAAACATTTCCAGTAGAATGGATCAAGTTGAAAACATTTCCATTAAAATGGATCATCAAGTTGAAAACATTTCCATTAAAATGGGTCGAGTTGAAAACATTTCCATTAAAATGGGTCGAGTTGAAAACATTTCCATTAGAATGAGTCGAGTTGAAAACATACCATTAAAATGGATCGAGTTGAAAATATATCCATGAAAATGGGTCGAGTTGAAAACATTCCCATTAAAATGGGTCGAGTTGAAAACATTTCCATTAAAATTGATCAAGTTGAAAACATTTCCATTAAAATGGATCAAGTTGAAAACATTTCCATTAAAATGGATCGAGTAGAAAACATTTCCATTAAAATGGATCATCAAGTTGAAAACATTTCCATTAAAATGGGTCGAGTTGAAAACATTTCCATTAGAATGAGTCAAGTTGAATACATTTCCATTAAAATGGATTGAGTTGAAAACATTTCCATGAGAATGGATCAAGTTGAAAACATTTCCATTAAAATGGATCAAGTTGAAAACATTTCCATTAAAATGGATCATCAAGTTGAAAACATTTCCATTAAAATGGGTCGAGTTGAAAACATTTCCATTAGAATGGATCAAGTTGAAAACATTTCCATTAAAATGGATCATCAAGTTGGAAACATTTCCATTAAAATGGGTCGAGTTGAAAACATTTCCATTAGAATGAGTCGAGTTGAAAACATACCATTAAAATGGATCGAGTTGAAAACATTTCCATTAAAATGGGTCAGTTGAAAACATTCCCATTAAAATGGGTCGAGTTGAAAAACATTTCCATTAAAATGGATCGAGTTGAAAACATTTCCATTAGAATGGATCAAGTTGAAAACATTTCCATTAAAATGGATCGAGTTGAAAACATTTCCAGTAGAATGGATCAAGTTGAAAACATTTCCATTAAAATGGATCATCAAGTTGAAAACATTTCCATTAAAATGGATCGAGTTGAAAACATTTCCATTAGAATGAGTCGAGTTGAAAACATACCATTAAAATGGATCGAGTTGAAAATATATCCATGAAAATGGGTCGAGTTGAAAACATTCCCATTAAAATGGGTCGAGTTGAAAACATTTCCATTAAAATTGATCAAGTTGAAAACATTTCCATTAGAATGGATCAAGTTGAAAACATTTCCATTAAAATGGATCGAGTAGAAAACATTTCCATTAAAATGGATCATCAAGATGAAAACATTTCCATTAAAATGGATCGAGTTGAAAACATTTCCTTGAAAATGGGTCGAGTTGAAAACACTCCCATTAAAATGGATCGAGTTGAAAACATTCCCATTAAAATGGATTGAGTTGAAAACATTCCCCTTAAAATGGGTCGAGTTGAAAACATTCCCATTAAAATGGGTCGAGTTGAAAACATTCCCCTTAAAATGGGTCGAGTTGAAAACATTTCCATTAAAATGGGTCGAGTTGAAAACATTCCCATTAAAATGGGTCGAGTTGAAAACATTCCCATTAAAATGGATCGAGTTGAAAACATACCATTAAAATGGATCGAGTTGAAAACATTTCCATTCAAATGGGTCGAGTTGAAAACATTCCCATTAAAATGGGTCAGTTGAAAACATTTCCATTAAAATGGATCGAGTTGAGAACGTTTCCATTAGAATGGATCAAGTTGAAAACATTTCCATTAAAATGGATCGAGTTGAAAACATTTCCATTAAATTGGATCGAGTTGAAAACATTTCCATTAAAATGGATCATCGAGTTGAAAACATTCCCATTAAAATGGGTCGAGTTGAAAACATTCCCATTAAAATGGATCGAGTTGAAAACATACCATTAAAATGGATCGAGTTGAAAACATACCATTAAAATGGATCGAGTTGAAAACATTTCCATTAAAATGGGTCGAGTTGAAAACATTCCCATTAAAATGGGTCAGTTGAAAACATTTCCATTAAAATGGATCGAGTTGAAAACATTTCCATTAGAATGGATCGAGTTGAAAACATTTCCATTAAAATGGATCAAGTTGAAAACATTTCCATTAAAATGGATCATCAAGTTGAAAACATTTCCATCAAAATGGATCTAGTTAAAAACATACCATTAAAATGGATCAAGTTGAAAACATTACCATGAAAATGGGTCGAGTTGAAAACATTCCCATTAAAATGGATCGAGTTGAAAACATTCCCATTAAAATGGATTGAGTTGAAAACATTCCCATTAAAATGGATCGAGTTGAAAACATTCCCATTAACATGGGTCGAGTTGAAAACATTTCCATTAAAATGGGTCGAGTTGAAAACATTCCCATTAAAATGGGTTGAGTTGAAAACATTCCCATTAAAATGGATCAAGTTGAAAACATTCCCATTAAAATGGATCGAGTTGAAAACATACCATTAAAATGGATCGAGTTGAAAACATTTCCCTTAAAATGGGTCGAGTTGAAAACATTACCGTTAAAATGGGTCGAGTTGAAAACATTTCCATTAAAATGGGTCGAGTTGAAAACATTTCCATTAAAATAGGTCGAGTTGAAAATATTTCCATGAAAATGGATCATCAAGTTGAAAACATTTCCATTAAAATGGGTCGAGTTGAAAACATTTCCATTAAAATGGGTCGAGTTGAAAACATTTCTATTAGAATGGATCAAGTTGAAAACATTTCCATTAAAATGGATCATCAAGTTGAAAACATTTCCATTAAAATGGGTCGAGTTGAAAACATACCATTAAAATGGATAGAGTTAAAAACATTTCCATTAAAATGGGTCGAGTTGAAAACATTTCCATTAAAATGGGTCGAGTTGAAAACATTCCCATTAAAATGGGTCGAGTTGAAAACATTTCCATTAAAATGGGTAGAGTTGAAAACATTTCCATTAAAATAGGTCGAGTTGAAAATATTTCTATGAAAATGGATCATCAAGTTGAAAACATTTCAATTAAAATGGGTCGAGTTGAAAACATTTCCGTTAGAATGGATCAAGTTGAAAACATTCCCATTAAAATGGATCGAGTTGAAAACATTTCCATTAAAATAGGTCGAGTTGAAAACATTTCCATTAAAATGGGTCGAGTTGAAAACATTTCCATTAAAATGGATCGAGTTGAAAACATTTCCATTAGAATGGATGAAGTTGAAAACATTTCCATTAAAATGGATCAAGTTGAAAACATTTCCATTAAAATGAATCGAGTTGAAAACATTTCCATTAAAATGAATCGAGTTGAAAACATTTCCATTAGAATGGATCAAGTTGAAAACATTTCCATTAAAATGGATCATCAAGTTCAAAACATTTCCATTAAAATGGGTCGAGTTGAAAACATACCATTAAAATGGATCGAGTTGAAAACATTTCCATTAAAATGGGTCGAGTTGAAAACATTCCCATTAAAATGGGTCGAGTTGAAAACATTCCCATTAAAATGGGTCGAGTTGAAAACATTTCCATTAAAATGGGTCGAGTTGAAAACATTTTCATTTAAATAGGTCGAGTTGAAAATATTTCCATGAAAATGGATCATCAAATTGAAAATATTTCCATTAAAATGGGTCGAGTTGAAAACATTTCCATTAGAATGGATCAAGTTGAAAACATTTCCATTAAAATGGATCATCAAGTTGAAAACATTTCCATTAAAATGGGTCGAGTTGAAAACATTTCCATTAGAATGAGTCGAGTTGAAAACATACCATTAAAATGGATCGAGTTGAAAACATTTCCATGAAAATGGGTCGAGTTGAAAATATTCCCATTAAAATGGATCAAGTTGGAAACATTTCCATTAAAATGGATCAAGTTGAAAACATTTCCATTAAAATGGATCGAGTTGAAAACATTTTCATTAGAATGGATCGAGTTGAAAACATTTCCATTAAAATGGATCATCAAGTTGAAAACATTCCCATTGAAATGGGTCGAGTTGAAAACATTTCCATTAGAATGAGTCGAGTTGAAGACATACCATTAAAATGGATCGAGTTGAAAACATTTCCATGAAAATGGGTCGAGTTGAAAATATTCCCATTAAAATGGATCAAGTTGAAAACATTTCCATTAAAATGGATCGAGTTGAAAACATTTCAATTAAAATTGATCGAGTTGAAAACATTTCCATTAGAATGGATCAAGTTGAAAACATTTCCATTAAAATGGATCATCAAGTTGAAAACATTTCCATTAAAATGGGTCGAGTTGAAAACACTTCCATTAGAATGAGTCGAGTTGAAAACATACCATTAAAATGGATCGAGTTGAAAACATTTCCATGAAAATGGGTCGAGTTGAAAACATTCCCATTAAAATGGGTCGAGTTGAAAACATTTCCATTAAAATGGGTTGAGTTGAAAACATTTCCATTAAAATGGATCGATTTGAAAACATTTCCATTAGAATGGATCAAGTTGAAAACATTCCCATTAAAATGGATCGAGTTGAAAACATACCATTAAAATGGATCGAGTTGAAAACATACCATTAAAATGGATCAAGTTGAAAACATTTCCATTAAAATGGATCATCAAGTTGAAAACATTTTCATTAAAATGGATCTAGTTGAAAACATACCATTAAAATGGATCGAGTTGAAAACATTACCATGAAAATGGGTCGAGTTGAAAACATTACCATGAAAATGGGTCGAGTTGAAAACATTCCCATTAAAATGGATCGAGTTGAAAACATTCCCATTAAAATGGATCGAGTTGAAAACATTCCCATTAACATGGGTCGAGTTGAAAACATTTCCATTAAAATGGGTCGAGTTGAAAACATTCCCATTAAAATGGGTCGAGTTGAAAACATTCCCATTAAAATGGATCGAGTTAAAAACATACCATTAAAATGGATTGAGTTAAAAACATTTCCATTAAAATGGGTCGAGTTGAAAACATTCCCGTTAAAATGGGTCGAGTTGAAAACATTTCCATTAAAATGGGTTGAGTTGAAAACATTTCCATTAAAATAGGTCGAGTTGAAAATATTTCCATGAAAATGGATCATCAAGTTGAAAACATTTCCATTAAAATGGGTCGAGTTGAAAACATTTCCATTAAAATGGGTCGAGTTGAAAACATTTTCATTAGAATGGATCAAGTTGAAAACATTTCCATTAAATGGATCATCAAGTTGAAAACATTTTCATTAAAATGGGTCGAGTTGAAAACATACCATTAAAATGGATCGAGTTAAAAACATTTCCATTAAAATGGGTCGAGTTGAAAACATTCCCATTAAAATGGGTCGAGTTGAAAACATTTCCATTAAAATGGGTCGAGTTGAAAACATTTCCATTAAAATAGGTCGAGTTGAAAATATTTCCATGAAAATGGATCATCAAGTTGAAAACATTTCCATTAAAATGGGTCGAGTTGAAAACATTTCCATTAGAATGGATCAAGTTGAAAACATTTCCATTAAAATGGATCATCAAGTTGAAAACATTTCCATTAAAATGGGTCGAGTTGAAAACATTTCCATTAGAATGAGTCGAGTTGAAAACATACCATTAAAATGGATCAAGTTGAAAACATTTCCATGAAAATGGGTCGAGTTGAAAATATTCCCATTAAAATGGGTTGAGTTGAAAACATTTCCATTAAAATGGGTCGAGTTGAAAACATTTCCATTAAAATGGATCGAGTTGAAAACATTTCCATTAGAATGGATCAAGTTGAAAACATTTCCATTAAAATGGATCGAGTTGAAAACATTTCCATTAAAATGGATCGAGTTGAAAACATTTCCATTAGAATGGATCAAGTTGAAAACATTTCCATTAAAATGGATCATCAAGTTCAAAACATTTCCATTAAAATGGGTCGAGTTGAAAACATTTCCATTAGAATGGATCAAGTTGAAAACATTTCCATTAGAATGAATCAAGTTGAAAACATTTCCATTAAAATGGGTCGAGTTGAAAACATACCATTAAAATGGATCGAGTTGAAAACATTTCCATTAAAATGGGTCGAGTTGAAAACATTCCCATTAAAATGGGTCGAGTTGAAAACATTCCCATTAAAATGGGTCGAGTTGGAAACATTTCCATTAAAATGGGTCGAGTTGAAAACATTTCCATTTAAATAGGTCGAGTTGAAAATATTTCCATGAAAATGGATCATCAAATTGAAAACATTTCCATTAAAATGGATCAAGTTGAAAACATTTTCATTAGAATGGATCAAGTTGAAAACATTTCCATTAAAATGGATCATCAAGTTGAAAACATTTCCATTAAAATGGGTCGAGTTGAAAACATTTCCATTAGAATGAGTCGAGTTGAAAACATACCATTAAAATGGATCGAGTTGAAAACATTTCCATGAAAATGGGTCGAGTTGAAAATATTCACATTAAAATGGATCAATTTGAAAACATTTCCATTAAAATGGCTCAAGTTGAAAACATTTCCATTAAAATGGATCGAGTTGAAAACATTTCCATTAGAATGGATCAAGTTGAAAACATTTCCATTAAAATGGATCATCAAGTTGAAAACATTTCCATTAAAATGGGCCGAGTTGAAAACATTTCCATTAGAATGAGTCGAGTTGAAAACATACCATTAAAATGGATCGAGTTGAAAACATTTCCATGAAAATGGGTCGAGTTGAAAACATTCCCATTAAAATGGATCGAGTTGAAAACATTTCCATTAAAATGGGTTGAGTTGAAAACATTTCCATTAAAATGGATCGATTTGAAAACATTTCCATTAGAATGGATCGAGTTGAAAACATTTCCATTAAAATTGATCGAGTTGAAAACATTTCCATTAAAATGGATCATCAAGTTGAAAACATTCCCATTAAAATGGGTCGAGTTGAAAACATTCCCATTAAAATGGATCGAGTTAAAAACATTTCCATTAAAATGGGTCGAGTTGAAAACATTCCCATTAAAATGGATCGAGTTGAAAACATTCCCATTAAAATGGGTCGAGTTGAAAACATTCCCATTAAAATGGGTCGAGTTGAAAACATTCCCATTAAAATGGGTCGAGTTGAAAACATTCCCATTAAAATGGGTCGAGTTGAAAACATTCCCATTAAAATGGGTCGAGTTGAAAACATTCCCATTAAAATGGGTCGAGTTGAAAACATTCCCATTAAAATGGGTCGAGTTGAAAACATTCCCATTAAAATGGGTCGAGTTGAAAACATTCCCATTAAAATGGATCGAGTTAAAAACATTTCCTTTAAAATGGGTCGAGTTGAAAACATTCCCATTAAAATGGATCGAGTTGAAAACATACCATTAAAATGGATCGAGTTGAAAACATTTCCATGAAAATGGGTTGAGTTGAAAAACATTCCCATTAAAATGGATCGAGTTGAAAAACATTCCCATTAAAATGGATCGAGTTGAAAACATTCCCATTAAAATGGATCGAGTTGAAAACATTCCCATTAAAATGGATCGAGTTGAAAAC
>NC_090730.1:15146330-15153787 GCF_036898095.1 Palaemon carinicauda
CTCTCTCTCTCTCTCTCTCTCTCTCTGATACATTTTTTTCCTAAGATTGAAAACAATCTCTCTCTCTCTCTCTCTCTCTCTCTCTCTCTCTCTCTCTCTCTCTCTCTCTCTCTCTCTCTCTCTCTCTGATACATTTACTTTCTAGGATTTAAAACTCAATCTCTCTCTCTCTCTCTCTCTCTCTCTCTCTCTCTCTCTCTCTCTCTCTCTCTCTCTCTCTCTCTCTCTCTCTCTCTCTCTCTCAGTCAGATCAATCAACCAACATGAGAATTTCGAACAATTACCATAGAGCTATTTTCAAAAAGACTCCATTTTTTCTTCTTTTTTCCCTTACAGACTGTAGGACTACCAAAACTGACTAGCATTTTGAGAGGCGGAGTCTGGATAGACAACAACGCCAAATTGTGCACGGTGGACACCGACTGGTCTGCTATCACTGCAGGTCAAGATGTGGAAAACATTCTCGTAAGCTTATTTTCGTTTTCAGATTTTATGGCCCATCATAATCTTCAGTTTTATTACATAAAAAAAATATCTTTTAGTGAATGAAACCAGAGGTAGATCTTACACAGTTCACAAGGTGATCAAGAATGCAAGTTTCTTAATAAATTTTTGAGAGCAATTGTAAACGTGGTTTACTGAAGCTCGCCAAGGTCACTACTACTACTACTACTACTACTACTACTACTACTACTACTACTACCACTGGGATGAAGAATGATAACAGTAAAAATTGGCACCGAGGCTCTACATCTCTCCTGACGTACTATATATGCGAAAACTGTTAGTTGAGTAATCAAATAAATATAACAATCTGATCATATAGATATGTCATGAACCCGGAATAGAATGGGTTGATTGGAATCATATCGGTTTTTTTTTTTTAATAGATATAACTGCTATGATATCAAGAGATACGAAAGTACTTATGAATCATGCCAAAAAAAAAAAATAATAATAATAATACCTTCGAAGATATTACAGACATCTCTCAATATTCTCTGCTGCAATATTTTGTCACCACACCGCCAATCGTTACAATGAGACCATTTGATAAAAGACTTCCAGCCTAAATGCAAGGACTATAATATAGTCGCATGTTACTTGGTCATTTTACTGTGATTGGAAGTGTGATCTCCACTGGTCGAGTAAATCATGTTTAATCATTTCTGTAAGTTAGCAAATCGTATGTGATTAAATTTTGGATGTTACTAATGATGCTTTTGTAAAATATACACACACAAATACACACATACACACACCTACCTACCTACCCACACAATCACGCACATAATAATACACATACACATATGTATGCATATATAGTATATAAATATACACATGTAAATATAAAATACACACAAATATATATATATATATATATATATATATATATATATATATATATATATATATATATATATATATATATATATATAGATATATAGATATATATATATATATATATATTTACAGATACACCCATTTGTACAGGTAAATATACAGTAGCCAATATTAATATATACTTGTAAACTTACAGTACACATATATTCACATACGTGCGTGTGGATGCGTTAGAGAGAGAGAGAGAGAGAGAGAGAGAGAGAGAGAGAGAGAGAGAGAGAGAGAGAGAGAGAGAGAGAGAGAGAGAGAGAGAGCCTTCTTACTTTTCAAAGTAATCTAATTTCTCATTGTACAATGCCCTTTCGCCAGAGGACTAAGTCCAACTGTGTTCCTTGCAACTCTTCTGAAACATGCCGGCTCGAAAACTGTGCCTCTGGGACCCGGTGTCAAGAAAGTAAGTATTCTATTCATTTATTTCTAAATTGACTTGTGTGTGATTTCGTATTCTTTAATGCATTAAATGTTGATTACTTTTCTTGTAGTTTCCTTCTTTCCTTTCCTCACTTGTCTATTTTTCCCTGTTGGAGCCCTCGGGTTTATAGCATTCTGCTTTTCCAACTAGGGTTGTAGCTTAGCAAGTAATAATAATAATAATAATAATAATAATAATAATAATAATAATAATGTATTGATATGCAGTTAATTCTAATAGTCAGGCCGCCTCCATCATGAGGCTCAATACTACACCGTATTCTAGAAGTTTTATTCCAGCTGTGACCAAGTTTTGGAATGATCTTCCTAATCGGGTAGTTGAATCAGTGGATATTCAAAAGTTCAAACTTACAGCAAATGTTTTTATGTTGAACAGGCTTACATAAGTGTTTATAGTTTATATATCAAATATCTGTTTTAATGTTGTTAATGTTTTTAAAATATTTTATTTTAATTTTCATCAACTTACATCGTTTATTTATTTCCTTATTTCCTTTCCTCACTAGGCTTTTTTTCCCTGCTGGAGCCCTTGGGCTTATAGCATCTTGCTTTTCAAACTAGGGTTGTAGCTTAACAAGTAATAATGATAATAATAATAATTTAAGTCATTTTATTTTTCTTCCTTTATTTGTAAGTTTTTTATAGTTTATATATGAAAGATCTATTTTAATATTGTTACTGTTCTTAGAATATTTTATTTTAATTGTTCGCTTCTTCTCTTTTTTAGTTTATTTATTTCCTTACTTACTCTCCTCACTGGGCTATTTTTTCCCCTGTAGGAACCCTTGGGCTTTTAGCATCTTGCTTTTCTAATTAGGGTTGTAGCCTAGGTAATAATAATTTACTTCCAACATTTAATGAAAGAATAGGTGAATTCGCACATGTGAAATTACCTTGTACAGAAACTTCAATTTTTAGAATGCATATAATAACATCTACTCCCAGCATTTCATGGAAGAGTAGATGGAATCAGACATGTGAAATTACCTTGTACAGAAACTCTCCAATTTTCAGAATGTAATCCCGAATGTGGAAACCGCGGTTGCACGAACAACAACGAATGTTGCCCCGAAGAATGTCTTGGTGGGTGTCAGACAGTGAATGGATCCACGTACTGCACTGCATGTCGTCATTTAAGGGAAGGTCGTCATGTTAAGGAGGGGAGCTTCTGCACCGAGAAGTGTAGCAGACATTTCTACAAGGTTTGTCAGAAAGTGTCTTATTCTGATGAGTGGTTTTTCTATTCAAACTCAAACAGTTGGGAGTGGGTGGGTCGTTTCTTAGCATTATTATTGATTTTTTTAAGTAATAGATCTCAAAGAGTTGTTATTGATGGGCACCATAGTGATTATACGAATGTGATATCCGGTGTTCCACAGGGTAGTGTTCTTGGCCCATTACTTTTCATACTATATACATATGACATGTGGTTTGGCCTAGAAAACTAGCCTGTTGCATATGCAGATGATGCTACTCTCTTTGCATCAACCAGGGTTGTAGTTTGGATAATAATAATAATAATAATAATAATGATAATAATAATAATAATAATAATAATAATAATAATAATAATAATAATAATAATACAGAACCAGCACCATCACGGGGAAATCTAAACTCTAGGGAATAAAAGCCCATAATTGATAAAGTCAAAGCTTATATAATTTAGAACACCCTGGATAATAACAAGTTTATGCGGTGCAGTCATATTATCGAGAGGTTTGCAAGCAAACTGCCTGTCAAGCAGATTAAATCATCTGTTCACTGTGTTTGTATAATAGAAATGGAATAATACAGTCTCTCGTATCAGTGGTGAAAATAACATTTCACTATTTCTCTGGCGTGTCTTATCTTTTTCTTTCGTACCAAACGTCATAATTTGAGTATTCTAAATTCTTGTTTTCAAGCGAGATACTGACCATAAAAATCTACTTTTTAGTTTCGATGATATTGAATACCCAAATGTTTTCCTTATGTAGTACTAATTATCAAATAAGAATAATTCTTTTCACAAGGATTATCTTATTAATCATATCCAAATCTATAATAATTACTCCTCTAATTGCGTTCCTTACTCAGTACCTAGGTTACAAATGCGTTACCGATCTAGAGTGCACTAAAAAAGGAGGTTACTTCCACAAAGCCTCAAGTGGCGAACTGGAGTGCGTCCGCCAGTGTCCGCTTGGCTACAAAGAGGAGACAAACCTCGGCCTAGATGGACAAGAGGTTCCCCAGTGCAAAAAATGCGACGGAGGTATGTTAAACGTTCTTTGAAGTACCAATTATTCTAATGTATTTTAACTAAGTACGTCTCCTGCTGAAGAAGAAGGTTTGGTTAAATATCACGGAGAAAATGTAAATATGGTACAGTGGGGGAATTTGATATCTGTAATTCTTAAACTAGATTCTCCAAGGTGTATTGGATAATCATTATTTTTCAAATGTATTACCAGAACATCTACTAAATATCAAGGAAACTTAAGCAATTTATTAATCATGTTTTTAAATAGACTCAATTGTAAACTAAACAATGGCTAAAGATTATGATTTTCATTTCTAGCAAATGCAAAATTGGTATTATAAAGCATAAGTTCATTTTCATTAAAAGGAGAAAAGATGTTATTGAACTTTGAAATTATAACTACTTTCGCATAAAATGGAGTTTCTTCTAATGGCAATCGCTACATTTACACTTGGAAACTGATGAAATATACTAAATGTGCAAAAGAAAAACAAAACAATAACAGCTTTCCTATACTCTTTTACACATCCATTCCTCCTTGTTTAGGTCTGTTGCAGTGCACCTTCCAACATCTGTCAGTTTTTATTCTTTCCACATGACTGGACCATCTTAAAACACGCAAACATACTCTTAACCATTCATTCATATATATATATATATATATATATATATATATATATATATATATATATATATATATATATATATATATATATATATATATATATATATATATATACTGTACATATAGTATATATCTTTTCACTTTTCCTTTCAGAGCTTTAATACATATTTTATGCTCATCACATGTCAGCATTCATGATTACACATACATACATACATACATACATACATACATGTATGTGTTTCAAAACTAATGAAATATGTAAAGTTAATTCTAGCTAGCTTCATCCTTCAAGTCCCTGATCTCAGCCAAGTAGACACGATTAGAACTCTGCGGTAGTAACAACCCAAATTATCTTTCTTACTTTTTTTTTTATCTTTTATTATGAAATGCACATTTACAATCTTACAATTTATAACATATACATCATAGTATATTTGCATGAATATTCTTTTTCATTTTACATATAGTGTATGTACAATTGAAATTTTTACTATTTATCTAATAAGTTTTTAAATAAAAAATACACCTTTTTTAAAAGAAGTTTTAAATCCTATTCGTCAACAGGAGTCTGCGACAAAACCTGCCCAGGACGGTTCGTCAGGAATGCTAGAAATGCTCAAGCGCTGAAGGGGTGTACGGTTATTAATGGTTCCCTCGAAATCAGGTAATTGTAGAAATTTTTGGAATGATCTAATTAATCTCGCCATAGGGTTGTTGTGGCCTGATTGGTAACGTCTCTGATCTGGTGTTTGCCAGATGGGGGTTCGAGTCTCGCTCAGACTCGTTAGTGCCTTTAGCGTCTGCAACCTTACCGTCCTTGTGAGCTAAGGATGGGGTGGGGGGTTGTTAAGGGAACCTATAGGTCTGTCTGTTGAGTCATCAGCTGCCATTGCCTGGCCCTCCTTGGTCCTAGCTTGGGTGGAGAGGGGGCTTGGGCGCTGATCATATAATATGGTCAGTCTCTAAGGCATTGTCCTGCACGATAGAGCAATGTCACTGTCCCTTGCCTCTGCCATTCATGAGTTACCTTTAAACCTTTAGACCTTTAAACTCCAGAAGCTCAAAATTGCAGTGAATGTTTTTTTTATGGTGAAAAAAAAATTGGTGTAAGTCTCTGTACACCTTTCACTGTACATTGTAGGTAATAATTAGGGGTCTTTGCAGTGTTCAATCTATTATTAAATCAATTTTTAGGCCATCTTCTCCAGCTGCATTGCCTCTTTGCATGCCTTTTAATGCTTTCTTTACTTCTAACCTCTTTGAAGACTTAATTACCTACTTCCTTTAAATGGCATCTACTATAGCATTGGAAGCAGATGAAAACTCTTACCCTTTGCAACCTCTTCTAAATTCTACATCATAGTGTAATTATAGCACTTGGGTGTTGATTGGGCTCACAGGCCCCAGCGACGGGCAATATATCCCAAATTTATACAACCAATGCCATTCTTACCACTTATTCAGGGAATCTGACTGATTGGTAAGCCCAAGAACACACAATCAATCAGTATAACCTCTGTTTGTTGGTAGCGCTACCAGTGCACCTCTCGCGGTGCACTGTAGGCATTAATTACAGGCCTACTTACTATTTTTTTATATGCACATAATAAAGCCTATTTTATAAATTGTATTTATTAGTGTTTACCAGCAATAACTCATTTATCAGTAGAATTCAATATCTACCTTTAGATGATAATTTTACATCTGTAAACCAAAGACAGAAAAACTTTATTCCTTTAAGACAATAAATGCGATAAATTATATCCTAGTACTTACTAGCTTCTACTAGAAGTTATTGATGTAGTGTCTAATTTGTTGTCAGTAATATTCTTGACGTAAGCGGGGTTTACACGGTCGAATGGTTCTTCGAAACCGGTTGTCGAACCTGCTTGTCAAACGTTTCGAAGAGGTGGAGTCAGCCACAAATGCCTAAGGACTGTGGACAATGAAGCCCCGCCCACAAAAGTCAGGCAAGAACTCACTTTCTTCAAACCGTTTGACAAACGTGTTCGACAACCAAATAGCCCGTGTAAACCCGCCTTCATAGTCTTTCATCTTTATTTGGATTTATATATAACCTCACCTTAGTTTAAAATAGTCTGTTAAATCAACTCTAAATTCAGAAAGATTGGATTCAGGAATAAATTCATCCTAATCTGATCCTTTTCTCCTTCGCGCAGCATCCCCGGTAGGAAAGACATCTCGAAAACGTTGATGGAGAGTCTGAGAAACCTGAAGGAAGTTACTGGCTACGTCAGGATATTCCGCTCGAAATCCCTGACGTCCTTAGATTTCCTGAGTTCTCTGGTCGCCATCGGGAGGGACAAACTCTACGGTGATAAGTGAGTTGCCAATGTTCTTTTTTTTAACAGTAACCCTATGAGATACTAGAATTGTTCTAAGATACTGGAATGGTCCTAGCCCCAAGAGGAACTGGAATAGTTCTAAGATACTGAGATGGCCTAACCCTAAGAGATGTGGAATGGTCCTAGCCCCAAGAGGTACCAGAATGGTTCTAGCCCCAAGAGGTACCAGAATGGTTCTAGCCCCAAGAGGTACCAGAATGGTTCTAATATACTGGAATGGTAATAACAGATACTGGAATGGTCCTAACCCCAAGAGGTACCAGAATGGTTCTAGCCCCAAGAGGTACCAGAATGGTTCTAATATACTGGAATGGTAATAACAGATACTGGAATGGTCCTAACCCCAAGAGGTACTGGAATGATTCTAAGATACTAAAATGGTCCT
>NC_090730.1:15154287-15186787 GCF_036898095.1 Palaemon carinicauda
GTCACATGTTAAGCTCACCATAAGGAAGGTCAGTAAATATGAAGAGAAGTCAATTAAGGAGATATTAGTCTTAATAGTAATAATTTCTGAGTCTTTGTAGTTCGTTCGAAGAGATCAATTGTAAAATTTCAAAGGTTATGACTGAAAAACCATACTTTAAAAGGGAACTAGCACGAGAAAACCGCCTAACTTAAGGTTGACCACCTAAACTAAGGTTGATCACTTAACCTAAGGTTGACCATCTTAGGTGTTGACCGCCTAACCTAAGGTTAACTGCCTAACCTAAGGTTGACCACTTAACCTAAAGTTGACCACCTAACCTAAGATTGACCCCCTAAACCAAAGTTGACCACTTAACCTAAGGTTGACCATCTTAGGTGTTGACCACCTAACCTAAGGTTAACTGCCTGTCCTAAGGTTGACCACCTAACGTAAAGTTGACTGCCTAACCTAAGGTTGACCACCTAACCTAATGTTGACCTCCTAACGTAAAGTTGACTGCCTAACCTAACCTAAGGTTCGCCGCCTAACCTAACCTATGAGCCGTATCCTTACCTACCGGCAGCGACCCCCCCCCCCCTAGACTTCCATATCTTTAGCTTACCCTAAGACTAAGTCATGACCCTGTGTTAGCTTCCCAACTGGCTTCACTTCCGGCAAGGTAACACTGAATTATATTTATTAAATCGTAAAACTAGCTTCATATCATCGTATTTCAGACCAAGATAAACACCAACTTCACCATAAATAAAATAGATTTGACAGGTAATAAAAAAGTTTATGCCTGTCCAGACGAATTAAATTTACTCCAGATTTCTTTCAGAGATGTTTCATATTCTACTGGAAATTTCTTTTCTTTTTTCTCTAAGTAAAAAGAAATTGTGTCTCAGTCATTCGAGGTTACAGAATCTAAAACCTCTATAAGTGAAATTTGTAGTTTGAAGATTTAAAGGCCGCTCATGAATGGCAGGGGCAAGGGAGAGTAACATTGCCCTATCAAGCAGGACAATGCCCTAGAAACTGACCATATTACATATATAATTATGATCAGCGCCCAAGCCCCCTCTCCACTCAAGCTAGGAGCAAGGATGGTCAGGCAATGGCTGCTAATGACTCAGCAGATAGACCTATAGGCTCCCCCACCCCCTACCATCCTTAGCTCACAAGGATAGAGAGGTTGTAGTGACCAAAGGAACTATCGAGTTTGAGCGGGACTCAAACCCGTCTGGTAATCACCAGGCAAGGATGTTATCAGGCCACCACAACCCTAACCTAACTAGTGAAATTAATAGGAATATGAAATCTATCCTTGTTAATTTGCTAAGGTGCATTTTATCTACCATAGACACGATGATAACAAAACTGTGATTTAATCTGATTAATGACTGAAGTTTTTAAAACTACAGGAAAGCAATGATAAACTCAAATATTCCTCAGAACTCTTTTTTTTTTTTTCTGGAGCTAAGTTGAATAGTTTAGCTTCTCGGTCCCTTGAAATTACGAGTCATTTTTATTAAGCAAATAAACCGTACATGAGTATATATTGTACTTTATATTTTGTGCCATTCATGTAGAAATTATACTTGCCATAGTGTACATTGTACTCTATATTTTGTGCCATTCATGTCGAAGTTATACTTGCCATAGTATATATTGTACCCTTTGGTGCAAAAGTTCGAATTTTAATACTAGTGTAGGTAATTAGAATGACACATTTAACATGTACCAGTATTCATTATTATTGTCATTATCTTATATGCACATATTTATTGTATTATGAGTTTTCAAGCGTTATTTCCAGATGTTGCATATCAGCATAATAATTCATGTCATATTAATATGATATGGCAACATTGTATTAGCATTGGCAACACTTATCTATTGTTTGCCCTGATCTCTTACTGTCGAGTTATCTTTTCGTTGTTCCCACGGACTTTGTATTTTACTCATAATAGACATTACGAACATACTTTTAAAGTTGTATCCTTGCCCCACCCATCAAGGTTAAGGAAGTTAGCAACACGTACACTAAGACAATAAATTGACGTATAAAGACCCAAAACCTACATGGCTTAGGACTATGAAGCGTGAAGTAGGAAATGACGAATGGAGAATATTGATTTAAAAGTTCAAGATAGAGACGACTGGCGAAATCGAACTGAGGCCGTTTGCGTCAATAGGCATGGGAGGAGATGATGATGATGATGATAAATTAAACCAGAAACCTTCATGTAAGCTGGAGTTAAGAAATGTCTTAATAGTTTCACTCTTCTTTTTCTTTCCAGAAACACGCAAAAATTCTCTTCTATTCGAATCCCCACTTATGTTATGATGAAATCCGGCGCGTTCTGAACAGCGTAGGTCAACTGGAAGAAGAGGAATCGCTCGTTATGAAGCTCACGAACGGGAACAAAATGGCCTGTAAGTGTACTTGTTGTTGAAGACAACACAGAATTCTCATTTTCATTTTGTTAATCTCAAGAATACTGGAAAATACTCGAGTGCCATGTGTGGATGAGGTCATGATGAGGGGTAGATGGAGATGGTTTGGGCATGCTCTTCACACTCCCCAAGAGAGATTAGCTCACCAAATGTTTAGCTGGGCTCCATAAGGTACTAGAAGAGTTGGAAGCCCCAGGCCTACATGGCTGAGGACTATGAAGTGCGAAGTAGGGGCTGATGAATGGAGAATTATTGAATTAAAAGTTCAAGACAGAGAAGACTGGCGTCAATATGCGTAGGAGATGATGATGATGATGATGATGATGTAAGAATACTGGGTATACAGTGCTGATACGTATGTATTTTATGCATTCTCATGTTAGTCTCCTGCTTGCATTTTAGACACAGGCAAACATGTTTTTTTTTTTTTTTTACACAAGCCTTTGAGAAAACAGCTATTCCTTATGCTCTCAATAACTATTTGTATATATATACATTTTGAAACTTTTGTTTCTCATGTGCCCAACACACATCTCCACCTTTTCATGTACTTAATAGTAATTTTATTTTTGTATGGAAGTATATAAAAATTTTTGAAATAGGTGAGAGTTATATTGTGTAAGGATTGTAACTTTTCTTTTTTATAAGGGCCTAAGTACAGTATTATATCTTGCAACAAGTTTGTACATTGTGCTCGGAGTTTGTTGTTTGGCCCTTTGAATACGTTGGCCAAAATGCTGCTAAAAAGTATTGAAACCTCTTGGCTAGTATAGTAGTAACGAGTTCGCCTAGCATTTACATGGAAGCAGATGGATCCCAGTCCGGGACTGTGAGTTTAAGCTGTTTACTGGGGAGGCCACTGCTGTTGTTGGACACCAAAACTTCCCCGGCTGACGTTCTTGTGGGTATCTATTCCGATGAAACTGGAACTAAAACCAGACACCTTAACCTTTTTGCTTTTATTATGCTGGTGTTGAAATGCAGATTTCCAAGTTTTTTTCCGTCGTTAGACTTTTATCCAAAACTGGTTTGCCCTTATTTGCAAATGAGCTAATGGATATGTAGCCAGACAGGAGGAAGAACATGATAATAGATGTGTCAGTGACCAATTTTGTCAAGTAACAGACCAATGGCAGGGAAAAAAATAGATTGAAGGATATAGTGACTATAAATATTATTAAATATCGTTTGAGTCTCCTTACTTTACCGTTTTAGTCCCTAATATTCATAACACCGATTACAGTTGCATATAGTAGAGCTACAGTATAGGGGGATAGGATAGGTGGGGGAGGGGAGGGGGAGAATTAGGATTTTGGAAGGATTGGAGGGAAAAGTGTTGAAATGAAGTACAGTGGTAAGTGAAAAGGTCGGGGCATACCCAATAGATTTTTTTTTTCATCATACCTTTTGGACTACTAGGAGATGATTTCTGTTACCAGACTCGTAGGGACTTGTGTTTTCATGATTGTTCCTTTTTTACGGTTTATTTATTTGTTTATTTACCTATTTTGATTGTTTTTGATATTCCAAATTTGGTTCATCCTGAGAAATGATAGGAGTTATCCTTTTCCACTAGGAAGGCTCGTTTTGGGTGTTTGTAATTTCCTCTTACAGTGCCAAATGTATGTAAGGGTATAGAAGTCTGGTTTCAGTTCCATCAGAATAGATGCTTACCAGAACGTCAGTCGGGCAAACCGAACCCCATTGTTGTGCCCAACCACAGCAGTGGCCACCCCCAGTAAAGAGCTTAAACTCACAGTCCTCGGCTGGGATCGATCTGCTGCCATGCAAATGCTAGGCGAACACATTCAAAAAAAGACATTGGGGGACAAATCATAAAAGTACAAATACTAACTTGATTCTTTATTCATTCGTCACAGGTCAGACCATGAATATGTCTATCAGCGCCAGCCCAGTCGAAAGACGAGGCGTTCTAAAGATCGACTGGTTCAAGTTTCTCGGCCGCTACGACGACCCCCTCATGGGATATTACGTCTACTACAAGCCAGTAAATACAAATGCTAGAGAGGACACTTATGCCGAGTAAGATTTTCTTCTTCTCTCTCTCGCCTTCTTCTTCTCCACCGTTATTATTATTATTATTATTATTATTATTATTATTATTATTATTTGCTAAGCTACAACCCTAGCTGGAAAAGGAGGATTCTATAACCCCAGGGGCTCCAACAGGGAAAATACCCCAGTGAGGAAAGGAAACAAGGAAAAAAATATTTCAAGAAGAGTAACAATATTAAAAGAAATACTTCCTATATAAACTATAAAAAGTTTAACAAAACAAGAGGAAGAGAAGTTAGATAGAATAATGTGCCCGATTGTACCCTCAAGCAAGAGAACTCTAACCCAAGTCAGTGGAAGACCATGGTACAGAGGCTATGGCACTACCCAAGATTAGAGACCAATGATTTTATTTTGGAGTGTACTAGAAGAGCTGCTTACCTTTATCCCTACATAAAGGGGTCGGTTGCCTAGTGCGTCGTCTCCAATGCCTTCCTTCAAAGGACCCTCTTTGCCGTTGAAATAATTCATTTATAATTGATTTTGCTCCAATATCCTGACCGAGCATGTATTAGCAGTATACACGATATAGTACTGAGAGCAGTAATGCAATAGATGCGCCACAATATACAGGAAATGTAAGGGCGCTGTACCAACCATGTGTCACACGATCGTACATAGTTCATTTTGTGCTTATATCTTCGCTCTCCCCGCGCACTGAAAAGAACCTGAAAAATCATGTATGCTATTTTCCTCTGTAACATTGTCGATTTCTCAACATAAAAATTCTTGTTGCTTTGAGATTTGGTATATAAAGGAGAGTGTTCTACAATAAACTAACTCAGTTGCTTTCACACTGCCTTTGAGTTCACAACCTTTTCTCGGCACGTTACAGCGCGCTCAGTATTGAAAGATATAATAGCAAGTATGTAATTTTCATTATCATTGGTAGTCAGACCACGGTGAAGATTTATAAAATGGACAACTGCGAGGAGAGACCCATGGAGAGTATGAGAAAAATGTCGCTTACAGTAGACCTCTTCATGTTGGAGTGTTGTGTGCCGTATTCAGCTGGCACTTTCCTGAGTGGTCCGTTTTCATAATGCACTTCATAATTTCTTGAGATACAGTTAACCCTCAACCTGACCCTGTTACTCTCTCGTATGAAAATTTACATTTTAAATGTTTCTTTTATCCTCAATAACCTTTTTAGCCTGATCATGATCTAACTAATTCTTGACTCATATCTTGTTCTCTACTATATTTCCTATTCTTAGCACATTATCCTTTATTCTTAACTTACTCCCCCCCCCCATTGTTTGTTTATTTTCTTTATTTTTAGTTATTAGGTATCTCTGGTATTAGTATATATCCTGGAATAATTTTGGACCTTCATACATTGTCTGATATTTTTAGAGTATTTTCCTTTAAATGTTTTGAATATTCCTTATTTGAATACTGAACGTGTCATTACTCACCATTCTAGAATATTTCCTTTAAATAATTTGACAGATTCTTAGTTTAAATAATGTACGTGCCATTAATCTTCATCATTCCAGAATATTTTCTTTTTAAAAGTTTGACAAAATCCTAGTATAAATACGTGCCATTAATCATTATCATTCCAGAATATTTTCTTTTTAAAAGTTTGACAAAATCCTAGTATAAATACGTGCCATTAATCATTATCATTCCAGAATATTTTCCTTTTAAAAGTGTGACAAAATCCTAGTATAAATACGTGCCATTAATCATTATCATTCCAGAATATTTTCCTTTTAAAAGTTTGACAAAATCCTAGTATAAATACGTGCCATTGATCATTATCATTCCAGAATATTTTCTTTTTAAAAGTTTGACAAAATCCTAGTATAAATACGTGCCATTAATCATTATCATTCCAGAATATTTTCCTTTTAAAAGTTTGACAAAATCCTAGTATAAATACGTGCCATTAATCATTATCATTCCAGAATATTTTCCTTTTAAAAGTTTGACAAAATCCTAGTATAAATACGTGCCATTAATCATTATCATTCCAGAATATTTTCCTTTTAAAAGTGTGACAAAATCCTAGTATAAATACGTGCCATTAATCATTATCATTCCAGAATATTTTCCTTTTAAAAGTTTGACAAAATCCTAGTATAAATACGTGCCATTGATCATTATCATTCCAGAATATTTTCCTTTTAAAAGTTTGACAAAATCCTAGTATAAATACGTGCCATTAATCATTACCATTCCAGAATATTTACTTTTAAAAGTTTAACAAAATCCTAGTTTAAATACCTGCCATTAATTGTCATCATTCCATAATAATTTCCTTTTAAAAGCTTGACAAAATCCTAGTTTAAATACGTGCCATTAATTGTCATCATTCCATAATATTTTCCTTTTAAAAGCTTGACAAAATCCTAGTTTAGATACGTTCCATTAATTGTCATCATTCTAGAATATTTTCTTTTAAAAGTTTGACAAAATCTTAGTTTAAATACGTGCCATTAATTGTCATCATTCCATAATAATTTCCTTGTAAAAGCTTGCCAAAATCCTAGTTTAAATACGAGCCATTAATTGCCATCATTCCATAATAATTTCCTTTTAAAAGCTTGACAAAATCCTAGTTTAAATACGTGCCATTAATTGTCATCATTCCATAATAATTTCCTTTTAAAAGTTTGACAAAATACTAGTTTAAATACGTGCCATTAATTGTCATCATTCTAGAATATTTTCCTTTTAAAAGCTTGACAAAATCCTAGTTTAAATACGAGCCATTAATTGTCATCATTCCATAATAATTTCCTTTTAAAATCTTGACAAAATCCTAGTTTAAATACGTGTCATTAATTGTCATCATTCCATAATAATTTCCTTTTAAAAGCTTGACAAAATACTAATTTAAATACGTGCCATTAATTGTCATCATTCTAGAATATTTTCTTTTAAAATTTTGACAAAATCGTAGTTTAAATACGTGCCATTAATTGTCATCATTCCATAATAATTTCTTTTTATAAGCTTGACAAAATCCTAGTTTAAACACGTGCCATTAATTGTCATCATTCCATAATAATTTCCTTTTAAAAGCTTGACAAAATCCTAGTTTAGATAGGTGCCATTAATTGTCATCATTCCATAATAATTTCCTTTTAAAAGTTTGACAAAATCCTAGTTTAAATACGTGCCATTAATTGTCATCATTCCATAATATTTTCCTTGTAAAAGCTTGACAAAATCCTAGTTTAAATACGTACCATTAATTGTCATCATTCTAGAATATTTTCTTTTAAAAGATTAACAAAATCCTAGTTTAAATACGTGCCATTAATTGTCATCCTTCCATAATAATTTCCTTTTAAAAGCTTGACAAAATCCTAGTTTAAATACTTGCCATTAATTGTCATCATTCCATAATAATTTCCTTTTAAAAGTTTGACAAAATCCTAGTTTAAATACGTGCCATTAATTGTCATCATTCCATAATAATTTCCTTTTAAAAGCTTGACAAAATCCTAGTTTACATACGTGCCATTAATTGTCATCATTCCATAATAATTTCCTTTTAAAAGTTTGACAAAATCCTAGTTTAAATACGTGCCATTAATTGTCATCATTCTATAATAATTTCCTTTTAAAAGCTTGACAAAATCCTAGTTTAAATACGAGCCATTAATTGTCATCATTCCATAATAATTTCCTTTTAAAAGCTTGACAAAATCCTAGTTTAAATACGTGCCATTAATTGTCATCATTCTAGAATATTTTCTTTTAAAAGCTTGACAAAATCCTAGTTTAAATACGTGCCATTAATTATCATCATTCCATAATAATTTCCTTTTAAAAGCTTGACAAAATCCTAGTTTAAATACGTGCCATTAATTGTCCTCATTCCATAATAATTTCCTTTTAAAAGCTTGACAAAATCCTAGTTTAAATACGTGCCATTAATTGTCATCATTCTAGAATATTTTCTTTTAAAAGTTTGACAAAATCCTAGTTTAAATACGTGCCATTAATTGTCATCATTCTAGAATATTTTCTTTTAAAAGTTTGACAAAATCCTAGTTTAAATACGTGCCATTAATTGTCATCATTCCATAATATTTTCCTTTTAAAAGCTTGACAATATCCTAGTTTAAATACGTGCCATTAATTGTCATCATTCTAGAATATTTTCTTTTAAAAGTTTGACAAAATACTAGTTTAAATACGTGCCATTAATTGTCATCCTTCCATTATAATTTCCTTTTAAAAGCTTGACAAAATCCCTGTTTAAATACGTGCCATTAATTGTCATCATTCCATAATAATTTCCTTTTAAAAGTTTGACAAAATCCTAGTTTAAATACGTGCCATTAATTGTCATCATTCCATAATAATTTCCTTTTAAAAGCTTGCCAAAATCCTAGTTTAAATTCGTGCCATTAATTGTCATCATTCCATAATCATTTCCTTTTAAAAGTTTGACAAAATCCTAGTTTAAATACGTGCCATTAATTTTCATCATTCCATAATAATTTCCTTTTAAAAGTTTGACAAAATCCTAGTTTAAATACGTGACATTAATTGTCATCATTCCATAATAATTTCCTTTTAAAAGCTTGACAAAATCCTAGTTTAAATACGTGCCATTAATTGTCATCATTCCATAATAATTTCCTTTTAAAATCTTGACAAAATCCTAGTTTAAATACGTGCCATTAATCATCATTCCAGAATATTTTTCTTTAAAAATTTTGATAAAATACTAGTTTAAATACGTACCATTAATAGTCATCATTCCAGATTATTTTCCTTCTAAAGGTTTGACAAAATCCTAGTTTAAATAAGTGCCATTAATTATCATCATTCCAGAATCTTTTCCTTTTAAAAGTTTGACAAATTCCTAGATTAAATACGTGCCATTAATTGTCATAATTCCAGAATATTTTCCTTTTAAAAGTTTGACAAATTCCTAGTTTAAATACGTGCCATTAATTGTCATAATTCCAGAATATTTTCCTTTTAAAAGTTTGACAAATTCCTAGTTTAAATACGTGCCATTAATTGTCCTAATTCCCGAATATTATCCTTTTAAAAGTTTGACAAATTCCTAGTTTAAATACATGCCATTAATTATCATAATTCCAGAATATTTTTCTTTAAAAAGTTTGACAAATTCCTAGTTTAGATGCATCCCATTAATCATCATCATTCCAGATTTTTTTTTTCTTTTTTTTTTACAAAATCTTAGTTTACATACATTCCATTATTCATCTTATATCTGGAATATTTTCCTCTAAAAAGTTTGACAAAATCCTAGTTTAATCTTCATCATAGCAATAATTAAAGTGGGGCCTTTCTCGAAACAGAGTCTACGGTAATTAATATTAATATTTCACAATACTCGAAGCAATCCAGTGCAAATAAATACTAGTCTAGTTACTCTAGTTAGTCTAGTACATAAACAATATCCTTTTATGTAATGCCCAAGTAATTGTCTCTATCTAATGAGATTATTCATAGCATCTTGTCCATTCCTCTTTGGTAGCTACGTTCTTCTCCTTCGTCATTTCCTTCATTTTGCTTCTTCTTCTAGGGCTGTGGTCATCGATGTGGTAAGGTCCCTGACTGGTGAACGCCATACTGGGGTTCGAGTCCCGCTCAAACTCGTTAGAATCTTTGGTTGCTGTAACCTTACCATCCTTATGAGCTAAGGATGGGGGGTTTGGGGGAGCCTTTAGGTCTGCCTGCTGAGTCATCAGCAGACATTGCCTGGCCCTCCTTAGTTCTAGCTTGGGTGGAGAGGGGGCTTGGGCACTTGCTTGAGGATACACTTGGGCATACTATTCTATCTTATTTCTCTTCCTCGGGATTTGTTAAAGTTTTTATAGTTTATATATGAGATATTTATTTTAATGTTACTGTTCTTAATTTTTTTTATTTTTCCTTGTTTCCTTTCCTCACTCGGCTATTTTCCCTGTTGAGGTCCCTGGGCTTATAGCATCCAGCTTTTCCAACCAGGGATGTAGCTTAGCAAGTAATAATAGTAAGGAATACATTAAAAAAGAAAAAAAAACTAAAGTGAATTGTGTGATCTGTTCCATTTTTCGTTTTCAGTGACTGGATGGAAAAGTACTTGATAGACAAATTCGAAAATCAGACCGAGGGATACTTAACGGATTTGGAACCGAATACCACGTACACCATCTACATGGAGTCGGATGTCATTATGAACAAAGAGAATGGATTCAGGGTCAGGTCGCCCACTGCCAATGGCACAACGGTTGCCTTCAGTAAGTGAGGCGTTGAACTTATTTCGTCTTTAATTTCTGAGATTATATTTTTATTTTTTAGTTTAGTTAATTTTTTTGGTTAATTAGGTCCTGAGGTACCTTCGTAGGTTTGTTTGAGGAATTTTTTGCGGTTTTTCTTAAACGTCAAATCGTGTTATACATTTTTTTGCGAAATTATTTTGAAATCAGTTTTTTATATTTCCTCTTTTTCGCTTTTCATTTCAGTCAAGTCTTTGTATTGTTTATTATAAAAATTTAACATGACTTTGTGTTATGTTAAGTTACATCTTAAATTTTTGTTGACGGAGTTGCTATAAGAGCGTTTTCTTTTGGGCATTTTCTTTCATACCTATCTATTTATCACTCTACATAGATTTGATATTTACAACAGTATATGCTGCTAATGGAAAAAGAAAAGTTTAATTCACTGCCACAGAAGTAACACTGGTATGTAAACAGAAAATAGAGTTGTGGTGGCCGATTTGGTAACGTCCCTCAAACTCGTTAGTATGTATTGTCGCTGCAATCTCACCATACTTGTCAGCTAAGGATGGGGCGTTTGGGGGAGCGTATAGGTCTATCTGTTGAGTCATCAGCAGCCATTGCCTGGCCCTCCTTGGTCCTAGCTTGGGTGGAGAGGGCGCTTGGGCGCTGATCATATACACCTATGGTCAGTCTCTAGGGTATTGTCCTGCTCTATAGGGCAGTGTCACTGTCCCATGCCCCTGCCATTCATGAGCGGCCTTTAAACCTTAAACTTGGTTCTAAAGCTTCAAATGAAGGAACAGATTTATGAGCTGTAGGAGAAAGTTTGGCCCAATAGATTTCATTGGCGATAGACCATCATAAACTTTTCAAATAAATATAACCCATTCATTTTTGATTCGATGATAATTTTCAATGTGTGAAGGATTGGCTTAATTTTTCATGCATTAGTATCGGGAACCTCTGTGTGAGCTTTTGATATTCACCATCGTTTCGAAATACTTAATTTACTTCTTTCTTGCCATGATGGTACTGAAGGATCTCCTCGGCCTCATAGCCAATTCTGACGCCCCATATTGATCTTATCCTATGAAGACTTTCGATTCAAGGGTTAATATATTGCCGTCCTCCTCCTCCTCGAAACAATGAGGGACTTCAGTTTAAAGGGGTAATGGACGCTCATGAATGGCAGAGGCAAGGGACAGTGACATCGCCCTATCAAGCAGGACAATGCCTTAGAGACTGACCATATTACATATGATCAGCGCCAAAACCCCTTCTCCACCCAAGCTCGGACCAAGGAGAGCTAAGCAATGACTGCAAATCCTTAGCTCAGAAAGATAGTGAGTTTGCAGCAACCAAAGAAACTAACGAGTTTGAGCGGGACAAACCCCAGCCTGCCAATCACCAGGCAGGGGTGTTACCGCATCGGCCACCACAACCATAAAGCACACCTGCAAAGAAGGATTCTAAATATCTGACTCAATTTCTTTAAAATTCTACGAATTCCTTAAGATTCTGCTGCTCACTTTCTTCCATCTTGTTACTGTCCAACCTTTTTTTAACTTTTACTTTATGACGCAACTGAGGGCTTTCCCCCTGTCCTTGATACATAAATCCATTTGGATTTTTTAGGGGCTAATGGCCTTGAGTCTAAGAGCTCCCAGCCGGAGGTGCTGTCCGGTCAATCTGTGCGTGTGTGTGTGTGGCATCAAGATTCTAACCTTTGATGGGACACCCAGCTGTCCAGCTCTTGTCTTATTTTCACAAATTACCAAATTTCAAATCCAGTCAGATTCTACCTTTCAGACCCTGGTAGTACCAAAGACTATCCGAGTCTGCTTTTCAGACGCAGATAGCCCCAAAGTCAATCGGATTCTACCTTTCAAACCCTGGTAGTCTCAAAGCCAATCAGGCGCTAACTTTCAGACCCCAATAACCCCAAATCCAATCAGGTTCTACATTTCAGACCCTGGTTGTCTCAAAGCCACTCAGACTTTGCATTTCAGACACCAATAGCTCCAAAGCCAATCAGATTCTACCTTTCAGATCCTGGTAGTCTCAGAGATAATCAGACTCTGCTTTTCAGACACTGATAGCCCCAAAGCCAATCAGATTCTACCTTTCAGACCCTGATAGTCTCAAAGCCAATCAGACTCTGCTATCCAGACACCAATAGCCCCAAAACCAATCAGATTCTACCTTTCAGACCCTGATAGTCTCAAAGCCACTCAGACTCTGCTTTTCAGACACCGATAGCCCCAAAGCCAATCAGATTCTACCTTTCAGACCCTGATAGTCTCAAAGCCAATCAGACTCTGCTTTTCAGACACCGATAGCCCCAAAGCCAATCAGATTCTACCTTTCAGACCCTGATAGTCTCAAAACCAATCAGACTCTGCTTTTCAGACACCGATAGCCTCAAAGCTAATCAGATTCTACCTTTCAGACCCTGATAGTCTCAAAGCCAATCAGACTCTGCATTTCAGACACCAATAGCTCCAAAGCCAATCAGATTCTACCTTTCAGACCCTGATAGTCTCAAAGCCAATCAGACTCTGCTTTTCAGACTGTGATAGCCCCAAAGCCAATCAGATTCTACCTTTCAGACCCTGATAGTCTCAAAGCCAATCAGACTCTGCTTTTCAGACACCGATAGCCCCAAAACCAATCAGATTCTACCTTTCAGACCCTGGTAGTCTCAAAGCCAGTTAGACTCTGCTTTTCAGACACCTATAGCCCCAAAACCAATCAGATTCTACCTTTCAGACCCTGTTAGTCTCAAAGCCAATCAGACTCTGCTTTTCAGACACCAATAGCCCCAAAGCCAATCAGATTCTACCTTTCAGACCCTGATAGTCTCAAAGCCAATCAGACTCTGCTTTTCAGACTGTGATAGCCCCAAAACCAATCAGATTCTACCTTTCAGACCCTGATAGTCTCAAAGCCAATCAGACTCTGCTTTTCAGACACCGATAGCCCCAAAACCAATCAGATTCTACCTTTCAGACCCTGATAGTCTCAAAGCCAATCAGACTCTATATTTCTGACACCGATAGCCCCAAAGCCAATCAGATTCAACCTTTCAGACCATGGTAGTCTCAACTGCTATTAGAAACTATCTTTCAGACTGTGATAGCCCCAAAGCCAAGATTCTACCTTTCAGACCCTGATAGTCTTAAAGCCAATCAGACACTGCTTTTCAGACACTGATAGCCCCAAAGCCAATCAGATTCTACCTTTCAGACCCTGATAGTCTTAAAGCCAATCAGACACTGCTTTTCAGACACTGATAGCCCCAAAACCAATCAGATTCTACCTTTCAGACCCTGATAGTCTCAAAGCCAATCAGAATTTGCTTTTCAGACACCAATAGCCCCAAAGCCAATCAGATTCTACCTTTCAGACCATGGTAGTCCCAAAGGCTATTAGAAACTACCTTTCAGACTCTGATAGCCCCAAAGCCAATCAGATCCTACCTTTCAGACCATGGTAGTCCCAAAGGCTATTAGAAACTACCTTTCAGACTCTGATAGCCCCAAAGCCAATCAGATCCTACCTTTCAGGCCATGGTAGTCCCAAAGGCTATTAGAAACTACCTTTCAGACTCTGATAGCCCCAAAGCCAATCAGATCCTACCTTTCAGACCATGGTAGTCCCAAAGGCTATTAGAAACTACCTTTCAGACTCTGATAGCCCCAAAGCCAATCAGATCCTACCTTTCAGACCATGGTAGTCCCAAAGGCTATTAGAAACTACCTTTCAGACTCTGATAGCCCCAAAGCCAATCAGATCCTACCTTTCAGACCATGGTAGTCCCAAAGGCTATTAGAAACTACCTTTCAGACTCTGATAGCCCCAAAGCCAATCAGATCCTACCTTTCAGACCATGGTAGTCCCAAAGGCTATTAGAAACTACCTTTCAGACTCTGATAGCCCCAAAGCCAATCAGATCCTACCTTTCATACCATGGTAGTCACAAAGGCTATTAGAAACTACCTTTCAGACTCTGATAGCCCCAAAGTCAATCAGATTCTACCTTTCAGATCCTTTTTAGTCTCAGAGATAATCAGACTACCCGTCAGACCCTGATAACCCCAAAACCAATCGGATTCTACCTTTCAGACACTGTTATCCAAAGGCCAATCCGACTTTGCTTTTCAGACATCGATCGCCCCAAAGCCAATCAGATTCTACCTTTCAGCCCCTGATAGTCTCAAAGCCAATCAGTCTCTACCTTTCAGACACCGATCGCCCCAAAGCCAATCACATTCTACCTTTCAGACCCTGGTAGTCTCAAAGCCAATCAGGCTCTACCTTTCAGACCCTGATAGCCTCAAAGCCAATCAGATTCTACTCTTCAGACCCTGGTAGTCTCGAAGCCAATCAGATTCTACCTTTCAAACTCTGTTAATGTCAAAGCCGGTCAGGCTTTACCTTTCAGTTCCCGATAACCCCAAATCCAATCAGATTCTACCTTTCAGACCCAATCAGACTCTACCTGTCAGACCCCAATAGCCCCAAATCCAATCAGACTCTACCTGTCAGACCCCGATAGCCCCAAATCCAATCAGACTCTACCTCTCAGACCCCGATAGCCCCAAAACAAATCAGATTCTACTTTTCAGACCCCCAATAACCTCAAATCCAATCAGGCTCTACCTATCAGACCCCGATAACCCCAAATCCAATCAGATTCTACCTTTCAGACCCCGATAGTCCCAGCGACCTGAAGGTTAACAGAGACTTTGCCACCGTCAGCTGGTCTCCTCTTCCACACCGTGCCAACAGAGTCATAGATCACTACGTCGTCAAGGTGGAAAAGTGGCCTTTCCCGACTGTAACAGGCTGCGAAGGTTATGATGACGCAGATGGTCAATCTCCTGAAGTAAAGGTATCTCGTACTACATTTTTTTTTTATCGTTTTTATAGTTTTTGGAAACGAATATTTCTAAATATTTTTTTCTAATTTGTTGGTAACGGTGTTTTGCAATAACTCTTTTTATACTAAGAAATCTAATCATAAGAATGAAGTAAATTTTTTTTATAGTTTTTGGAAAAAGAACATTTTTAAATCAAATTTTCTAACGTGTTGATAACGGTGTTTTGCAACAACTCTCTAGAATTCTGATAATAAAAATTAAATACTTTTCTGTATCGTTTTAATAGCTTTTGGAAAATAAAATTTTTAAATCAAATTTTCTGACGTGTTGATAACTGTTTTGCAACAACTCTTTCTAGAGGTCTAAAAATAAACAAATAAATACATTTCTTTAACGTTTTATAATTCTAGATAAGAAAATCTTTAAATCGAATTTTCTAACTTGTTGATAACGGTGTTTTGCAACAAATCTTTCTAGAATTTTAAATATAAAAATGAAATACATTTCTTGAACGTTTTTATAATTTGTGAAAAAGAAAATTTTTAAATCGAATTTTCTAACGTGTTGATAACAGCGTTATACAACAGCTCTTTCTAGAATTCTAGTCATAAAAATCTAAATAAATTTCTTTAACGTTTTCATAGTTTTTTGAAAAAAAAATTTGAAATCAAATTTTCTAACTTGGTAACTGTTTTGCCTCTTTCTAGAATTGTAATCATAAAATGAAATACATTTCTTTATCAATTTTAAGTTTTTGGAAAAGAACATTCTTAAATCAAATTTTCTAACGTGCTGCTAATGGTGTTTTGCAACAACTCTTTGTAGAATTCTAATTATAAAAAATAAATACATTTCTTTAAAATTTATAGATTTTGGAAAAGAACATTTTTAAATAAAATTTTCTAACTTTTTGGTAACGGTGTTTTGCACCGACTCTT
Organism: Palaemon carinicauda; assembly: GCF_036898095.1. Classification (NCBI taxonomy): domain Eukaryota; kingdom Metazoa; phylum Arthropoda; class Malacostraca; order Decapoda; family Palaemonidae; genus Palaemon; species Palaemon carinicauda. The sequence continues at coordinate 15,170,833 of NC_090730.1, forward strand.
TCTATATAGAGGTGTAATCATGATACTCTAACTACATTTCCTGATCATTTTCATAGTTTTTGGAAAAGGAAATTTCTAAATCAAATTTTATAACTTTTTGGTAACGGTGTTTTACAATAACTTTCTACACACAGAGGTCTATTCGTGAAACTATTTTCTTTTCTTTAGAGAAAAATCTTGGAATTTGAAATATTTGCCCATACGATATTTTTCTTATAAAAAAACCCATTAAAATCAAGTGTGTGTCTGCCCAAAATTAAAAAATAATGTTAGGAAATTAATCTACTTTCGATAATATTTTGTTAAAGTTGAAAAATTGAGTTATTTTAAAGAATATTTTGTTAAAGTTTAATAATTGAGTTATTTTAAATAATATTTTGTTAAAGTTTAAGAATTGGAGTTATTTTAAATAATATTTTGTTAAAATTTAAGAATTGATCTATTTTTAATATTCTGTTAAAGTTAAAACATTAATTTACTTTGAATGATGTTTTGTTAAAAAATTCATTAGTCTTAAATAATATTTCGTGAAAGTTAGAAAAATAATTGATTCAAAATATTTTGTTAAAGTTAAAAAATTGATACTCTTTAAAAAATGATATTTTATGTTAAAAAATTGATTTTCAAATAATATTTTGTTGGTTAAAAAATTAATTGATTTGAAATAATATTTTGTTAAAGTTGAAAAAAATAGGATATTTTAAATGATATTTTATGTTAAAAAATTGAATTTTTTATTGATATTTTCATAAAGCTAAAAAAAATCATTTATTCAAAATAGTATTTTGTTAAAGTTAAAAGATTGATATACTTTAAATGATCTATCTATATACCAAGGCACTTCCCCCAATTTTGGGGGGTAGCCGACACCAACAATGAAACAAAACAAAAAGGGGACCTCTACTCTCTATGTTCCTTCAGCCTAATCAGGGACTCAACCGAGTTCAGCTGGTACTGCTAGGGTGCCACAGCCCAACCTCCCACATTTCCACCACAGATGAAGCTTCATAATGCTGACTCCCCTACTGCTGCTACCTCCGCGGTCATCTAAGGCCCCGGAGGAAGCAGCAGGGCCTACTGGAACTGCGTCACAATCGCTCGCCATTCATTCCTATTTCTAGCACGCTCTCTTGCCTCTCTCACATCTATCCTCCTATCACCCAGAGCTTTCTTCTGCTTCCACTCCACCATTTGCTGCAACAATAGACCCCAAGTACTTAAACTGATCCACCTCCTCAAGTAACTCTCCATTCAACATGACATTCAACCTTGCACCACCTTCCCTTCTCGTACATCTCATAACCTTACTCTTACCCACATTAACTCTCAACTTCCTTCTCTCACACACCCTTCCAAATTCTGTCACTAGTCGGTCAAGCTTCTCTTCTGTGTCTGCTACCAGTACAGTATCATCCGCAAACAGCAACTGATTTACCTCCCATTCATGGTCATTCTCGCCTACCAGTTTTAATCCTCGTCCAAGCACTCGAGCATTCACCTCTCTCACCACTCCATCAACATACAAGTTAAACTACCACGGCGACATCACACATCCCTGTCTCAGCCCCACTCTCACCGGAAACCAATCACTCACTTCATTTCCTATTCTAACACATGCTTTACTACCTTTGTATAAACTTTTCACTGCTTGCAACAACCTTCCACCAACTCCATATAACCTCATCACATCCCACATTGCTTCCCTATCAACTCTATCATATGCTTTCTCCAGATCCATAAACGCAACATACACCTCCTTACCTTTTGCTAAATATTTCTCGCATATCTGCCTAACTGTAAAAATCTGATTCATACAACCCCTACCTCTTCTAAAACCACCCTGTACTTCCAAGATTGCATTCTCTGTTTTATCCTTAATCCTATTAATCAGTACTCTACCAAACACTTTTCCAACTACACTCAATAAACTAATACCTCTTGAATTACAACACTCATGCACATCTCCCTTACCCTTATATAGTGGTACAATACATGCACAAACCCAATCTACTGGTACCATTGACAACACAAAACACATATTAAACAATCTCACCAACCATTCAAGTACAGTCACACCCCCTTCCTTCAACATCTCAGCTTTCACACCGTCCATACCAGATGCTTTTCCTACTCTCGTTTCATCTAGTGCTCTCCTCACTTCCTCTATTGTTATCTCTCTCTCATTCTCATCTCCCATCACTGGCACCTCAACACCTGGAACAGCAGTTATATTATCCTCAACATTCAGCAAACTTTCAAAATATTCCGCCCACCTTTTCCTTGCCTCCTCTCCTTTTAACAACCTTCCATTTCCATCTTTCACTGTCTCTTCAATTCTTGCGCCAGCCTTCCTTACTCTCTTCACTTCTGTCCAAAACTTCTTCTTATTCTCTTCATATGACTGACCCAATCCCTGACCCCACCTCAGGTCAGCTGCCCTCTTTGCCTCACGTACCTTGCGCTTTACTTCCACCTTTTTCTCTCTATATTTTTCATACTTCTCTATACTATTACTCTGCAGCCATTCTTCAAAAGCCCTCTTCTTCTCTTCCACTTTCACCTTCACTCCTTCATTCCACCATTCACTGCCCTTCCTCATGCTGCCTCCAACAACCTTCTTGCCACATACATCACTTGCAATCCCAACAAAATTTTCTTTTACTAACTTCCATTCCTCCTCTAAATTACCAGTTTCTCTTACTCTCACCTCATCATATGCCATTTTCAACCTTTCCTGATATTTACTTTTTACCCCCGGTTTTATTAGCTCTTCAATCCTCACTACCTCCCTTTTACATCCACCTACTCTATTCCCCCACTCTTTTGCTACAACTAATTTTCCTTCCACCAAAAAATGATCAGACATACCGTTAGCCATACCCCTAAACACGTGCACGTCTTTCAATCTTCCAAACATTCTTCTAGTTACCAACACATAATCCATTAATGCCCTTTCTACTACTCTTCCATTTGCCACTCTTACCCATGTATACTTATTCTTATCTTTCTTTTTAAAGAAGCTAGCACCTATTACCATCTCTTGTTCAACACACATGTCTACCAGTCTCTCACCACTCTCATTTTCACCTGGTACGCCATACTTACCAATGACACCTTCTACCTCTCCAGCGCCCACTCTAGCATTTAAGTCACCCATAACAACTACATAATTCCTTCTACCCAGTCCTTCTACACACCTAGTTAAATCATTCCAGATATTCTGAGTTAAAAAGAACTGCTTTATTTTAAGTGATATCTTAAGTTATTTTTTTCTTTAAATCCATCTTATACTTTCGATCACAGGATAATATGATCACAAGCACTCCTTCGATGACAGTCTTGAATTCGACAGTGACGATACAGAAGGAATCAAGGGACCACCTCCCGTCTCGCCTCGAGACCCGAAGGCAACAGCTCGAGAGAGAGACAGTGTTTCACAATTCCCTTTTCAATTTGGTGTACCGGTGAGTGAGAGAGTATTTCACAATTCCCTTTTCAATTTGGTGTACCGGTGAGTGAGACAGTATTTCACAATTCCCTTTTCAATTTGGTTTACCAGTGAGTGAGACAGTATTTCACAATTCCCTTTTCAATTTGGTTTACCGGTGAGCGAGACAGAATTTCACAATAACCTTTTCAATTTGGTGTACCGGTGAGTGAGACAGTATTTCACAATTCCCTTTTCAATTTGGTTTCCCGGTGAGTGAGATAGTATTTCACAATTCCCTTTTCAATTTGGTTTACCGGTGAGTGAGACAGTATTTCACAATTCCCTTTTCAATTTGGTTTCCCGGTGAGTGAGATAGTATTTCACAATTCCCTTTTCAATTTGGTTTACCGGTGAGCGAGACAGAATTTCACAATTCCCTTTTCAATTTGGTGTACCGGGGAGTGAGACAGTATTTCACAAATCCCTTTTCAATTTGGTTTACCGGTGAGCGAGACAGAATTTCCCAATTCCCTTTTCAATTTGGTTTCCCGGTGAGTGAGATAGTATTTCACAATTCCCTTTTCAATTTGGTTTACCGGTGAGCGAGACAGAATTTCACAATTCCCTTTTCAAATTGGTTTCCCGGTGAGTGAGACAGTATTTCACAAATCCCTTTTCAATTTGGTTTACCGGTGAGCGAGACAGAATTTCCTAATTCCCTTTTCAATTTGGTTTCCCGGTGAGCGAGACAGAATTTCACAATTCCCTTTTCAATTTGGTGTACCGGTGAGTGAGACAGTATTTCACAATTCCCTTTTCAATTTGGTTTCCCGGTGAGTGAGATAGTATTTCACAATTCCCTTTTCAATTTGGTTTACCGGTGAGTGAGACAGTATTTCCCAATTCCCTTTTCAATTTGGTTTCCCGGTGAGTGAGACAGTATTTCACAATTCCCTTTTCAATTTGGTTTACCGGTGAGCGAGACAGAATTTCACAATTCCCTTTTCAATTTGGTGTACCGGTGAGTGAGACAGTATTTCACAATTCCCTTTTCAATTTGGTTTACCGGTGAGTGAGACAGTATTTCACAATTCCCTTTTCAATTTGGTTTACCGGTGAGCGAGACAGAATTTCACAATTCCCTTTTCAATTTGGTGTACCGGTGAGTGAGACAGTATTTCACAATTCCCTTTTCAATTTGGTTTACCGGTGAGTGAGACAGTATTTCCCAATTCCCTTTTCAATTTGGTTTCCCGGTGAGTGAGATAGTATTTCACAATTCCCTTTTCAATTTGGTTTACCGGTGAGCGAGACAGAATTTCACAATTCCCTTTTCAATTTGGTGTACCGGTGAGTGAGACAGTATTTCACAATTCCCTTTTCAATTTGGTGTACCGGTGAGTGAGACAGTATTTCACAATTCCCTTTTCAATTTGGTTTCCCGGTGAGTGAGATAGTACTTCACAATTCCCTTTTCAATTTGGTTTACCGGTGAGAGAGACAGTATTTCCCAATTCCCTTTTCAATTTGGTTTCCCGGTGAGTGAGATAGTATTTCACAAATCCCTTTTCAATTTGGTTTACCGGTGAGCGAGACAGAATTTCCCAATTCCCTTTTCAATTTGGTTTCCCGGTGAGTGAGACAGTATTTCACAATTCCCTTTTCAATTTGGTTTACCGGTGAGCGAGACAGAATTTCACAATTCCCTTTTCAATTTGGTGTACCGGGGAGTGAGACAGTATTTCACAAATCCCTTTTCAATTTGGTTTACCGGTGAGCGAGACAGAATTTCCCAATTCCCTTTTCAATTTGGTTTCCCGGTGAGTGAGATAGTATTTCACAATTCCCTTTTCAATTTGGTTTACCGGTGAGTGAGACAGTATTTCACAATTCCCTTTTCAATTTGGTGTACCGGTGAGTGAGACAGTATTTCACAATTCCCTTTTCAATTTGGTTTCCCGGTGAGCGAGACAGAATTTCCCAATTCCCTTTTTAATTTGGTTTCCCGGTGAGTGAGATAGTATTTCCCAATTCCCTTTTCAATTTGGTTTACCGGTGAGTGAGACAGTATTTCACAATTCCCTTTTCAATTTGGTGTACCGGGGAGTGAGACAGTATTTCACAAATCCCTTTTCAATTTGGTTTACCGGTGAGAGAGACAGTATTTCCCAATTCCCTTTTCAATTTGGTTTCCCGGTGAGTGAGATAGTATTTCACAATTCCCTTTTCAATTTGGTTTACCGGTGAGTGAGACAGTATTTCACAATTCCCTTTTCAATTTGGTGTACCGGGGAGTGAGACAGTATTTCACAAATCCCTTTTCAATTTGGTTTACCGGTGAGCGAGACAGAATTTCCCAATTCCCTTTTCAATTTGGTTTCCCGGTGAGTGAGATAGTATTTCACAATTCCCTTTTCAATTTGGTTTACCGGTGAGCGAGACAGAATTTCACAATTCCCTTTTCAAATTGGTTTCCCGGTGAGTGAGACAGTATTTCACAAATCCCTTTTCAATTTGGTTTACCGGTGAGCGAGACAGAATTTCCTAATTCCCTTTTCAATTTGGTTTCCCGGTGAGCGAGACAGAATTTCACAATTCCCTTTTCAATTTGGTTTACCGGTGAGTGAGACAGTATTTCACAATTCCCTTTTCAATTTGGTTTCCCGGTGAGTGAGATAGTATTTCACAATTCCCTTTTCAATTTGGTTTACCGGTGAGTGAGACAGTATTTCCCAATTCCCTTTTCAATTTGGTTTCCCGGTGAGTGAGACAGTATTTCACAATTCCCTTTTCAATTTGGTTTACCGGTGAGCGAGACAGAATTTCACAATTCCCTTTTCAATTTGGTTTCCCGGTGAGTGAGACAGTATTTCACAATTCCCTTTTCAATTTGGTGTACCGGTGAGTGAGACAGTATTTCACAATTCCCTTTTCAATTTGGTTTACCGGTGAGCGAGACAGAATTTCACAATTCCCTTTTCAATTTGGTGTACCGGTGAGTGAGACAGTATTTCACAATTCCCTTTTCAATTTGGTTTACCGGTGAGTGAGACAGTATTTCCCAATTCTCTTTTCAATTTGGTTTCCCGGTGAGTGAGATAGTATTTCACAATTCCCTTTTCAATTTGGTTTACCGGTGAGCGAGACAGAATTTCACAATTCCCTTTTCAATTTGGTGTACCGGTGAGTGAGACAGTATTTCACAATTCCCTTTTCAATTTGGTGTACCGGTGAGTGAGACAGTATTTCACAATTCCCTTTTCAATTTGGTTTCCCGGTGAGTGAGATAGTATTTCACAATTCCCTTTTCAATTTGGTTTACCGGTGAGAGAGACAGTATTTCCCAATTCCCTTTTCAATTTGGTTTCCCGGTGAGTGAGATAGTATTTCACAAATCCCTTTTCAATTTGGTTTACCGGTGAGCGAGACAGAATTTCCCAATTCCCTTTTCAATTTGGTTTCCCGGTGAGTGAGACAGTATTTCACAATTCCCTTTTCAATTTGGTTTACCGGTGAGCGAGACAGAATTTCACAATTCCCTTTTCAATTTGGTGTACCGGTGAGTGAGACAGTATTTCACAAATCCCTTTTCAATTTGGTTTCCCGGTGAGTGAGATAGTATTTCACAATTCCCTTTTCAATTTGGTGTACCGGTGAGTGAGACAGTATTTCCCAATTCCCTTTTCAATTTGGTTTCCCGGTGAGTGAGATAGTATTTCACAAATCCCTTTTCAATTTGGTTTACCGGTGAGCGAGACAGAATTTCCCAATTCCCTTTTCAATTTGGTTTCCCGGTGAGTGAGACAGTATTTCACAATTCCCTTTTCAATTTGGTTTACCGGTGAGCGAGACAGAATTTCACAATTCCCTTTTCAATTTGGTGTACCGGTGAGTGAGACAGTATTTCACAAATCCCTTTTCAATTTGGTTTCCCGGTGAGCGAGACAGAATTTCCCAATTCCCTTTTTAATTTGGTTTCCCGGTGAGTGAGATAGTATTTCCCAATTCCCTTTTCAATTTGGTTTCCCGGTGAGTGAGACAGTATTTCCCAATTCCCTTTTCAATTTGGTTTCCCGGTGAGTGAGACAGTATTTCCTAAATCCCTTTTCAATTTGGTTTCCCGGTGAGTGAGACAGTATTTACCAAATCCCTTTTCAATTTGGTTTCCCGGTGAGTGAGACAGTATTTCCTAATTCCCTTTTCAATTTGGTTTCCCGGTGAGTGAGACAGTATTTCACAATTCCCTTTTCAATTTGGTTTCCCGGTGAGTGTGACAGTATTTCCCAATTCCCTTTTCAATTTGGTGTCCCGGTGAGTGAGACAGTATTTCCCAATTCCCTTTTCAATTTGGTGTCCCGGTGAGTGAGACAGTATTTCCCAATTCCCTTTTCAATTTGGTTTACCGGTGAGTGAGACAGTATTTCCCAATTCCCTTTTCAATTTGGTGTACCGGTGAGTGAGACAGTATTTCACAATTCCCTTTTCAATTTGGTGTACCGGTGAGTGAGACAGTATTTCACAATTCCCTTTTCAATTTGGTGTACCGGTGAGTGAGACAGTATTTCCCAATTCCCTTTTCAATTTGGTGTACCGGTGAGTGAGACAGTATTTCACAATTCCCTTTTCAATTTGGTTTACCGGTGAGCGAGACAGAATTTCCCAATTCCCTTTTTAATTTGGTTTCCCGGTGAGTGAGATAGTATTTCCCAATTCCCTTTTCAATTTGGTTTCCCGGTGAGTGAGACAGTATTTCCCAATTCCCTTTTCAATTTGGTGTACCGGTGAGTGAGACAGTATTTCCCAATTCCCTTTTCAATTTGGTGTACCGGTGAGTGAGACAGTATTTCACAATTCCCTTTTCAATTTGGTTTCCCGGTGAGCGAGACAGAATTTCCCAATTCCCTTTTCAATTTGGTGTACCGGTGAGTGAGACAGTATTTCACAATTCCCTTTTCAATTTGGTTTCCCGGTGAGTGAGACAGTATTTCCCAATTCCCTTTTCAATTTGGTGTACCGGTGAGTGAGACAGTATTTCCCAATTCCCTTTTCAATTTGGTGTACCGGTGAGTGAGACAGTATTTCCCAATTCCCTTTTCAATTTGGTGTACCGGTGAGTGAGACAGTATTTCACAATTCCCTTTTCAATTTGGTTTCCCGGTGAGCGAGACAGAATTTCCCAATTCCCTTTTTAATTTGGTTTCCCGGTGAGTGAGATAGTATTTCCCAATTCCCTTTTCAATTTGGTTTCCCGGTGAGTGAGACAGTATTTCCCAATTCCCTTTTCAATTTGGTGTACCGGTGAGTGAGACAGTATTTCCCAATTCCCTTTTCAATTTGGTGTACCGGTGAGTGAGACAGTATTTCACAATTCCCTTTTCAATTTGGTGTACCGGTGAGTGAGACAGTATTTCCCAATTCCCTTTTCAATTTGGTGTACCGGTGAGTGAGACAGTATTTCCCAATTCCCTTTTCAATTTGGTGTACCGGTGAGTGAGACAGTATTTCACAATTTCCTTTTCAATTTGGTGTACCGGTGAGTTTGGACAGAAAATTTTCATGATCCAGAGGAAAGGAAATGTTGTAGTAGCCGATGTTGCAACGTCCCTGACTGGTTAACGCCTGGCTGGGGTTCGAGTCCTGCTCAAACTTGTTAGTTCCTTTGGTCGCGGCAATCTCACCATCTTTGTGAGCTAAGGATGTGAGGGGGGGGATGTTGGGGAAGTCTATAGGTATATCTGCTGAGTCATCAGCAGCCATTGTCTGGCCCTTCTACGTCCTAGCTTTGGTGAAGAGAGGGCTCTAGGGCATTGTCCTGCTTGCTAGGGTTATGTCACTGTCCCTTGCCCCTGCCATTCGTAAGCGGCCTTTAAATATGAGGTTACTAGCTTGTAAATACTTTATTTTTTTTTTCGATTGTGCTTGAGGGTACACTCTGACACATTGTCTTATTTCTCTTCCTCGTGTTTCATTGAAGTTTTATATTTTATATCTGAAAGATTAATTTCAATGTTGTTACTGTTCATAAGAATTTTGTTTTAAATGTTCATGAATGGCAGAGGCAAGGGACAGTGACATTGCCCTACCGAGCAGTACAGTGACCTAGAAAGACCATATATACATATAATCAGCGCCCAAACACACACTTGACACAAGCTAAATTTAGGACCAAGGGGTGCTAGGCAATGGCTGCTGATGACTCGGCAGATAGACCTACAGGCTCCCCTAACCCCCCCCCCGGCCTTAGCTCACAAGGATGATAAGATTGCAGCGACCAAAGAAACTAACAAGTTTTGAGTAGGAACCCCACTCTGGCTTTCACCAGTCAGAGACGTTATCACATCGGCCACCACAACCCTCTCTTTATCAGAGTTATTTGCGTATCAGTTTTATTGACATATTAGAGCCTAATTTATCAGGCTTTTTCTTTAACAGATTTGTTTGTTTATCCGATTTCATTGTTGATTAGGTACCTTTACTATTCTCTCAATTTATCACACTTTGACTTATCAGATTTGTTTTACCTATTAGTGTTATTAATTTAAATTGATTTTCTTTTTTTGTAAATTTGAGTTTTACAAATTCAAATCTCGATAAATGACAAAATTAATACAACCAATTTTGACAGTATTTCTTAACAATATTAACAAAGTTTTGATTACTCTTCCACTAACGTCACAGACTCCAAGGTCAACTAAACATATTCTTCGTCCCTGCCTGGCATATGCCGGACTGGGGTTCGATCCCGTTAAACTCAATAGTTTCTTTAGTGTCTGTAACCTCACCATCCTTGTGAGCGAAAGATGGGCGTTTTGGTGAGCAGATAGGTCTACCTGCTGAGTCATCAGTAGCCATTCCCTGGCCTTCCCTGGACCTAGCATGGGTGAAGAGGTGGCTTGGGCGCTGATCAGTCTCTAGGGCATTGACTTACTAGCTAAGGAAATGTCCCTTGCCTCTGCCGTTCATGAGCGGACTTTAAACCTTTAAAATGCCACTGTTCACCTCATAAAAATAAAAACTCTCATATGTATGAATTTCTTCATTTAATACAACATTGAGCCAATTGTGGTTAACTTTATCCTAATACGAATTATGTCTTTTTTCTTCGAAGGTCGGCTGAACCTCAACAGCAAGGTTACAACATTGAGGACAGTATTCGTGAATACGCCGTCAGTTCTGAACTAGATGTCAAAGTGCCAGAGGTTAGTCACTCTCTCTCTCTCTCTCTCTCTCTCTCTCTCTCTCTCCTCTCTCTCTCTCTCTCTCTCTCTCTCTCTCTCTCTCTCTCTCTCTCTCTCATTGATTTAATCAACAGCAGGAAATGTTAAAATCACGACAAAGTATTTCGTTTAGATTTTCTCTCTCTCTCTCTCTCTCTCTCTCTCTCTCTCTCTCTCTCTCTCTCTCTCTCTCTCTCTCTCTCTCATTGTTTTAATCAGCATAAGGAATAGTTAAAAACATGACAAAGTATTCGTTTAAATTTAATAGTATATTCCTCTCTCTCTCTCTCTCTCTCTCTCTCTCTCTCTCCTCTCTCCTCTCTCTCTCTCTCTCTCTCTCTCTCTCAAGGTTTTCATCAGCATAAAAAATGTTAAAAACATGACAAAATATTTATTTTAAGTTTCCTTTTACCTCTCTCTCTCTCTCACCTCTCTCTCTCTCGCTCTCTCTCTCTCTCTCTCCTCTCTCTCTCCTCCTCTTCTCACTCTCCTCTCTCTCCTCTCTCTCTCTCTCTCTCTCAATGTGTCCCTTTTATCTATGTATTTTACATACATGTTTAGTTTATTATAAAATGTCTAATTATCTTTAAATGCACTGAAATCAGCCCATACTCTTAAGTAGTGATTTCCTTCTTCTTTTAATTTAGCCTTACCCTAATTTAGCCATTTTCTAGTTTTCCTTTGACACTGGTTTCGATCATTCGAACCAGCATTGTATGTAGTTTGTTTATAGATAGATAGATAGATAGATAGATAGATAGATAGATAGATAGATATTTTATCGACCATTTTCCACAAGAACATCAAATACAATATTATAAAATTACACAACGGTCCAAAATAAATAAACCCATTTCACAAGTCATATTTCCTAAAAAGGAAAAAAAAAATAAAAGATCAACAATTATTAATATGTTAAATAACATAAAAGAGATCATATCGAGAGCTATTTAGAATATCCAATTCTATAACACATAGTAAAATATAATATAGACTATTAACATCCCCCATTCAGATTAGACAGGAAATGCATTAAAATTGTAACACAAAATTAAAATTTTTCCACAAATGAAGTCAGCTGGGCGAGGCACAATGAGAGAGTTTGTATCTTAGTTGAAAACCTTCAAAATTAAGCGATATGACAAACATTTGAATAGTAATTAATGTTTTATATCCTTTACAATTCGTACTGTACGTAAAATAACTGTTAACTTAAGTACGTGAGCATGAGGCTGAAAATCACCCTTTTATTTCTTTCTTCTTATAGGGACCAAGTCCAACAACATCAGCTTATATTAATCCTGATAATGTAGACCAAATGTCGAGAAAAAGAATTTCCAAGTAAGTCTTTCTTGCAGTTTTTGTTTCTATGATATTATTATTATTATTATTATTATTATTATTATTATTATTATTATTATTATATTATTACTGCTTGTTGTTGTTGTTATTGTTATTACTGCTTGTTATTATTATTATTATTATTATTATTATTATTATTATTATTATTATTATTATTATTATTATTATTACTGCTTGCTAAGCTATAACCCTAATTGGAAAAGCATGATGCTAGCCTGTAACCCCAAGGGCTCCAACAGGGAAAATAGCCAAGTGAAAAAAGGAACTACGGAAACGAATAGAATGGAGTGCCTGAGTGTAGCCTCAAGCAAGAGAACTATAACCCAAGATAGTGGAAGACCATGGTACAGAGGCTATGACACTACCCAAGACCAGAGAACCATGGTTTGATTTTGGAGTGTCCTTCATCTAGAAGAGCTGCTTTCCATAGCTAAAGAATCTGTTCTACCCTTACCAAGAAGAAAGTAGCCGTTGAACAAACAGTGCAGTAGTTAACCCCTCAGGTGGAGAAGAATTGTTAGGTAATCTCAAGTGTTGTCAGGTGTATGAGGACAGAGGAGAATCTGTAAAGAATAGGCCAGACCATTCGGTGTATGTGTAGGCAAAGGGAAAGTGAACCGTAACCAGAGAGAAGGATCCAATGTAGTACCGTTTGGCCAGTCAAAAGACCCAATTACTCTCTAGCAGTAGTGTCTCGACAGGTGGCTGGTGCCCTGCCAAACTACTACCTATTAGAAGACCCAGGCCTACATGGCTGCGGACTCTGAAGCGTGAAGTGGGAGATGATGAATGGAGAAGTACTGATTCAAAAGCTCAAGATAGAGACGACTGGCAAAATCTAACTGAGGCTCTTTACGTCAATAGGCGTAGGTGGAGACGATGATGATGATTGGTAATACAGTAACAAGAGAGAACACATTTATGATGTTGCAGTATTCAGAAGTTTAAGAAAATTTATTATAATTCTTTCGTATATGATTTATTACTTGAAAATTACTTGAGAATTGGTTTAATATATTTGAATGTGCTATTTATTCAGATTCCGTCTGATGTATAGACAGGAAATATTCTCAGCGATTCATATTAATTTTATTTTATTTGAAAACCACAGCTACCGACTTATTATCGCATGTGAACCATTTAACAGTAATATAAAATCTTGAATCTTGTGATGACCTGGTGATGGCCAGACGGGTGTTCGAATCCCGCTCAAACTCGGTAGTTCCTTTGGTCGCTGAAACCTCACTGTCCTTTTGAGCTAAGGATAGGGCCTCGGGGGGAGCATATAGGTCTATCTGCTGAATGATCAGCAACTATTTTCTGCCCCTCCTTAGTCCTAGCTTGGTGGAGCGCTGTTCGTAATATGGACAGTCTTTAGGGCATTGTTGTACTTGATAGCGTAATGTTACTGTCCCTTGCCTCTGCCATTCATGAGCGGCCATTTAACCTTTGAATTATATATTGATTCGTAGATAAATAAATGTGTGAGTAAACTTGTATATTTCCAGTTTCAGGGCAATTGACGATGTCTACAAGAGCGACCAATCTCACCATACCTGGTCTTCAGCCTTTCACGCGGTACTTAGTTAAGGTGAGGTTTACAATAACATGTTTTATTTTGACGTTCTTTAAAATGGCGAAAAATACAAAACCGGAGACGAGAGAGAGAGAGAGAGAGAGAGAGAGAGAGAGAGAGAGAGAGAGAGAGAGAGAGAGAGAGAGAGAGAGAGAGAATTATGTAACCTTATGTACTGCATATAAATAAAAAAAAACTTTCTCTTTTTCTACATATGACCATTTTGTTCATCTAAATTGACCTCTAAATAAAGTATTTTTGTCTCTTTGTAAGTGTTCAAAAGTAGAATAGCTATGATGACCATAGTACAGAGTAATGTACAATGGAAAATGTCTTTTTAGAATATTTTATTTTAATTTTTCATTACATCTGATATCATTTATTTATTTCCTTGTTTCCTTTCCTCGCTGGGCTATTTCTCCCTGTTGGAGCCCTTGGACTTATAGAGTTGTAGCTTGGCTAGTAATAATGATGATGATAATAATAGGTCATTTGAATTCTTCTTGCAGGTGGTAGCATGTCACCCACCGGAAAGAAGCAGAGTACTTTGCTCCACAGAACCCAAAACCATTTCCTTCATTACGCCTAAGATAAGTAAGCGAGCGGTACTTTACGTAGGCTTACTGCCTGATGAGACAGGTGTAGTAAAAAAAGAATTGCAGGTGTAGTAATAAAAGAATTGCAGGTGTAGTAAAGTAAGATTGTCAGGTGTAGTAAAGAAAGAATGGCTGGTGTAATTAAGAAAGAATGGCAGGTGTAGTAAAGAAGGAATGGCATGTGTAGTAAAGGAAGATTGTCAGGTTTAGTAAAGAAAGAATGGCAGGTGTAGTAAAGAAAGAATGGCAGGTGTAGTAAAAGAGATTTTAAGGTCTAGTAAACAAAGACTGTCAGGTGTAGTAAAGACAGTATGGCAGGTGTAGTAAAGATTACCGAGATAAGAGTATCACGACTGAAATGATGTGGGCATGTGTTAAGGATGGATGGTGAAGAGGGCTTGGGAGGAACCTGTTAGGGGGAGAAGATCAAGAAGAGGACTAAGAATTAGATGGCGAGATAAGGTGAAGGATGATATGGAGAGAAGAGGTTTGGTGAAAGGGGATGCGTTTGATCGAAGGCATTGGAGAGAGCGCATCAGTCAACCGACCCCTTAATGTAGTGATAACGGTGGGGAAGAAGACTGCCTAATAAGTAAATATCTTGAACAGCATTTCATAAAGAAGAATGTTCGTCCCAGGCAAAACATTAATTCAAGAATAAGATCAAACCTTCCTACAAAATGATGTAGAAGAAAGTGGCAGTTTTATGGCAGCTTTTTAAGCAGTATTTTCTTCCACTTAAATTAAAGTTTGTGGGCGTATTCATTTACCCAATAATTGAGGTGTAAGATACATGATAACTTTTTTTTTCTATATTTAGGTACAGGTGGTTCCCACAAAGTGACTGATTTGGAGTTGAAAGACGGCTTGACTGGCAGGCAAAGAATCAGTTGGAGACCACCGCTCACTCTCAGAGGGGAATTGGTCGCGTATTTAGTCACCCTTCGTCTTCGGCTGCCAGCTAACTATCGGTCATCGAAATCGGTAAGCCTCATAATTGAGTTTTTGTTGTAAGTGTGTGTGTGTGTGTGTGTGTGTGTGTGTGTGTGTGTGTGTGTGTGTGTGTGTGTGTGTGTGAGCGTGCGCGAACAAGTAACAAGGTGATAAATGGTTGAGAAGATGAAATTTAGAAAAACTCACAGCGAATGCACTGTCTTGTTTAGCGTCTCGGGACTGTGAATTGTTGTTCCTAAGTCTAGCTCGTGAAATATATGGTTTGTGATGAAAATTCATTTAATAATTACTAACTATAGTCAATTTCTTTTAGCGAGTCATATTTGCACCGACTCGCAGCGGTGCCCTTTTAGCTCGGAAAAGTTTCCTGATCGCTGATTGGTTGGACAAGATAATTCTAACCAATCAGCGACCAGGAAACTTTTCCGAGCTAAAAGGGCACCGTTGCGAGTCTGTGCAAATATGACTTGCTAAAAGAAATGGACTATAGAAGTTAATACAGTAAGAGCAACTAAGACATTTCTACCAACGTTAAAGGAATACTGAAACCCTTCTTTTAACACAACGAGTAGACAAACAAGAACAAATATATATATTTTTTAATTTTTGTTAGAGAAATAAAGTGACCCAAAATCAGATGATTAAACGGCTCTATAGTATACTTTAAGAATTAGGGCACTCCTTTGGATTTTGGATTTACTTATAAACATAATCGTAAATAGAGTAATGTAAAATATTTTATAGAAATTCATGAACAAAACATATTTTTAGTATTGCATTATTATCATTACTATTATTCAGTGTTGTATTATTACCAATA
>NC_090730.1:15191787-15201787 GCF_036898095.1 Palaemon carinicauda
TATTTGGTCATGGACCTGGCCCAGCAGGACTTGTTAAGTTTCCTGAGGTCTCTCAAACCAATGGACGGCAATGTGTTCTCTTCGCTGGATCTCCAGGTTAGTGTTACTCCGTTGACTTAATGAGACAGTACATTTTTCTTTCATTGATAGTATTATTTATCATTATTTTTGTTTTTTGTTGATGTTGTTTTTGTTGTTATAGTAGAATAGAATCAACTATAATATTATCATCTATGCATGTGAATTCAAGTGTCATTATTATTATTATTATTATTATTATTATTATTATTATTATTATTTGTAGTAGTATTAGTAGTAGTAGTGGTAGTAGTAGTAGTAGTAGTATCATTAATTATTATTATTATTATTATTATTATTATTATTATTATTATGATTATGACAGCGTTTTTTCCTGACAAATATATTTTTCTCTATCCAATTTTTTTCCGACAGCAATATTGTTTCGCCTGATATTAATTTTCTCTTTCATAATAGCTATTTAATTCTTTCCCTTCCAGCTAATGTTTACCTTAACGAAATTGCCTTTCTCCTGAAAGCAATAATTTTTTCCCCAACAGAAAGTATGTGCCATTGCCATCCAGATAGCTGACGGAATGGCCTACTTGGCTAAACACGCCATCATCCACAGGGACCTGGCTGCTCGCAATTGCCTCATGTTCGAGAACCTTCATGTTAAAATATCGGATTTTGGAATGTCCAGAGTTACTGATAATAACTGTTACTATACAAGTAAGGCGATCTCTCTCTCTCTCTCTCTCTCTCTCTCTCTCTCTCTCTCTCTCTCTCTCTCTCTCTCTCTCTCTTTCAAGAATAAGTTAGACATGATCATAAAACACTCTAAAAACTTAAACTAATTCGCTCTACCCAAAAGCAAATGAAGTCTCCGTTGATGGAGTAAAGATTTTGTCTCAGACATCAAAAAATCTCTCTCTCTCTCTCTCTCTCTCTCTCTCTCTCTCTCTCTCTCTCTCTCTCTCTCTCTCTCTCTCTCTCTCTCATAAAAATAAGTTAGACAAGATCATGAAAATTCTCTAAACGTTTAAACTAATTCGTTCTACCCAAGAGCAAATGGAGTCCCCGCATAGTGATTGTCACTCCAATAGCACTTAGATTCTCCTCAACTCAACATTACTTCCACCATTATTTTAATGCTGTTTCTCCCGGTACATCAGCAATGGGTGCTGTTTTGGTATGCGATCTCAAAGTCGTGCTTTTGCTTTGGTATGTGATTTCACCTGATAGTAGCGATCTCGCTTCACTTCATAACGAAGCAAGAACCATTAGATTTTCTAGAAAATAAAATATATACCGGGAATGATTATCTTAAGAAATAATAATCAATCATTGATGCTAGCGTGAGGAGCTCAACATTACTGCTTGGCAGTACATATGGAGCTTGATGTTTTTATTTTTTCGCGAGCGAAGCGAGCGCACGGTGAAGCAAGAACTATTAGATTTTCTATTATTCTTGTTTACTTGCCTATTGAAAATATTGAGATCGCATACCAAAGCAAAAGAATAATGTATGAGATCACGCCATAAATGAGATCGCATACCAAAAACGTATCCAGCAAGGTTCTAAATATTTCCTTCTTTCTCTCCCTTCTCCAACAGAGACCACGAAGTACTTCCCCGTTCGGTGGCTGCCTCCAGAGTATTTCAAGCATAACAGGTTCACTTGCCAAAGCGATGTTTGGAGCTACGGCGTCGTTTTGTGGGAGATCCTCTCCAAAGGGGCACTTCCTTATAAGGTTTGTGTCATTGACTGCAGTGATCTGCTCTCATTAACATTGTGTCTCTTCCTCTCTCTCTTTATAAAACCAAGAGTAATTTTGCCTCAGTTAAGGATATTTATTTACTACAAAGTAAGATAATGGAGATTACGTCATGGCCAAACATTGATACTTACTTTACTTACTTTAAGGTTTGTTTTTCTGGTCCAATGATTCCTATCTCGCAGAGGAACGCTACTTCCTACAGGGCCAACACATTCATTTTATCGTGTGCATTCTTATGTATTTTGCATATTACACTGCATAACTGATGTTTATTGTCAAATCCACATCGAAACCCTTAGGCTTCGGCCACACCAAGCGCGACTAGCGGCGCGGTTAGCGGGAAGAGGTTCCCGCGGCAAATTGAAACCTAAGGTATCTTATGTAGGTGGCCAGATAGAGGGCGCGAGAGGCCTCCAACCGCTGCAGCTGCCGCCAAGCTATGTTTCGTGTTTTTAAAAACCGAGGCGGTTCCAAGCGCTTTCACCCAAGATCACACCATTTTCCATCAGTTCATGAAGGGGTCTGCGTTCAGTTGTTCGTTTCCAGCCATAACTAATCAACAATTTATTGGGAGGTGTTTCGGAGAGCAAAAATAAATTACTTAAATGGAAGTTAATGGCAATCAACTGCAAATGGATGGTATTAAAATAGTGGGTAGGCCTACGCCTTTTTGTGCTTTGCAACTTATTTAATCACCATTTAGTTTATATATATATATATATATATATATATATATATATATATATATATATATATATATATATATACACACACACACACACAAATCTAAGAGATGCAGTAGAGAAATTTCAAATGTAAAAAGAATTGTATGTACCTTTAAACAATATATCTTATGCAAATACTAGTTAATTCTGGAATGAAAGGGACAAGGATTTTTCGTGAACTTTATCATATTTGAAGCAATTATAATAGATGGTAAGAGAGAGATTGAGGTTGTCTATAGTTCGACGTTTGTTTTTTGAGCCTGAATCCAGGAAGGATGTTGCCATCTAAGAATCAAAAGACTCGTGAAATACGCAGATATTCATTAAATCTATCGTCGTACAAACGAGACTGGCAACATTGATTTTAAAATCAACTTATTTTCCCTTCTCTGATTATTAAAATCACAAATCCAGACTCTTGTATGATCTATTGTTCAGTTTAAAATAAAGATTTTCAGTCGGAAGTAATTTCCTACAAAATACCATCGTCATGTTTGCGAGCACGGCTATTTTTGACTGCTGGGAGTAAGGAGGCAAGAGAGCTGTGGCGGTTCCGGTGTGGCCACCCAAAATTTTGTCGCTGGACTGCCGCCTATGTCATGCCGCTACATCGATGCTCATCGCGCTTGGTGTGGCCAAGCCCTTATAGAACATCACTCATGCCACTTGGTAGAATGTTATTTTCATTACACCTGGTATACACCAGATGTCTTATTATCTTTCCCTGATGTGTAGGCCTTCGCTCATGCCACTTTGTAGAAGGTTATTTTCAAATGCCAGATGTCTTCTTATCTCTGATGTGTAGGCCTTCATTCATGCTACTAGGTAAAATGTCATTTTCATATACCAGATGTGTAGGCCTTCACTCATGCCACTTAGTAGAATGTTAATTTCAAATACCAAGTGTCTTCTTATATTTCTCTGATGTGTAGACTTTCACTCATGCCACTTGATAGAGTGTTATTTTTATTCCAGATATCTTATCTTAACAATGGTTCGCATGTCATCCGTTATTTCCGAAACCAACTTTATTGAAGTTTCTCAACATTTATTTCCACCTTGCAGGACGTCAGACTCGGTGACGTAAAGGCCCACGTTACTAATGGGAACACACTGGAATCAGAGATCGTTTGCCAAACACCGCCTTTCATGTCTGCAATGATGACCAGTTGCTGGAATATGGATGAGAAACGGAGGCCATACTTCCCACAGATAGTCCGTACTTTGTACCCTCATATTTCGCCATCTTTTAGGACGCATTTTGGGTAATTCAATCATTTCTCTTTTGTTATTTCGCCATTTTCATGACGCATATTGGGTATTATCATCATCATCATCATCATCATCATTATCATTATTATTATTATTATTATTATTATTATCATTATTATTAGCTAAGCTATAAACCTAGTTGGAAAAGTAAGATGCTGTAAGCCTAGGGGCTCCAACAAGGAAAAGTAGCCGAGTGAGGAAAGGAAACAAGATAATAAACAAACTACGAAAGAAAGTAATCAAAACTCAAAATAAAATATTTCAATATTTCAATCCTTTCTCTTTTATTATTTTTCCATCTTTTAAGACGCATCTTGGGTTAGAGTTCTCTTGCTTGAGGGTACACTCTGGCACACTATTCTATCTAATTTCTCTTCCTCTTATTTTTTTAAAATTTTAATAGTTTATATAGGAAATGTTTATTTTAATGTTGTTCTTAAAATATTTTATTTTTCTTCGTTTCCTTTCCTCACTGAGCTATTTTTCCCTGTTGGAGGCCCTGGGCATATAGCATCCTGTTTTTCCAACGGGTTGTAGCCTGGCAAGTAATGATAATAATAATAATAATAATAATAATAATAATAATAATAATAATTTATCTTTTGATTGTTACGGAAAAGGCACGAACATTGAAACTAGTTTTTTTTTTTTATTAAACTTATCATGGAGGACATAACCAAAAATGAAGTTTTATCTATCAAATATATTCTTATTCAAGCTAAAAGTGTTAGATATACAGTATAGTATATATATATATATATATATATATATATATATATATATATATATATATATATATATATATATATATATATATATATTATATATATATATATATATATATATATATATATATATATATATATATATATATATATATATATATAATTGATATTATTATTATTATTATTATTATTATTATTATTATTATTATTATTATTATTATTATTATTATTATTATTATTATTATTATTATTATTATTATTATTATTATTCTGGAAAAGCCCACTGTTTGCAGTCTTAAATATTTCTTACAAAAGTATGACACATCAGGGACAGGCTGTTTAGTCTTAATTACTAACGAAACCAAGGCCCAATGAGTCACAACGAGAGAACTAACCTTACTTGTCATTAACACCTGGGGTCAATGTATACTAGGTTCAAGCAGTAAGCAGTTACCAGACGTGTGATTCGCTAAATTTATGATTTTCTCGCAGCCTTATTCAGAGGCAAATCCAAAGCTCTTAAGCCATGATGATCAGTAGGTGAAACAGGATTAAACGACTTCCTTTATCTAGTCTTGGGTAGTGCCATAGCCTCTGTATCATGGTCTTCCACTGTCTTGGATTAGAGTTCTCTTGCTTGAGGGTACACTCGGGCACACTATTCAATCCTATTTCTCTTCCTCTTGTTTTGTTAAAGTTTTCATAGTTTATATTGGAGATATTTTTTTAGTGTTACTGGTCTTCTAAGTATTTATTTTTCCTTGTTTCCTTTCCTCACTGGGCTATTTTCCCTGTTGGAGCCCCTGGGCTTATAGCATTCTGCTTTTCCAACTAGGGTTGTAGCTTAGAAATTAATAATAATAATAATAATACGGTGAACGTTGAAATCGCCAGCAAACTCAAAAGTCGTCTATCATCATCTTGTATCTTAGCCATAATGGTGAGAAGACAATCAAAGGTGAAATCATCCCTGTCTGGATTCCGATAGATCGAACAGAAATAAATGTTGTTATGCCTGCCTTAAACTTTTATGACCTGAATCTCATGACATCCACATTCCTAGCAGGACTTTTTGAAAAGCAGGGTACTCAGTCCTAATATACACCGCCATTCCCCTTGCCATTAGAATGGCATCCCGTTTCAAAATTATTTGTTTCTTAGAACTTGGAATAAGGGGCTCAGATGAGTTCATCATTTGAGAAACCCAAGATTTCTGGGCATAATAGAATAACATACTGTCTAGAGGCAACTGCTAGGTCTTCGATATTGCCATGCAAACCACGAATAATGCAATACATTAGACGACACTGGCTAAGTCTAGGGTACACTGGCTAAGTCTAGGGTACACTGGCCCCTTATTTTGCTCAATATTTCCAGACAAAATAAGAATTAGAAAAAGTCTTATCATATTCTAATATAAACTTAACAATAATGATAACAAAAACAATATATATAACGGATATATGTAAATCAACTCATTGTCTGAAGGTAAATGTCGGATGAAATTGGTCATCATGATGGAGCTGGCATACATGCAAGGATAAGTACCCTCCATGATAGCCACTTCAACCGAAGGCAGGACAATAACGATGGTTTTGAAACTGAATATCCGAGAGGAAGGTAAGGAAATAAAAAAACCACCAGGCATCCATAGTCCTTTTATTAAACCTGTCCAACGCACCATTTAATAAAAACAAGAGGAACACAAAACAGACAGAATAGTGTGCCCGAGTGTACTCCCAAGTAAGAGAATTTGAACCCAAGATAGGGAAAGACTATGGTACAGAGGTTATGGCATTTGCCAGGGTTAGAGAATAATGGTTTGATTTTGGAGTGTCCTTCTCCTAGAAGAGTTGCTTACCATAGCTAAAGAATCTCTTCTACCCTTACCAAGTGGAAAATAGCAACTGAAATATTGCAGTGCACTATTAAACCCCTCGAGTGAATAAGAATTGCTAAGTTAGCTTAGTGTTGTCAGGTGTATGAGGAAAGAGGAGACTGTGTAAATAGGCCAGACTATTCGATGTATGTGCGGGCAAAAGAAAAATGAGCCGTAACTAGAGAGAGATCCAATAAAATTCTATCTGGCCAATCAAAGGACCCAATAACTCTTAACAGTAGTATCTCAATGGGTGGGTGGCACCTTGACCAACCTACTACCTGCAAATGAAACTAATAAAATCTATTAATTTTGATGGTATACATATTGATATTTTTGCTAGATCTATTAAAATCCTATCATATGTACTTGTTCACATTTCCTAGTATTGTTTGTAGGAAATAACATTCAAATTGTTGATTTTTTTTATAACTTCCTTTCAGGAAAGTATCGTTCTACGACACAGAAGAGGGTCAAGAGTATAAGCGCCAAGTAGATTGGTTGCGGGATCCCACGAGCAACCATCCTGTCCATTGTGACGAAGATCTTGGTTGCGACACCCAGCCTCCCCAACTCCCAGCAAGATCTTCATGTAAAATGAAACGGTTTGCTTTTCTCCCAACTCTGGTATTATCGGACATGATACCTAAGCGATTTTCATTGGTAACTCCTGATTATGAAAACTTATTGAAAACAAACGTTGGTGAGGATCCGTCCAAGGCCCCCCAGGAAACACAAAGTCTTCTAGAGATCAGAAATGTTGTAATTGATGGAGAATCGGAAGCGGGTAGTGTGGCTGGCATAGGATCAGCTCACATATCATCTCCACATCTCAAAAACAGAATGACCCCTCCAAAATCCTCGTGTATGATGAAATGGTTTGCTTCTCTCCCAACTCTGGTATTTTTTGACACGATGCCTAAACGATATTCATTGGAAACTCCTGTTTCTGAAAACGTGCTGAAAACAACCATGAGTGATGATCCTTCCGAGGTCCACCAGGAAGCGCAGAGTCTTCTAGATACCAGTAATATTGTTATCGATGAAGAGTCGGTAACAGGTAGTGTGGCGGGAATAGGATCAGCTCACAGAGTATCTTCATATCTTGAAAATAGAACGACCCCTTCCAAATCTTCCTTTGGGATTTGCAGTAGTAAACTGGATTTGAAATCTAAATTTGAGAAACCATATTCTTCCTTAGAATCTAATGAGGATACAGACGACCAGGTAGAGAGCACTAGTGTGAATCTAGACCTTCAGAGAGTGCGCTACTCTTTCACTTCTACGAGGAATTTCCCCAAATGTAGACCAGGCAAGCGAAGTAAATCTTTCAGTTACCATGGCGTCAGCTCTCCCAACATAAAGGACGGCACTTCATAAATGGAGATATGATCTTTATCTTAGTGGCAAGGGACTCAAAGCTTGAGATTGTTTGGTGTTCATGCTTGCCATCCATTGAATGTATTTTGTATTGTCTATTTTTCAAGCTTGTCCATTTCAGTATCAAATCTACTCATTGTTGAGGAAATTACCAGAGCTCAAACAATTCCTTATCTATATTGTGAGCTCATCAAGTTTTGAATGTAGGGAATACGAACATTTACGCAGTTAAATCCTTTCTTCCCTTGTCGCTTTTATTTTTTTTCCAAGTGCAATTATTAACCGGTTTATGATAACTTTTTTACATATCACCACTAATGCATGTTCATACCATATCCTAATGTTGTGGTTTTTCCCATGTAACAGCGACGAATATGATGGGCATTTATGATAAAAAATGATCCCGATTCAAGATGGTAGTTGCATTGATTAATAACCATACTAGAACTTCAATTGACGTCCAGGTTATGCCTATTGTAGCGTACTGTACATTTAATGAAAACCAAAATAGCTTTGCAAAAAAAAAAAAAAAAAAAAAAAAAAAAAAAAAAAAAAATTCCAACTCTTGGTTTGCGAATTATAAAAAAGCCGTGAAGTTGTATCTAAAATCTCATCGTTTGAAATTATTTAACATTATTGTTAGTTTATTGTTTGTGTAATGTCAACTCTCACTGAAGTTACAGTCTAAAAATTCATATTTTACCGAAAGATTAGCTTTCAGCTCTTATGTATATCTACATTAAAAATGTTTACAGATATAATCGGCTGTTTTAGGGCGAAGTGCATTTTATGGAATAGTATAATTTCACGCATTATTTTCTGTAATAATTCCACTTGAAATGGATTTATTTTATGTCTTTACAGTCGGCCATTAGAGTCCACTTCAGGTTGATACATTTTAATGTCATTAGTTAAAGCTTTGCATTTGAACTCAAAAATAGTTGTCAAATCTCTCTCTCTCTCTCTCTCTCTCTCTCTCTCTCTCTCTCTCTCTCTCTCTCTCTCTCTCTCTCTCACACACACACACACACACACACACACACACACACACACACACAGATTATTAGAAATTTATTAATTTGCATTCACCTATGTTACGTTAATATTAATTTAACGACACTCGCATATAAGAGTAAGAACGTTACACGCTTCATTTATATTGTGGCACAATTATTATTTTTCTATTCTTTAGTTATTAAGAATTTTATTGGCAAGAGAAATATGATTTGAGGGAGATGGTGTATTTGACCTTTATAAGAAAACACTCAATACAGCTTCATATTATGGAATATTTTCCATTGCAGTATTTTCATAGCTTTGTATTCTCGTTTTGGCTTTTATCGCCTTCATTAACGCATGTTTTGATTATACCTGCAAATGTATCTGTAATCGCCATTAATAAATATGTTAATTATAAACGGACCCTTGATTATTTCCCTTATTATTATTATTATTATTATTATTATTATTATTATTATTATTATTATTACTTTCTAAGCCACAACCCTAGTTGGAAAAGCAGGATGCTATAAGCCCGGGGGCTCCGACAGGGAAAATAGCCCAGTGAGGAAAGGAAACCGGAAAAATAAAGTATTTTAAGCACAATAATAACATTAAAAAAATATTCCCTATATAAACTATAAAAACTTTAAGATAGAATAGTTTGTCCGAGTATACCCTCAAGCAAGAGAACTCTAGCCCAAGACAGATGAAGACCATAATACAGTGGCTATGGCACTACCCAAGGCTAGAGAACAATGGTTTGATTTTGGAGTGTCCTCCTGGAAGAGCTGCTTACCATAGCTAAAGAGTCTCTCCTACTCTTACCAAGAGGAATGTGGCCACTGAACAATTACATTGCATTAGTTAACCTTTGGGAGGAGAAGAATTATTTGGTAATCTCGGTGTTGTTAGGTGTATGAGGACAGTGGAGAATGTGTAAAGAATATGCCAGACTATTCAGTGTATGTGTAGGCAAAGGGAAAGTGAACCGTAAACAGAGAGAAGGATCCAATGTAGCCCTCAAGGTCTATAGACCTTGGTAGCACTATCTGGCCAGTCAAAGGTCCCCATAACTTTCTAGCGGTAGTATTCCAACGTGTGGCTGGTGACCTGGCCAACCTACTACCTCCGTTCATGCCTGTAACCTACTGTTTATTCAAAATACAATATCATAAAAAGGTAAGTTAATTATTATTTAGAAATGACATTCTTATTATG
>NC_090730.1:15204287-15333228 GCF_036898095.1 Palaemon carinicauda
ATATATATATATATATATATATATATATAGTATGCTTATTCTGATGAGACTAGAAAGAAAGATTGATGAAAAGCTGAGAGATGAACTTCAGGATTCAGAAAAGGTGGAAGGTGTCCTGACCAAATCTTCATTTTGAGACATGCTGTTCAACAATGCGTAGAATATAGAATTAACTTTTAATGGCGTTTGTAGACTATGCAAAAGCCTTTGATAGTGTGCACCGGCTAATTTTGTGGAGAGTCTGTTATTATGGAATTCCTCTTAAATATGTAAATTTAATTATGTCTCTTCTTGAGCATAGAAAACGCAAAGTTAATGTTAATGGAGTCCTATCAAATGAATTTCCAATGAACAGTGGAGTTCTCCAAGGGAATGTGTTGTCACCTATGTTGTTATCCTCCTCGTGAATTTTGTAATGCGTAGAACAAACTGTTGGAGATGGTGGAGAAGGATTGGATTGGTGATAGTAAATTAGAAGGCCTAGAGTATGCTGATGATGCTGCTCTTATTAGCAGAACACCACGGGGTTTGCCATGCTTGCTTACCCGACTGTATGAAATATTACACGAGGTTAGGCTCAAGATAAATAGAAGAAAGACAGAGATGATGAGAACGGAATATACAATGGAAGATTAAATATCATTGGAAGGAGAAAGGATTAATGAGGTAGAATCATTCAAATGTTTAGGAACAATAATTTCTAATACAAGGTCTGTAGAATTTGAGTTTAATGAAAGATTGAAAAAAGCAAATCAGGCAATGGCTAGGTTAAGTAAAATTTGGAAATCAAATTGCCTGAAACTACAAAAAAGAAATCAGGCTATATGTCAGTTTAGTGAGATCGGTGTGTTACTGTATGGACATGAGTCGTGGTATGAAAATGAAACAATCTCAAACAGATTTAGTAGATATGAGAACAAAACCGTCAGAAGAATATTGGGATTTAAATGGCAGGACAGGATTAGAAATTAAAATATAAGAGAGATTACTCGAGTGCCATATATGAATGAGATCATGTTGAGGGGTAGATGGAGATGGTTTGAGCATGCTCTTCACACTTCTCAAGAGAGATTAGTTCACCAAACATTTAACTGGGCTCCGCAAGGTACTAGAAGAGTTAGAAGACCAAGGCCTACATGGCTAAGGACTATGAAGCGCGAAGTAGGATATGATGAATGGAGAAGTATTGAATTAAAACCTCAAGGTAAAGACGGCTGGCGAAATCTAACCGAGGCCCTTTGCGTCAATAGGCATAGGTATACACACACACACACACACACACACACACACACACACACACACACACATATATATATATATATATATATATATATATATATATATATATATATATATATATATATATATATATATGGTACCCACCAAACACCCATTCCTATGTCACAGGGATAGTAATGTATTCCTAGTGAAATCCGTCGAGCCATGAGAGGTGGGTGGTGTTTTTAACATGATCTAGGATATTGTAAATGCCCACGCAAATTTGGTTGTCCAAATTTATAACAATGTTGGTGTACCTTCTAGAATCAATTTCCACCTTTATAATACCATTTCCAACCAAATTAGAAAAATCGGTTAACTTCTCAACTGTTGAAAAAATTCTCTATATTCTCAGAAATTAATTTTTCTCAAAACTTTTATTTTCTTATTTTTTGGTGTTGTTTTTCTCGGGGTAGGCCTATGTATAATTTTGATTCCTTCACGAAACTTATAGTTATTTATGGTTAGAATTTATGATTAACGGCGCTGTGATTTAGTTCGGAATATGAAATTATGGTGTTATTTAATCTCGACTTATGAAATAAGGAATATCGAATTATTCTGATCTCATTATCTTCCCGATTCATTTCTGGAGAGCCTCCAATTGGCTCTCATTCAAGTGGGTGCCAATTACTTGTTAGCTATAATTAGGGCATTCTTGAATTAATTGTTCTTCCTTACATTAATATTTGTAAATATAATATTATTTCCTAAAGTAATCTTTGATGAGAATTCAAAGGTCTATTTTAGAGCATATTCGTTGCATCTTGATTCAATAAATCTATTTTCCTCAATGCTTATTTATGCATTAATGTTATCGCTTATCGAAAAGAATGTTTCGTTTTTACCTTTTTTATCGTAAAAGACATAAGGATTTGGTAAACTTCAACTTTTTTCCTTGTGTTGTAGGCATTTTTAAATTATAGAACGATCTAGGCCTATGCATTGTTTAGGAAGCATCGTCAGTTTGAAATTCACTATTTTTCTTTCTTCTAACAAAAGAAATAGAAACATTATTTGGATAATTAAATCATCTCTTTGATTGACGTCAATAATTTATTCAAAACTGCATTATATATTACTGTTTTCAAGGTATAAAGTAATGTAATATCAACTTTTTGCTATATATCTTTTATCATGGATGTCGGGTGGGGGTTGTGTGGAGAGAAGTGGCAATCGAACCTAACGCAAAGCAATCTAATCTATTTTCACAGAAGGCAATTTAAATAAAGAAATTTATATTAAGGAAAACCTAAGTCTTTGCAACATCAAATCATTGTAAGCAATGCAAAAGCTAACATATGAGGAGGTGAAAGGGAAAGATTTTAATTAAATCAATTTAATCAAACGTGACTAGTGAATTACCACTTGCTAATAAATGGAGAACACGTACCATACATGGTAATCATATCTTTGGTGTTAAAAATCTTTACTTTTATGATTTACATTTCCTTAAAGTATATCCTGGCAACAGATTACAATTTGTTTTGGGGATGGTAAATCTCCCATAACTGCCAAAATTGATAAGTCTGATAATTGAATTAGTGGAGAGTCGAACTGATACGCTATCGAAATCACTCATCGATTATGCTTAGATTTTCTGTGCTGAGCTCATCAGTCATTTATAAAATGAAAAAAAAAAAGGAAAAAAAAAAACTAGCCATGATTTTTCATCGTTTCATATATTTCATCTTTAATTAAATCTATAGCATATGTCCGATAAAAACACAGTGATAACAGAAAGATAATAAAAGAGATAAATTACTCTATGATACGGCAAACGCCTAGAGCATAACCTTTCACAATACACTAAGTGAACGCAGCCTATTGTGAAGGTCAAACTGATTTGACGTGGAGTTATGAACACGTTGCATGTGATGTCCTCTTCGTTGATTGGTCAATTGCCCTTTTGAAGTTCAGGAATGCTTACGTCGCCAAAGAAACCGATAAACATCTAGGTTGCGTTCAGGCAGGCAAAATGGGAATGCTTGACGGTGGGCCGTTTGTCGACAGCATTTGTTCGATGGAAAATTGAGCAGACTTGATTAAGTTTGAGAAAGTTTCAGTGCATAAGATGCACTTAAAGAAACATCAATTGCAAACACAAACGCGCACTTATATTTTTTTAGGATGCACATGTATGTATGTATGTATGTATGTAGGCCTATGTATGTATGTATGTATGTATGTATGTATGTATGTATGTATGTATGTAGGCCTATGTATGTAGGCCTATGTATGTATGTATGTATGTATGTATATATGTAGATCTAGAAAACTTAGAACTCGGGTACTGATTTTCTAACATCAATATGTTTTTTTTTTCTTTTTGCATGCACGTGAAAAAAATCCCCATATATATTTTTCTAAGATATTTAGTAGGCAAAACTAATGGAAAGATCCATCCAGCGACTTGTTCTATTCGTTAAATTTCCTCTTAATTCACCAAAAAGTTTTTGACGTTATAAATTAATTTCTTATGATGCAACAAAATCTCGGGTTTGACAAAATCTCCAGCACCACGACCCTGGAACAGGGAAAATTGGCATCTCATCTGTGTTTATTTATTACGGACAGGAAATAGTGTAGCATTTCTTCAGTTTATAATATACTATTTTATTAGTGCTACTTAAATTTCTTTACTCGTATTAAATATACGATTAAATAGTCCATCAATCGACCTACGTTGTAAACCCATTCATATTTAAACAGGCCGCGTATTTATTGAACCAATGGGCAGAAACCACGGTTGGTTTTACGGAGAGCTTTGAAAAACAAAAGCAAATCGGATCAAGAGATTTTCGTCTGCTATATGTGCCAGAATCTTCTTCTAAAGAGGATCAGAATAGCATTAAAACTGCTGTATTTATCCTAGAAGAAGTCAGTGTTGTTGTTATCTTCCATCTATTCAGATGTAATACCTGTCAACTCTTAAAAATGACGATATTTAGTAGTCATAAGAAAACTGCCTATTCGTTATGGATTATTTTTCTGACGTTAGATTTCGATATATGGGGTAAGTAAGACTTTTATACTGTATGTCATTTTATTTTTATCAGGAATTTTCACGTGTAACTATGTGAGTAAGAGCAGACTTTTTTTCCCCACGTTAGGCCATCTCTTCTTACCAATGGTATCTTTCCTCTGACAAAGCGTCTCAAAATTACCCAAGCATTTAGATTAGTTAATCAGCTAATAATGTATTTGGCAAATTATCCCAACATCTTTCTTATCTAAGAGTCAAGGATTCTGGTTTAAGTCAGGCTTGGCTTTACACAATAATTAACGTCGGAATTTTCCTTAATATTTTGGTAACATTATATAACATTGCAATAAAGGTTTTGTAGAAAATAAGATGAAAATAAGTTTCAGGAAATAAGATTTTAGTGTATTTTGTGGTGTTTTTGACGTTTTTAATAATTATGTCTGACTGAAATCCATAGTTTTTGAGTTATGGTAGGTCAATAACTGAAATGTGATGGGTTTGCACCAAGTATTCTCTTCAATTACGTTTGAAACACCTTGAAATATAACGTGTACGAGTCGAATTGTGATTTTTAAATGAACGGTTTTAAACTTTGTTGTTTCCACCATTCATCATCATGAAAAACCAGACATCATGATACAAAAGTTACCTTAATCAAAACACAGTAAAAGTAATTAAACAGTCATAACACTGATGCCTCTGGGGGTGATGTATATTAGCGGCCACCTGGATGTATTATTGTGTGTAAGTTAAAATACGGTAGTGTAATGGGGGTCGCCGGCGGCCGTTAGTCCCCCCATTAAGTAAATAGGTAAGGACACGGCTTGTAATTAGGTTAGGGGGGAAAGTTTAAGTTAGTTGATGTCTATTTTTAATCAATGTGTGAGGAACTGGCCGCTGATGAACAAAGGCTCTTGCCTCTGTTCACCAGGACTTTGACGCATAAAAAGCGTGATTTTTCTATCCCAGTTTCTAGGGGGTTGTTCATAGCCTTGTTCATCGTACTACAAATACCTCCTTACTTGATTTAGCGTATTCACCTGTATGTTGGTGTATCCAATAAACACGTGATTATTTACTGATTTTAGTTCTGTTGTAGCTTCCTTCACTTGCTAATAAACATTATCTCATTGTTCCTATGTCTTGCCAAGTAGAATATGTTTCGCTACGGAGGTTAACCCCGTTGACTAGTATTTTAGTGGTATTGGTCAGTTTCTCCCACGTGCATAGAAAATGGAAATTTCCTTCCCATTTCCTAGTTGTTCGCTAGATGTAGCCATCGTACTACGAAACCCGTGTCCATTGTTCTGCAAAATCACTATGCAAGAACACTACCTAACCTAACCTGCAAGCCGTGTATTTACCTGACGGGCTGACGTCCCATGCGACCCTATTTAGACTGCTGTATTTTTAGCTTAGCCTGTGTTTGATTCGCAACCCTCTTCACTCCTAGCAAGTAACATAACCATATTTCGTAAACAAAATCTATTTTACAAGTAATAAGAAAGTTTACAGTTGCCCCAACGAATTACATTCATCCCCTGAATATATATTAACAGAAACAATATAGCTGTACTTTACTTACATTATTCAGTCGCTAAAATTGGAATCTATGGAATTTATCTTTCTGAGGGTCAACTTCTTGTTTTTTGGTGGTGATGTTGGGACGGACCAGGACTTCCGGAATCACTGATATTGAGTGGGTAAACACTCTTGTCTAATTCAAGCAAGGCCTTTAGTTTACCACCAGTATCCTTTGAATAGTGTTTTTGAATAATGTACATAGCAAAGTAGCCATCATACAAATGTTTCTGTCTCAAATTTCTGTAGTACAGACTCGCCACAGCGATTTAATTGTATTGGTGTGTACACTGGGATCATCCGGACTCACAAAATTAATGCTTTAAGTAACAGTGCAGTGTCTAAGAAATTTATCCTCATTATAACTGCAGTACAGTATAGGCTAAGTCTTCCAACAGTCTGAAATATTGGTAGTTTCAGGATAAATTAATTCTAGTAACATCAGGGTCAATATCTTATCCAAACAATCCTTAACAACCCTGAAGAAAGACTAAACTTGTTTCCCGGTCTATCCTGCCGAATAGCCATTTACCATCAACCCTGCTACCAACGTTGTATTTCCGTTTTCCGAACTTACTCTCGTCTATCTCTACTCTATGATATGTCCTGGTCCGCTAGTCTTCCGGCTCTCCATCGTTACAATGTACACACACACACACACACACACACACACACACACACACACACACATCCTGGCAGAAGTTGTACCAGTCCATAAGTGTATGTGATGCAAAATCTTTGTAGAAAGGCTGAATCATGTTCTGAGATATACTACAGTATATGGAAAGCAGGCTAAAATGATAAACATATCGTAAGATAGTTTGGATTGTAAAAAAACTTCATGTTTAGGAGCAATCTTCTTACATCGCAAACTATTAGAACACCCCCCAAAAAACATGGGTTTGCTATTGTGCTTTGATTTTCCATCGTAATTTTAATGCATTTCACTAGAACGACACGTAGAACAAACACTGGAATAATTCCCCAGGAACCCTATCTCATACACATAAGATGTAAATTCATTGCTCTTGGCAAACTTTACAATCCTTACATTTTTTGGATTAATTGAATTATAAAATGATTCAGAAGTATTTTTGCCTTCTTTCTGATATGTTGCCATCTTTGTGTGTTGTGAGCTAAGAATGAGTATCTCCAACCCATGATTGATGCTCCCATTACCTTGTTTGAATTTTTGAAATATCGGATTCTGTTTGGATAAAAAAAAAGCCCTTCAGCTATTTCCCAGGTCAAGCAGTGTCCAATTAGGTTTTGCAAATTTCCGCGACCGCCAGTTAATTTAGTATTCCGCTGCTTAACCGCTGCTGAATTGATCTAGACATCTACAGTGAATTCTAGAAAGTACAGGAGAGAGAGAGAGAGAGAGAGAGAGAGAGAGAGAGAGAGAGAGAGAGAGAGAGAGAGAGAGAGAGAGAGAGAGAGAGAGAGAGAGTGTCAGGGTACAGAACTCGTATGACATAAATTTCACGGTAGTTTTGAAAGTTTTCAAAATAATTCTATTTCTATTTAGAACATTGTGGAAAATTTTAAATTCTATAAAAGTTTACAACAGATTTGAAAATAAGGGACTTATGTGGCAGGGCAGTCATCATACATAAACCCTGCGTTATTGTATTTACAGTACCTAATTTATTACTTAGTTCAGATGGTTTTTTCTTTGCTGTAGCTCGCTTCACTTGCAATTTAACATTACAGTATCTCATTGTTCCAATGCTCTGGCCTTAATCATGGTTTCAGACCTTAATCATTTAAGGAAGTCACTGCATTGCTATTTAGTAAGGCTTATTTTCTTAACATGAAATTATGGAAACCCCTTATGAAAATATTTTATCATTATTAGATAATTTTTTAGAATGACAGTTGTAACATATTTCCTTTTCTTTTTCAGAAGTGAAATGTACGAGTGTAGCGGAAGTAGATCGTCATTTGCAAATGGGTGTGCAAATGCTGGCAAAGGGTCAGCTCCATGATGCTCTCTCACATTTTCATGCTGCAATAGGTACTATTGATATGATTTTTAATATAATGATAATTGAAATACAGATGCTTCTTATGTAATGTATTCTCTATACCCTAAGATATGTTACTTTAAAGTGTGGTAATACTTCAAGATAAATAGGCTTGAACACAGAGAGCAGTTCTTGCTGGATTTTTTTCTTCATGAAAGATATGCTGTACAGTATGTTAACATGTTACTAACCTGCTCATGTACTTACAGATGGTGACCCAAATAATTATTTGAGTTACTATCGACGAGCGACAGTATACCTTGCCCTCGGTCGCTCCCGACCAGGTCTACAAGATTTGGATGAAGTCATTAGACTCAAACCTGACTTTACTGCAGCTAGAGCGCAAAGAGCTGGAGTTCTAGTCAAATTGGGTAGACTTGAAGAAGCTCATATTGACCTTGAACACGTGGTAAGTAAGATTATCAAATGTGAATGTTCATTTACAATACTTTTTTCCCATGGGGCTTACTACTATTTCCAGTTTACCATACTACATTGGCACTGGTAATCCTGGAATCTATTATGCCAGATAACTCAAGATCAGTCAGTCGCCATCCTGTACAATAATGTTCTGCAAGTACAGTAGTGATATATAACCTTGGTCCCTTGTTGCACTCTTCATCTATCCCTTATACTTCTTATCCATTTTCTTATCAAATGTCTACTTTATTCTACTCCCATTTGATATGACGATGAATAATCAAAGATTCAGTTTATGGGGAATGTTTCTATAACCACATTTAAGGTAAAGTTGGTTAACATAAACTACCTCACCTTTAAAACCATTACATGCAGTGATGTGATCAGACAAATTGACAGCCTTTTAAGGACCATAGAAGTAGTTATGTTTGAGTCGTACAGTTGGCCTACCTTCTCTGTAAATGCATGGTTCCAAAACCCCCTCGCATAAACTAAAACCAATGAGGTTCAGGACACATGAAATTATGGGAATCTACACCATATGGGTTGATATCTTGAAACCCTACTTAAACGTAAACTACAGCTTGGAAAAAAAAAAAAAAACGTAACATTAGTAAAATTTGAAAATTCTACCTTTCTCAGACATTGCCAACACTCGCCTAAACCTTGATTCTTCTTGCCTGATGTACCATTCCCTCTAGGCATGTACAATTTTCATTTTACTCTTATAAGTGTGCTATCTATAGTGTAGACGAAATAATTTTGTGATGAGTAGAGTATAAAGAGAGGCATATAACAAGATTTCAAATTGGCCATCCATGTCAGAAATTCAAGGTCTGAGAGTATATTTATATCTCGGTGTAGAGCTTGCAACAAAGTAAGAGGATTAAAGTGTTGAGAGATGTGGTATACATGACGTCAAGGTTGTGGATGTCTGAGTGATGAGGATCTTCGATAGATGAGAGTTTGGAAACTTCAAGTATTGTTTTAAAATACTGTAATTGGAACAGGAAGTTGATTCTCTAACTTTATGAGTTTTGTCAAAATTATCATTCAAGTATGATAAAGGTGAGTTTCCAGTGTAAAATCATATACTAGTACAGTGAAATTTTCCAGTGGTATATCGTTGTCTGCTGCTGCTTTTTTGCTATTTGATGATTTTACTTTCAAAATCTTTGTGAATCAGTCTTTCTCTGGTCTTTAACGAGTTTTTCAACACAATCTATCACATCTGTTAAGCCTCGTCACTGTGCTCCCTTGCTTTCACAAGGATTTTTCTCTCTAGATAGTGAAAAGGCCTAAGTCATTTACCTCTTGAGGCCATGGATTTTACCAAACGCGCGAGTTCCTTAATTATTTCTATAGCATAGATGCACCTTATGTTCTCCAGGTTTATTTGTCATAGCTATAGTGTTGTTTTATGAGGAAAGAAGCTCAACTCTGGATTCTCTTGTTCATACATGATGGAATCAGGATGGCTGAGAGAATTTTCAGCTATGAGAAGAATGTTGAAATGGAATCCTTTCCAAGTATTTTTTTTACTTCATAGGTAGAGCATTTCATAAGCTACCCCAGTAAAATAATTGCCATCACCCAAGTCCTCTGGTTTTGTTGCAAAAACTCTGGTTGAAAGTAATTTTGATTCTCTACTATGATCTTGTGTACTTGGCCCATTTTTATTGTGTGAGCACATACACTAATTTTGAGTGATCCTTATCCATGTAAAATATAGTATCTATAGTAATGGTATAAAAATTGTGAATAACTTACTGTAATTAATTTCAATGTACGATAATGCCTCAAGATACAAAATTAATTAGTTCCGGAGTGGCTTTCGTTTCGTTATTTTTTTCATATGAGTAACGTTTTACATGTAAATCGCATAATTCGTTCCAAACCGTACAAAAACACCCCATTAAATTTTCAATATTAATCTTACCCGATAATCATGTAGCTGTCAACTCCGTTGCCCGACAGAATTCTACGGAAGGGATACGCCAGCGATCACTATACTAGAAGGGGGTGTACTCACCAGCGCCACCTGTGGCCAGGTACTGCAGTACTTCTTGTTGACACCACCTCAATTTTTCCTCTGTCGTGCTTCCGGCAAGACCTACATGGATACGCTTATAATTTTGGAGTCTTGTTCACGGTTTTTGGTGAAGTATTGCTCTAAGATTTCAGCTTTCGCTATACTGGAAACTTGTCTATTAGCTTAGATAGCTTTTATATTGATTTGATTAATGGTTAACGATCTTTTGCTTTAATTGGAATCCCCCTTGACTGTTCTTTGATTCAAGATGTCCGACCTTTCTCAAGCTCCTCCCCAAAGACGATGTAGGACTTGTATTAGGCGTATTCCGAAGGCCTCGGTTGATCCTCACACCGTTTGTTCCGACTGTAGGGGAAAATCCTGTCAGTTGGAAGATCGATGTGAGGAATGCGCCGGACTTTCGGAACTTGATTTTGTTCGATTCCTCAAGTATACCACTAAGTTAGAGAGAGAGAGAGTTAGGAGGAGTTCGGCTCGCTCTTCGCTTTATTCCTCACCCCATGATCCTCAACCTTTTCCTCCCCCTGTAGTGGCTACCCCCGAACCTACTATTTGTGCTCAGCCTGATATGTCTGATGTTTTACGTGCCATTCAGGCTTTAGGTGATAAAGTGGAGTCGGTAGTGAGTGACCACAAGTTCCTCTTGGCGGACGTCAAGGAACTTAAAGTGAAAAGTGCAGTGGGAAGTGGTAGTGCCAGTGCTGTGCCGAGTGCTAGTGTCAGTGTCAGTGTTGTGCGTGAGGGTACTTCTGTGCGTGCCAGTCGTCCTCCCAGTCCGGGACCTCTTGCAAGCTCCCAAGCCCAGGGGAGAAGCAATGTCGAAGGGCAAAAGGGTTCGGCAGGCCTTGATCGGCGCACAGAAGTATCCTCGGTGGTTGCGGGCGTATCTTACAGAGATCGTCACTTCCACTCTCAGACGATTGAGCCTTTATTTTCCTCGTCTGCAGAATTTTCGGGGAGAAAACGCTGGACTCAGGTCTCAAGACCTCTTAGGCGTAAAGTCCAGACCTCACGAGTTCAACAGCCCGGATGTAGCCATTGGGCTAGCTCTGACTCGCCGCAGTCATCAGGTGACTGCACACCTCCTAAGAGAGGTAAGGCGATGCCTCAACAGACCTCAACTTCTGTTAAGGCTTTGCCTCAACAGACCTCATCGTCTGTTGATCCCAAGATGGCTTTGCTGCAGTCCATGCAGTCGCAGCTTGCGGTCTTAATGCGTGAGTTTCAGGCAGAGAAGGTTACACCTCCTCCTGCGAGCGCTCCTCCTCCTCTCCGCAGTCCAGTCTGCCAGACGTACGAAGTTGAGGTTCCTCAAGCTACCTCCATGCGTGAGCTACCGCGTTGGGAGTTGCCAGTTACCAGCGTTGTGCAGCAACCTCCACCTTCCTTGAGGCAGGAATCTCTTACCACGCTACAACCTCCTCAACAATGGGGACAGGAGTCTTATGCCTTACAACCTCTTGAGGTACGACAACCTCTACCATCCTTGAGGCAGCCACCTCAGCTCTCGCAGCTGCTACCTCCACTTTCCTCGAGGCGAGAACCTCAACTCTCGAGGCAAGCACCTCAAGAACCTCAACTCGTGAGACAGGAGCCGCGTTCTGCGCAGCCGCCACCTCAACTCTCGCAGCTCACACCTCAAGAACCTCAACTCGTGAGACAGGAATCTCTTACTACGCAACCACCTCAACCCTTGAAGCAAGCGCAACTCTTGAGACAGGAACCTCATGCAATGAGTCAGCCACCTCAACGCATGCATCTACCACCTTCTCCTCTACTTGACCAGTCTTTGCAGCCTGAACCTCAGGTTTTACTACAGTCGCCTCTCACCACACTTGCTCCTCAAACCTCCGCAGAACCTCCTTCATCCCAGCCTCATGACTTTGTCATTACCAGCCCTCATCCTCTTCAACAGAGACTTGAGGATGAGACCGCAAGTGTTTATGCACCCGCTTGTCAGGATTCTGCTGTTCAGCATACCGCTGTAACTTTACCTCTCGCTTCTCAACACTCAGGTGATGAGGTTTCTGAGGAGGAAGCTGCGCACCTAGATGATCCCTCTTCGGACGTGGAGGAACCCAAGTCGTTACCACCCTCCATTGACTTTCGCAAGGTCCTGGCTCTTTTCAGAGAGGTTTACCCGGATCATTTTGTTTCTGCTACCCCTCGCTCTCCTCCATCAGAGTTTTCTCTAGGCATGCAACCTGTTAAGTCGGCCTACACTAAGCTCGTCTTTGCTAGATCCTCTAAGAGAGCTTTAAGAATGTTAGGGGATTGGTTGCAGTCCAAACAGCAACTAGGGAAGACTTCATTTATGTTTCCTCCTACTAAGCTGACTTCTAAGGCGGGCGTATGGTATGCCACAGGAGAGGAACCAGGCTTGGGAATCCCTGCCTCTGCCCAGGCTGACTTCTCAAGTTTGGTTGACTCTCCACGTAGATCGGCTATGAGGCGCTCTAAGGTCTGCTGGACCTTTTCCGACTTAGACCACTTCTTAAAGGGTGTCTTTCGCGCCTTTGAGATTTTCAATTTTCTCGACTGGTGCCTGGGGGCCTTGAGCAAGAAGACTGCCCCTTCTGACAAGGACTCGGCCATGCTTATAATGTCCTGTATGGATAAAGCAATTCGCGATGGGTCCGGCGAACTTGCCTCCATGTTTGTTTCGGGAGTACTCAAGAAAAGGGAACAACTTTGCACTTTCCTTTCCACTGGTATCACCTCTTGTCAAAGGTCTCAGTTACTTTTTGCTCCGCTTTCTAAGTTCCTGTTTCCTGAGGAGCTTATCAAGGAATTGTCTGCGGCCCTTATTCAGAAGGACACTCATGACCTTGTGGCCTCTTCAGCTCATAAGGCTAAGGTTGCTCCTTCGGTTCCTAGATCTTACCGCACCCCAGTGGCCGATACTCCTGCTACAAGATTTATTCCGCCCTTTCGTGGCAGAGCCCCCAGCCGAGGAAGTACCCGTCCAGACGCTTTCAGGGGCAGGTCTAAGAAAGGTCCCAAGCCTTCGAAAGGCAAACACTGACTCTCCTCCTCTCCAGACAGCAGTAGGAGCCAGACTCAAGATCTTCTGGCAAGCTTGGGAAAGAAGAGGTGCAGACGCCCAGTCTGTCAAGTGGCTAAGGGAGGGTTACAGGATACCATTTTGCCGCAATCCCCCTCTGACCACTTCTCCCATCAACCTCTCTCCCAACTACAAGGAAAAGGACAAGAGGCTAGCGTTACACCAGGAGGTGTCGCTCCTGTTACAGAAGAAGGCAGTGGTGATAGTCCGGGACCATCAATCCCCGGGCTTCTACAACCGTCTCTTTCTGGTGGCCAAGAAGACAGGAGGTTGGAGACCGGTGCTGGACGTCAGTGCGCTCAATGCTTATGTCTCCAAGCAGACGTTC
Organism: Palaemon carinicauda; assembly: GCF_036898095.1. NCBI lineage: Eukaryota > Metazoa > Arthropoda > Malacostraca > Decapoda > Palaemonidae > Palaemon > Palaemon carinicauda. Next base: position 15,218,025 of record NC_090730.1, read on the forward strand.
ACTATGGAGACGACGAAGTCGGTCCTGGCAGCGGTCAGGCAGGAGGACTGGATGGTCTCGTTGGATCTGAAAGACGCTTACTTTCACGTTCCTATTCATCCAGACTCCCAACCTTTCCTGAGATTCGTTTTTGGAAAGGTTGTGTACCAATTTCAAGCCCTGTGTTTTGGCCTAAGCACAGCGCCTATGGTGTTTACGCGTCTGATGAGGAATATTGCAAAATTCCTCCACTTAGCGGACATCAGAGCCTCCCTTTATTTAGACGACTGGCTGTTAAGAGCCCCCACAAGTCGTCGCTGTCTGGAGAGTCTCAACTGGACTTTGGACTTGATCAAGGAACTGGGTCTTTTGGTCAACTTAGAAAAGTCCCAGCTTATTCCCTCCCAATCCATCGTTTACCTGGGAATGGAGATTCGGAGTCAAGCTTTTCGGGCTTTTCCGTCGGCCCCAAGAATCAGCCAAGCCCTAGAGTGCATTCTGAGCATGCTGAAGAGGAACAGATGCTCGGTGAGACAGTGGATGAGTCTAACAGGGACCCTGTCATCGTTAGCCCTGTTCATCGAGTTAGGGAGACTCCACCTCCGCCCTCTCCAATTCCATCTAGCAGCTCACTGGGACAAGGATTTGACGCTCGAAGCGGTCTCTATTCCTGTCACCAAAGAGATGAAGACTACTCTCATGTGGTGGAAGACCAACATCCTTCTCAAGGAGGGTCTATCGTTAGCGATTCAGACCCCCAATCTTCATCTCTTTTCGGACGCATCAGACTCGGGCTGGGGCGCGACCTTGGACGGACAGGATTGCTCGGGAACATGGAACAAGGAACAGGAAACGCTTCACATCAACTGCAAGGAGCTGCTGGCAGTTCATCTGGCCTTAATGAACTTCAAGTCCCTCCTGCTAAACAAGGTGGTGGAGGTGAACTCCGACAACACCACAGCCTTGGCATACATCTCCAAGCAGGGAGGGACCCATTCGAGGAAGCTGTACGAGATAGCAAGGGACCTCCTCATTTGGTCAAGAAGTCTAAACCTCACACTGGTAACGAGGTTCATTCAGGGCAATATGAACGTCTCAGCAGATCGCCTCAGCAGGAAAGATCAAGTCATCCCCACGGAATGGACCCTTCACAAGAGCGTGTGCAACAGACTTTGGACCTTGTGGGGTCAACCAACGATAGATCTGTTCGCCACCGCCATGACCAAGAGGCTCCCTTTGTACTGTTCCCCAGTTCCAGACCCAGCAGCAGTTCACGTGGATGCTTTTCTGCTGGATTGGTCCCATCTCGACCTATATGCATTCCCGCCGTTCAAGATCATCAACAGAGTCATTCAGAAGTTCGTCTCTCACGAAGGGACACGGCTGACGCTGGTTGCTCCCCTTTGGCCTGCAAGAGAATGGTTCACAGAGGTACTACAATGGCTGGTCGACGTTCCCAGGACTCTCCCTCTAAGAGTGGACCTTCTACATCAACCTCACGTAAAGAAGGTACACCCAAACCTCCACGCTCTTCGTCTGACTGCCTTCAGACTGTCGAAAGACTCGCTAGAGCTAGAGGCTTTTCGAAGGAGGCAGCCAGAGCGATTGCCAGAGCAAGGAGGATATCCACTCGTAGAGTCTATCAATCCAAGTGGGAAGTCTTCCGAAGCTGGTGCAGAGCCAATGCAGTTTCCTCTACCAATACCTCTGTAACCCAAGTTGCTGACTTCCTGTTACATCTTAGGAATGTTAGATCTCTTTCGGCTCCTACGATTAAAGGGTACAGAAGTATGTTGGCTTCAGTTCTCCGCCACAGAGGTTTGGATCTTTCCTCCAACAAGGACCTACAAGACATCCTTAAATCCTTCGAGACTTCTAAAGAACGTCGTTTGTCCACTCCAGGCTGGAATCTAGACGTAGTCTTAAGGTTCCTTATGTCTCCTAGGTTCGAACCTCTCCAGTCAGCTTCCTTCAAAGACCTTACTCTCAAAACTCTTTTCCTCGTCTGCCTTGCGACAGCCAAAAGAGTTAGTGAGGTTCACGCCTTCAGCAAGAACATAGGATTCACATCCGAATCAGCAACATGTTCTTTACAGCTCGGATTTTTAGCTAAAAATGAACTTCCTTCACGTCCTTGGCCTAGATCGTTCGAAATTCCTAGCCTTTCCAACATGGTGGGTAACGAGCTAGAGAGAGTTCTTTGCCCTGTCAGAGCTCTGAAATACTATCTTAAAAGGTCAAAACCTATACGAGGACAGTCAGAGGCCTTATGGTGTGCCATCAAGAAACCTTCGATGCCTATGTCCAAAAACGCAGTTTCGTATTATATAAGGCTTCTGATTAGAGAAGCTCATTCTCACATGAAGGATGAAGACCTTGCTTTGCTGAAGGTAAGGACCCACGAAGTGAGAGCTGTAGCCACTTCGATGGCCTTTAAACAGAACCGTTCTCTGCAGAGTATTATGGATGCAACTTATTGGAGGAGCAAGTCAGTGTTTGCATCATTTTATCTCAAAGATGTCCAGTCTCTTTACGAGAACTGCTACACCCTGGGACCATTCGTAGCAGCGAGTGCAGTAGTAGGTGAGGGCTCAGCCACTACATTCCCTTAATCCCATAACCTTTTTAACCTTTCTCTTGAATGCTTTTATTGTTGTTTTTTGGGTTGTTACGGTAGGCTAAGAAGCCTTCCGCATCCTGTTTGATTTGGCGGGTGGTCAATTCGTTCTTGAGAAGCGCCTAGGTTAGAGGTTGTGTAGAGGTCCTTTAGTATGGGTTGCAGCCCTTTTTACTTCAGCACCTTAGGGTTGTTCAGCCTCCTAAGAGGAACGCTGCGCTCAGTAAGGAAGACGAACTTATTAAAGGCAGAGTAATGGTTCAAGTCGACTTCCTTACCAGGTACTTATAATTTCATTGTTATTTTGAATAACTGATAATATGAAATACGGGATACTTAGCTTACTGATATACATGTACACTGGTTTTTCACCCACCTCCCTGGGTGTGAATCAGCTACATGATTATCGGGTAAGATTAATATTGAAAAATGTTATTTTCATTAGTAAAATAAATTTTTGAATATACTTACCCGATAATCATGATTTAATTGACCCACCCTTCCTCCCCATAGAGAACCAGTGGACCGAGGAAAAATTGAGGTGGTGTCAACAAGAAGTACTGCAGTACCTGGCCACAGGTGGCGCTGGTGAGTACACCCCCTTCTAGTATAGTGATCGCTGGCGTATCCCTTCCGTAGAATTCTGTCGGGCAACGGAGTTGACAGCTACATGATTATCGGGTAAGTGTATTCAAAAATTTATTTTACTAATGAAAATAAAATTTTTATGATAAAGTTATAACCACAATGAAATAAAGCCAAATACATTTGAATTTTTCAATATACCTAACTGTTAATAACTGTGAATTACTGTACCTAGTTATTAGAACATAATTATATGATAAAGAGAAAATAATACAGTATAATACTGTACATATACAAAATATACAGCACCATATGTACTGTACTATTATTGTAGTTACCCTTACTATTGTCTTCGTTGTTGGCATGTACTCGTATCCAAATATCATAGTTTTCAGCCCCAATAGAAGGTTGAATAGTGGAGAGGAGATAGCAGGTTAATTATTGTTAGACTGGTGAGCCTTCTTATGGCTCATAAGACCAATTTGTGCCCTGAATAATTGAGGGCATTGATCATACTGAATTGGGAGGTACATTTTCTATTATGTATAAACTACCCGTTTTTTTCAACTGTCTCATATTTTTAACAGTACACTATTTTATTCTAGGCCTGGCTGGCAAATCACTTTTCGTATCATGAATAATTTTTCGTAATATGAGGCGAAAAATTCTTCACATCTGGTTTTGCATCATAAAAATTTTGTATGCAGAAAAAATCGTATCGAGGTATCACTGTATGTGAAAGTAAATTTTTAACTGGGCTTCAGATAATCTTGTACTTCATTGTTGTTTACAATTTGCAGAGTATCATATATACTCGGCATTCATTTTTAATTTGCAGTTACGGAAAGATCCAGCACATGAAGAAGCTAATCGGTTGTACACTACAATAGAGCCATTGAAGCGAGATATCCTAGAAGCTTATTCCCATGTGAGGACAGGACGCTATAACCACGCAATTCTGATCCTGAAAAATGTTATAGAGGTAAGAAGTATGCTTTAGTTTTTAGTATATTATTTTTTTCCTATGCACTTATCTTTTAAGTAATCAACTGTCCGTGTACTTTTATCTTTGTATTGATGATGGTAAATCATTCTGTTATTCTCTTACAGCACTGCCCATGGGACGCAGCATTACGTGACTTACGTGTAGAGGCATACCAAGCCATCGGGGATGTAATGAGTGCCATTACTGATATAAGGATAACAACTAAACTGACCCAGGACGACACTGAGGGTTATTTAAAGCTGGCAACCCTGTATTACCAAATTGGAGATGTAGAGCAAGGGTTGAAGTGAGTATTGTACTATCAATATAGAGTTTAGGTAGTATATAATATATATTATACAGGATACTGTAGGTAATTTCTGAAAGTCAAACATGTGGTTACTGTATAGGTATGTTTCAAACATTGGTTTTGTAGTCAACAAAATTCCTTGAGGGTAGAAAAAGGGTTTTGAAGCATTTTGCTTTATCCTAAAAGTCTTGGCAAAATTTGATTTGAGGAATTCTAAAAAAGTGAAGTACTTTATATGGTTACTGCATTTTGATATTGAGGATTGAAAAATTGATGAGGTGTGGAAAGATAGGGTAATATTTATACAGAACTTATACAGTTTGTTATATCTGCAAAATGTTGGGATTGGTTGCAATGAATACCCTGCTAATTTCTGTATTGTAAACTTCGGGAGGATTAGTTATACCATAATATACTTTCGGATAACACAAGGTGTAACCAAGACCAATTGATCAAATTGTTTTTTTATGAAAGACTCAAAACTACAAGGAAAAGGATAATGGGCTTCTAAAGAATAATATGACTTTTTCAATATTAATCTTACCCGATAATCATGTAGCTGTCAACTCTGTTGCCGACAGAAATCTACGGTCGGGATACGCCAGCGATCGCTATACAGGTGGGGGTGAACACCACAGCGCCATCTGTGGTCAGGTACTCTAGTACTTCTTGTCAACACCACCTCAATTTTTCCTCTGTCGTGCCTCCGGCTAGACCTACATGGATACGCTGTTGATTCTGGAGTTATTGCTCACGATTTGGTGATGTATTTGCTCTAGAGTTTAGCCTTCGCTATTCAGGAAGCTATATCATTAGCTTAGCAAGTTTTTGGAATTAATTTGATTTAATTGTTGATTTAATTTTGGTACGAAGAGAGTATGAACTGAAGAGAGTATAGACTCTCTTAATTTTGCTTAACAAAGTTATAGATTTATTTTATATCTCTCCGCCTTTTATAGGCCTCTTTGATTAACTTCCTTTTATTATAAACTTATTTAAATTAATTTTTATATTTGTTTATATTCGACCTTTCCTAATAGTAGGCGGTCTTTTCTTGGAACCGAAGTTAATTAACTTTGAGCCCGTCATTTCGTTTTTACCTGTTAACATATTATGCTATTTTAATGTTTTTGAAAGAATTTCTTTGATAGTCTTGTACTGTTTTCAAAGTTGAACTAACGTTTTGTTTTGTCTCTGCAGTTGTTGACGTTCAGAACGTTCAACTTGCGCTCTATCGTTACGATAGAGAGAGAGTCTATCACGGTGTCACGTTGCAGTAAGAGTAAACCGATTCTAGCGTTTTGTTCATTCTTTCTTAGCTTAAATGGTTCTATTCTAATAAAGGAACTTTTTATTTGGGAAACCTTTCAGTTTTTTTCCTTTAACAATAATATGTTTTAACGATATATATAATTGGGCTCTTCTCTCAGGTGCTAAGTCAAGAGAGAGAGAGAGAGAGATAGAGACGGAGGGAGAGAGAGGAGGATAAACGTTTCGTTCAAGCGGGTAACGTTGTTATCGTTTTTGTTCTTCTCCCTAGTCTCTTTAGGGGAAGAAGGTAAACGTTTCTAGAGTTTTATTCTTGTTCTCAGACTTTATGCGGTGAGAGATTTTAAACGTAGTTTATTTGATCTAGTGTTTAATCTCTTTTCCAGCCACTGAATTATTTATCTTTCATTATGTTTTTCTGTTACATTGTAATACTGTTTTCGCAATTACTAACTTTTAATGAAGGATAGAATTGCGTGTTTCAGGTACAAACCACTTAAAGTTTCGAGTTCAGTGAAATAAGTGCAAACAGAAAATCAAAAGTGATAAAGTGATAAGCGCAAAGTTTTACAGTGTTGCGTTCGAGGGTTCGTCTGTTCGTGCCAGTTGTTCGCCTAGTCTGGGACCTCTTACAAGCTCCCAAGCCCAGGGGAGAAGTAATGTCGAAGGACTTATGGGTTCAGCAGGCCTTGATCGACGAACAGACGTTTCCCTCCGTGGTTTCGGGTGTAACCAACTCACGTAGCCGACGTGATCACCCCACCCACACAAAGACGAGAGAGCCCATTTATTCCTCGTCTGCGGAAGAGGTTTCTCGCAGAAACCATGGACCAAATCTTGCAGCTTTTAAGTGCAAGTCGGTCCCTTCCGCGCAAGTCCAACTCCTAGGTGGTGCCATTAGCACTGGGTCAGTTCGGACTTGCTGCAGTACGACAACTGCACACCTCCCAGAGAGGCAAGGTGGTATCGCAACAGACAGTAACTCCGTCTGTTGCCGCACCAGCTGTTTTAGACCCTCAGTTTCAACGGACAGTAGCTCCGTTTGTTGTTGTCTTTCTTAAACTCTAGTGGTCTATGCTGCTGACAATGCAGTCTCAGCTTGCGGTGTTGATGCAGGAGTTTCAGGCAGAGAAGGTTAACACACCTCCTCCTGCGAGCGCTCCTCCACCTCTACGCAGTCCAGCCTGCCAGACGTATGATGTTGAGGTTCCTCAAGCTACCTCCATGCGTGAGCTGCCGCATTGGGAGTTGCCAGATACCAGCTCTGTGCAGCAACCTCCACTTTCCTTGAGGCAGGAGCCTCTTGCCACGCGGCAACCTCCTCAACACTTGAGGCAGGAGCCTTATGCTTTGCAGCAACCTCCTCTACCCTTGAGGTAGGAGCCTCATGCGTTGCGACTACCTCCTCCATCCTCGAGGCAGCTACCTCTTGCGGTGCAACAACCTCCACCATCCTCGAGGCAGCAACCTCAACTCCACCTCTGCGCAGTCCACCCTGCCAGACGTATGATGTTGAGGTTCCTCAACCTACCTCCACGCGTGAGCTGCCGCATTGGGAGTTGCCAGATACCAGCGCTATGCAGCAACCTCTTGCGTTGCGGCAACCTCCACCATCCTTGAGGCAGCAACCTCAACTCTTGCGGCAGCCACCTCCACTCTTGAGGCAAGAACCTCAACTCTTGAATGGGCTCTCGTGGCATGGTTGGTTTCGACCTGGCCTTTCATTAGAAGGGGCTAGCGTTCGATCCCAAGTATGAGGTAGAAATTTATTTCTATTTGAACACGATGTTGTGTTGATATTTATCCATATTGACTCATTAGGGGTAATTTGAATGAATTACTACCAATTGTGTCACGTGGTGGCCCGGGGAAATCTGGTAAAACTCGCTGGTAAAGAGACTGATGTCTCACCAGGTAAATCCTCGGACAGCTAGATTAGTGTCAGGTTCAGATTTCTTTAAAAAATCCTCCTCTACCCATGAGGCAGCCTCATGCTTATGAGGAGCCTCATGCTATGCGGCATCCTCCTCAAACCATGAGGCAAAAGCCTCATGCTATGCGGCAACCGCCTCAACCCATGAGGCAGGAGCCTCATACTATGCGGCATCCTCCTCAACGCATGCGGCATAAGCCTCATCCCTTGCAGCTTGAGCCTCATCCCATGCAGCATGAGTCTCATACCATGCAGCATGAGCCTCATCCCATGCAGCATGAGCCTCATCCCATGCAGCATAAGCCGCACGCCATGCAACATGCTCTGCTTACCTTACAGCATGCTCTACATACAGCATGCTCTGCATACCTTACCGCATGCTTCTCAGTCACACATCTTTGGTTGTTGCCAACTCACTAGACTGTCAAGCAGTTTCATACGTTGCCTTCTAGTCTGCTGCTTTTGCACCAGTGAAACCCTCACTGAGAGAACTTAGCTTTTCTCGGATATGGTTCCTGTAGATGAGAAAGTGCTATTCTCCCTCCTTCTGATTTTCCCTTGGGGACTCTGTCATTTGGAGAGGAGCCTTTAGCTGCTTAGCCTCCTATGGACTTTTATTTAAGCATAGCATGCTTCCAGGGAGGGTAATGGTTCCACTTCAGTCGCTAACCCCGTCTGTTACCACACCTGCTCCCATAGACCTTGAGCTGTGTTGCAAGACATGCAGTCCAAGCTTAGTCCTTGTTAGAGGATTTTTTGTTTACGGAGTCAGTGTGTCACTGGGAAGACGTTCAACAACCAGCAGAAGTGTCTTGTTGTGACGCAGTGCGGCAACCTCAGCAACCCGATAAGGAGTTGTCTGTACGACCCAGACAGTCTAGACAGCTTCGGGTTGTCACTGTACTTCCTCGCTTCCCCATGGTTGACAGTTCACAGACTGTGCAGCAGTACCATGATCTTGTGTCCGGCTCCGTCAGACGACTAGCTTTTAAGAGCTCCCACAAGTCGTCGCTGTCTGGAGATTCTCAGATGGACTATGGATCTGACCAAGGAACTGGGCCTCCTGGTCAATTTTGAGGAGTCCCAGCTCGTCCCATCCCAGACCATTGTCTACCTGGGTATGGATCTTCAGAGTCGAGCTTTTCGGGCTTTTCCGTCGGCCCCAAAGATATACTAAGCCCTAGATTGCATCCAGAGCATGCTGAGAAGGAACCGATGCTCAGTCAGGTAGTGGATGAGTCTAACAGGGACACTTTCGTCGCTGGCACTGTTCATCGAGTTAGGGAGACCCCACCTCCCCCCCTTCAGTATCATCTAGCGGCTCACTGGATAAAGGACATGACGCTAGAGACGATCTCAGTTCCTGTTTCCGAAGAGAGGAGGTCTACTCTCACGTGGTGAAAGAACAGCTTTCTTCTCAAGGAAGTCTACCTTTGGCTGTTCAGAAACCCGACCGCCGTCTCTTCTCTGACGCATCAGACACGGGCTGGGGTGCGACTTTGGACGGACAGGAATGCTCGGGAACATGGAATCAGGAGCTAAGGACACTTCACATCTATTGCAAGGAGCTGTTGGCGGTTCATCTGACCTTGATAAACTTCAAGTCCCTCCAGCTTAACAAGGTGGTGGAGGTGGACTCTGACAACACCACAGCCTTGGCTTACATCTCCAAGCAGGGAGGGACTCATTCGTGGAAGTTGTTCTAGATCGCAAGGGACCTCCTCATCTGGTTAAAAGATCGAAAGCTCACGCTGGTAACGAGGTTCATTCAGGGCGATATGAATGTCATGGCAGATCGCCTTAGCCGGAAGGGTCAGGTCATCCCCACAGAGTGGACCCTTCACAAGAATGTTTGCAGCAGACTTTGGGCCCTGTGGGGTCAGCCAACCATAGATCTGTTCGCTACCTCGATAACCTAGAGGCTCCCGTTGTATTGTTCTCCGATTCCAGACCCAGCAGCAGTTCACGTGGATGCTTTTCTGCTGGATTGGTCCCATCTCGACCTGTATGCATTCCCGCCGTTCAAGATTGTCAACAGGGTACTTCAGAAGTTCGCCTCTCGCAAAGGGACACGGCTGACGTTGGTTGGCTCCGCTCTGGCCCGCGAGAGAATGGTTCATAGAGGTACTGCAATGGCTGGTCGACATTCCCAGGAGACTTCCTCTAGGAGTGGACCTTCTACGTCTACCTCACGTAAAGAAGGTACATCCAAACCTCCACGCTCTTCGTCTGACTGCCTTCAGACTTTCGAAAGACTCTCAAGAGCTAGGGGCTTTTCGAAGGAGGCAGCTAGAGCGATTGCCAGAGCAAGGAGGACATCCACTCTCAGAGTCTATCAGTCTAAAGGGGAAGTCTTCCGAAGCTGGTACAAGGCCAATGCAGTTTCCTCATCCAGTACCACTGTAACCCAGATTGCTGACTTCCTGTTACATCTAAGGAACGTAAGATCCCTTTCAGCTCCTACGATTAAGGGTTACAGAGTATGTTGGCAGCGGTTTTCCGCCACAGAGGCTTGGATCTTTCCACCAACAAAGATCTACAGGACCTCCTTAGGTCTTTTAAGACTTCAAAGGAACGTCGGTTGTCCACTCCAGGCTGGAATCTAGACGTGGTCCTAAGGTTCCTTATGTCATCAAGATTTGAACCTCTCCAATCAGCCTCTTTTAAGGACCTCACATTAAAAACTCTTTTCCTCGTGTGCTTGACAACAGCTAAAAGAGTAAGTGAGATCCACGCCTTCAGCAGGAACATAGTTTTCACATCTGAAACGGCTACATGTTCCTTGCAGCTCGGTTTTTTGCTAAAACGAGCTTCCTTCACGTCCTTGGCCTAAGTCGTTCGAGATCCCAAGCCTGTCCAACTTGGTGGGGGACGAACTGGAGAGAGTACTTTGCCCAGTTAGAGCTCTTAGGTACTATCTAAAAAGGTCATAACCTTTACGAGGACAATCAGAAGCCTTATGGTGGGCTATCAAGAAGCCTTCTCTTCCAAGGTCTAAGAACTCAGTTTCTTACCTATTCAGGCTCCTGATTAGGGAAGCACATTCTCATCTGAAGGAAGAAGACCTTGCTTTGCTGAAGGTAAGGACACATGAAGTGAGAGCTGTGGCTACTTCAGTGGCCCTCAAACAGAACCGTTCTCTGCAGAGTGTTATGGATGCAACCTATTGGAGAAGCAAGTCAGTGTTCGCATCATTCTATCTCAAAGATGTCCAGTCTCTTTACGAGAACTGCTACACCCTGGGACCATTCGTAGCAACGAATGCAGTAGTAGGCGGGGGCTCAGCCACTACATTCCCATAATCCCATAACCTTTTTAACCTTTCTCTTGAATACTTTTTATGGGTTGTACGGTCGGCTAAGAAGCCTTCCACATCCTTGTTGATTTGGCGGGTGGTCAATTCTTTCTTGAGAAGCGCCGAGGTTAAAGGTTGTGATGAGGTCCTTTAGTATGGGTTGCAGCCCTTTATACTTCAGCACCTAAGAGTCGTTCAGCATCCTAAGAGGACCGCTACGCTCAGTAAGAAAGACGTACTTAATAAAGGCAGAGTAATGGTTCAAGTCGTCTTCCTTACCAGGTACTTATTTATTTTGTTATTTTTGAATAACTAATAAAATAGAATACGGGATACTTAGCTTCTGTGTTAACATGTATGCTGGTCTCCACCCACCACCCTGGGTGTGAATCAGCTACATGATTATCGGGTAAGATTAATATTGAAAAATGTTATTTTCATTAGTAAAATAAATTTTTGAATATACTTACCCGATAATCATGATTTAATTGACCCACCCTTCCTCCCCATAGAGAACCAGTGGACCGAGGAAAAAATTGAGGTGGTGTTGACAAGAAGTACTAGAGTACCTGACCACAGATGGCGCTGTGGTGTTCACCCCCACCTGTATAGCGATCGCTGGCGTATCCCGACCGTAGATTTCTGTCGGCAACAGAGTTGACAGCTACATGATTATCGGGTAAGTATATTCAAAAATTTATTTTACTAATGAAAATAACATAATTATGTTTTTCCCATCAAACTTACAGTACTCTTATGAGTATGATAGTTTTAAAATAGTTTTTAAAATATTTTTCTTTATTTCTAAAGGTTTTAATAAGACTCATTACAAAGTCGTTTTACAAGAGCACTCAGTCACATCTTAAGACATTCATTTTGCTCACCTGGAGGATTTATTTGTAAATTATAAGTGAAAATTTTGTCTAAAATAAAGATGCAGAAATTAAACAACCAGATGAATATAGACTAAAGGGAATAGTGGTAAGCAATATCCAGAAAGTAATGTTGCTAAGTACTTGAGAATTACTGTAAAGAGCTTTTAGTGCCATTTGCTTTGTGATGGAAATGCTCAAGACCCCCTTTAGCAATCTTGTCTGAACAGTCAAGTGTCTAAATCTTTTAAACTGAAAAAGAAATAGTATTTTATTGATAATAGAACAAGAGATTTGAACAATGTGACATTAATTCCATTATTTTATTGGAAAAAACTTTTGGCGTATTAAATTCCATTTCCTTGATTGTAATATTAATTTCTGGCACCGCTGTTTGTTCTTTGTGTATGTTGTATAAGATTTCACATAATTCTCGCCATCCTTTATTCTGTATTTAGATTGTCCCAGACCCTATCATCCTGTACGTAGTAATAGATTTGCAGTTAAGAGTCTTGCATTCTTTATCATAAGGCTCAGTACTAAGTACACAGTGTTCTAGAAGAATTATTCCAACTGTGACTAGATTTTGGAATGATCTTTCTAAGCTGGCATTTAGAATTCAAAAGTTCAAACTTGTTGCAAATTCTTTTCTGTTTAACAGGTGGACATGTCTCGTTACAGTTTATATAGGATTGCTCTATTTTAATGCTGTTATTAATTTTAATATATTTTGTATTCTTATTATTTCTCATATATAGCTTGTTATTTCTCTATTTCTTTTCGACAATTGACTGTTTTCCTTGTTGGAGCCTTTCTCTATTTCTTTTCTACACCTGACTGTTTTCCTTGTTGGAGCCCCTGGGCTTGTAGCAGTCTACTTTCCCAACTATGGTTGTAATTTGGTAATAATAATGATAATTGTGTAGTTATACTGTATATTTGGCTGGCATTATTTGATAGTATATTCTAAGAGTGGAATGAAAAAAGGAAGTTTTTAAGTTAAAGTTAATGCCAATTTGTGTTACCTGTGAAAACACTTCATAGGGAGAATGAAGGGAGGTCAGTTACTCAATGTTATGCTTGCTTACCAGAATGCATGAAATATCACATGAGGTTCAAGATAAATAGAAGAAAGACAGAGATGATGAGAACAGAATATGCCATGGAATGTGAAATATTATTGGAAGGAGAAAATATTAATGAGGTAGAATCATTTCAACATTTAGGAACTATGATCTCTAATACAGGCTCTTTAGAATTGGTGTTAAATGAAAGATTGAAAAAATCAAATGAGACAATGCCTAGTTTAGGTCATCATACATACATATACCAAAGGCACTTCCCCCAATTTTGGGGGGTAGCCGACAACAACAAGAAACAAAACAAAAAGGGGACCTCTACTCTCTACGTTCCTCCAGCCTAACCAGGGACTCAGCCGAGTTCAGCTGGTACTGCTAGGGTGCCACAGCCCAACCTCCCACATTTCCACCACAGATGAAGCTTCATACTGCTGAGTCCCCTACTGCTGCTACCTCCGCGGTCATCTAAGGCACCGGAGGAAGCAGCAGGGCCTACCGGAACTGCGTCACAATCGCTCGCCATTCATTCCTATTTCTAGCACGCTCTCTTGCCTCTCTCACATCTATCCTCCTATCACCCAGAGCTTTCTTCACACCATCCATCCACCCAAACCTTGGCCTTCCTCTTGTACTTCTCCCATCAACTCTTGCATTCATCACCTTCTTTAGCAGACAGCTATTTTCCATTCTCTCAACATGGCCAAACCACCTCAACACATTCATATCCACTCTAGCCGCTAACTCATTTCTTACACCCGTTCTCACCCTCACCACTTCGTTCCTAACCCTATCTACTCGAGATACACCAGCCATACTCCTCAGACACTTCATCTCAAACACATTCAATTTCTGTCTCTCCATCACTTTCATTCCCCACAACTCCGATCCATACATCACAGTTGGTACAATCACTTTCTCATATAGAACTCTCTTTACATTCATGCCCAATCCTCTATTTTTTACTACTCCCTTAACTGCCCCCAACACTTTGCAACCTTCATTCACTCTCTGACGTACATCTGCTTCCACTCCACCATTTGCTGCAACAACAGACCCCAAGTACTTAAACTGATCCACCTCCTCAAGTAACTCTCCATTCAACATGACATTCAACCTTGCACCACCTTCCCTTCTCGTACATCTCATAACCTTACTCTTACCCACATTAACTCTCAACTTCCTTCTCTCACACACCCTCCCAAATTCTGTCACTAGTCGGTCAAGCTTCTCTTCTGTGTCTGCTACCAGTACAGTATCATCCGCAAACAACAACTGATTTACCTCCCATTCATGATCATTCTCGCCTACCAGTTTTAATCCTCGTCCAAGCACTCTAGCATTCACCTCTCTCACCACTCCATCAACATACAAGTTAAACAACCACGGCGACATCACACATCCCTGTCTCAGCCCCACTCTCACCGGAAACCAATCGCTCACCTCATTTCCTATTCTAACACATGCTTTACTACCTGTGTAGAAACTTTTCACTGCTTGCAACAACCTTCCACCAACTCCATATAACCTCATCACATTCCACATTGCTTCCCTATCAACTCTATCATATGCTTTCTCCAGATCCATAAACGCAACATACACCTCCTTACCTTTTGCTAAATATTTCTCGCATATCTGCCTAACTGTAAAAATCTGATTCATACAACCCCTACCTCTTCTAAAACCACCCTGTACTTCCAAGATTGCATTCTCTGTTTTATCCTTAATCCTATTAATCAGTATTCTACCATACACTTTTCCAACTACACTCAACAAACTAATACCTCTTGAATTACAACACTCATGCACATCTCCCTTACCCTTATATAGTGGTACAATACATGCACAGACCCAATCTACTGGTACCATTGACAACACAAAACACACATTAAACAATCTCACCAACCATTCAAGTACAGTCACACCCCCTTCCTTCAACATCTCAGCTTTCACACCATCCATACCCGATGCTTTTCCTACTCTCGTTTCATCTAGTGCTCTCCTCACTTCCTCTATTGTAATCTCTCTCTCATTCTCATCTCCCATCACTGGCACCTCAACACCTGGAACCGCAATTATATCTGCCTCCCTATCATCCTCAACATTCAGCAAACTTTCAAAATATTCCGCCCACCTTTTCCTTACCTCTTCTCCTTTTAACAACCTTCCATTTCCATCTTTCACTGTCTCTTCAATTCTTGCGCCGGCCTTCCTTACTCTCTTCACTTCTTTCCAAAACTTCTTCTTATTCTCTTCATATGACTGACCCAGTCCCTGACCCCACCTCAGGTCAGCTGCCCTCTTTGCCTCACGTACCTTGCGCTTTACTTCCACCTTTTTCTCTCTATATTTTTCATACTTCTCTATACTATTACTCTGCAGCCATTCTTCAAAAGCCCTCTTTTTCTCTTCCACTTTTACCTTCACTCCTTCATTCCACCATTCACTGCCCTTCCTCATGCTGCCTCCAACAACCTTCTTGCCACATACATCACTTGCAATCCCAACAAAATTTTCTTTTGCTAACTTCCACTCCTCCTCTAAATTACCAGTTTCTCTTACTCTCACCTCGTCATATGCCATTTTCAACCTTTCCTGATATTTACTTTTTACCCCCGGTTTTATTAGCTCTTCAACCCTCACTAGCTCCCTTTTACATCCACCTACTCTATTCCCCCACTCTTTTGCTACAACCAATTTTCCTTCCACCAAAAAATGATCAGACATACCGTTAGCCATACCCCTAAACACGTGCACGTCTTTCAATCTTCCAAACATTCTTTTTGTTATCAACACATAATCCATTAATGCCCTTTCTACTACTCTTCCATTTGCCACTCATACCCATGTATACTTATTCTTATCTTTCTTTTTAAAAAAGCTAGCACTTATTACCATCTCTTGTTCAACACACATATCTACCAGTCTCTCACCACTCTCATTTTCACCTGGTACGCCATATTTCCC
The DNA here is from genome assembly GCF_036898095.1 of Palaemon carinicauda. NCBI lineage: Eukaryota > Metazoa > Arthropoda > Malacostraca > Decapoda > Palaemonidae > Palaemon > Palaemon carinicauda. Next base: position 15,233,913 of record NC_090730.1, read on the forward strand.
AATGACACCTTCTACCTCTCCAGCACCCACTCTAGCATTTAAGTCACCCATAACAACCACATAATTCCTTCTACCCAGTCCTTCTACACACCTAGTTAATTCACTCCAGAACTCATTCCGCTCTTCTTCACTTTTCTCACTACCTGGCCCATACGCACTGACAAACGCCCAACATTCCCTACCCAACCTAACCCTTACCTACATTAACCTAGATGATATCTCCTTCCATTCCACTACTTTACCTGTCATCCATTCACTCAACAATAAAGCCACACCCTCTCTCGCTCTTCCCCTTTCAATCCCAGACACTCTACCAGACATTTCACCAAACATCACTTCACCCTTTCCTTTCATCTTTGTCTCACACAAGGCCAATACATCCATCCTTCTACTTCTAAACATACTTCCAATCTCACATCTTTTACTCTCTATCGTACTACATCCACGCACATTCAAACACCCCAAAATTTAGGTAAAATTTGGAAATCAAATTGCCTGAAATTATATATAAAAATCAGGCTATATATCGGTTTAATGAGATAGGTATTATTGTATGGACATGAGTCATGGTATGACTGAAATGATATCCAGCAGATTTTATAGATTGAAGAACAAAGTCCTCAGAAGATTATTAGGAGTTAAATGTCAGCAAAGGATTAGAATTGAAACTTTAAGATATATTACTTGAGTGCCATATATGGATGAGAGCATCGTGAGGGGTAGGTGGAGATGGGTTGGGTATGCTCTTTGCACTCCCAAAGAAGGATTACTGTATTTCGTCAAACTTTTAACTAGGCTCCACGAGGCACCAGAAGAGTTAGAAGACCCAGGCCTACATGGCTGTGAACTATAAAGCATGAAGTAGAAGATGATGAATGGAGAAGCATTGGTTTAAAAGCTTGATATAGAGATGACTGGCAAAATCTAACAGAGGCCCTTTGGGTCAGTAGGCGTAGGAGGAGATGGTGATGAGTTTATTCATATATGCCCTTTACTTAACCACTTCATGATACACTCCATATTGCTATACAATTAAAAATTCTGTAAATCTTATTAGTTGTATTTTTTGGAGATATCTTCTAATATGAAATACATTTACAGTACAGGTACTGTTATTCAAGTTTAATTTTTGTCATTGTTGTTAAATGTTTTGATTTTTTTTCCAATTAAAAGTCAGCAGTGCACTGTTGACATTACTTATGATGTACAGTATGCAGGTTGCTTTGAGACCAAGGCGCAGTTGCTTTGTATCCTTCAGTTTTCAATATTAATTTTACCCGATGATCATGTAGCTGTCAACTCTGTTGCCCGACAGAAATCTACGGTCGGGATACGCCAGCGATCGCTATACAGGTGGGGGTGTACACAACAGCGCCATCTGTGAGCAGGTACTCAAGTACTTCTTGTCAACAAGAACTCAATTTTTCCTCTGTCGTGCCACCGGCTAGACCTACTTGGATACGCTGTTGATTCTGGAGTTATTGTTCACGATTTGGTGATGTATTTGCTCTAGAGTTTAGCCTTCGCTATTCAGGAAGCTTTATCATTAGCTTAGCAAGCTTTTGGAATTAATTTGATTTAATTATGGTGACAAAGAGAGTATGGACTCTCTTTCACTTTTAAATGGCCGACCCTTCCCTTAGACGGAAGTGTTGGTGTCGAAGAGAGTATAGACTCTCTTTCACTTTTTATGACCCACCCTTCCCTTAGACGGAAGTGTGTTTAGGTTTTTGGTAATTTTGCTTAACAAAGTTATAGATTTATTTTATATCTCTCCGCCATTTATAGGCCTCTTCGATTAACTTTCCATTTATTATAAACTTATAAAAATTAATTTTTATGTTGGTTTATATGCGACCTTTCCTAATAGTAGGCGGTCCTTACTTGGAACCGAAGTTAATTAACATTGAGCCCGTCATATCGTTTTTCCTGTTAAGAATTTATGCTATTTTAATTTTAATGTTTTTGAAAGAATTTCTTTGATAGTCTCGTACTGTTTTCAAAGTTGAACTAACGTTTTGTTTAGTCTCCGCAGTTGTTGACGTTCAGAACGTTCAACTTGCGCTCTATCGTTACGATAGAGAGAGTATTTCACGGTTTCACGTTGCAGTAAGAGTAAACCGATTCTAGCGTTTCGTTCATTCTTTCTTAGCTTAAATGGTTTTAATTCTAATAAAGGAACTTTTTATTTGGGAAACCTTTCAGTTTTTTTCCTTTAACAAATAATATGTTGTTCCGACACAGACACTTACCTCGAAACACTTTCATAGGAGTCACTGGTGGCTCCTCTCTAACGACCAGAGTTTTGGGTAGTTTACCCTACTATATCCAACGTGACCCGTTAGTGGAAGAGAACGTGACCTGGGGCAATGCCCGAGGTCAGCCATGTGGCGACGATCTCTACCTAGTCAGTATGTTTTCTGGTCGCGTTGTGTTCACACACACCGCTCCTTATTCTCTGTGCGACCCCCTTTTGTGCTCGTTACTACAGTAGGGTCCCGAATTACACGTGTTCTAATTACGCGATTCCTCAATTACGCGATCGATAGTTTAAAAAAATTAAATTTCCTGTATCTACGAGGCTGTTCAAAGTTCGCGAGTCAAGCACTACAAAATGTATCAAATCTATTGTCTTTTTAAGTATATTGGTTGCCCTAAATACGGTGATTTATAATAAATGTTACAAAACAATATCAACATTACATTTCATTAACATAATTTCATAATGAATAGCCTATTTAAGGATAAAATTCCACATCAACAATGAAATCAACTGTTAACTGTGCGAGTCCAGCTGACAAAATGTAAACAGAAATGTGGTTACGTTCTCGGCAATCTTTATCTTTCTCCAACCTTACGATAATTGTAATGGTAGTGTTAATGATGGTATATTAAAGCATTATTTTTGTTTAGTACAGTATATTTAAAAGCCTTATTTTTCCCTCTGGGCGTTCAAGGTTTTCACGAGTAGACTGGGTTCGTTTATCGGCAGTGAATAGCCTAAACTTCGGTAACGAGTCGTCAATATTTTGTCATATTTTAAACAGTATACATTTGATTTGCAAACATTGGTTTTGTAGAGTAGACGGTAAAATAAAATCTAGAGAGAGAGAGAGAGAGAGAGAGAGAGAGAGAGAGAGAGAGAGAGAGAGAGAGAGAGAGAGAGAGAGAGAGAGAGGATGAATAGCCTAAACTTCGGTAACGAGTCGTCAATATTTTGTCATATTTTAAACAGTATACATTTGATTTGCAAACATTGGTTTTGTAGAGTAGACGGTAAAATAAAATCTAGAGAGAGAGAGAGAGAGAGAGAGAGAGAGAGAGAGAGAGAGAGAGAGAGAGAGAGAGAGGGGATAAAAATATTTTGTCATATTTTAAACAGTATACATTTGATTTGCAAACATTGGTTTTGTAGAGTAGACGGTAAAATAAAATCTAGAGAGAGAGAGAGAGAGAGAGAGAGAGAGAGAGAGAGAGAGAGAGAGAGAGAGAGAGAGAGGGGGGGGGGGATTTATCCCCTCTCTCTCTCTCTCTCTCTCTCTCTCTCTCTCTCTCTAGATTTTATTTTACCGTCTACTCTACAAAACCAATGTTTGCAAATCAAATGTATACTGTTTAAAATATGACAAAATATTGACGACTCGTTACCGAAGTTTAGGCTATTCACTGCCGATAAACGATAACAAACCCTTTAATGCAAACTAACTGTATCCTTTGATATTCCTCTATATTTATCACGAATTCCTTCTATACCTCCTCAGACACTCTTATTTCAAATATCTAAATTATTCTTATCACAACTAACACCATCTAGTCATTTTCATTCCATTATATCTATTATTCCTCTGGATCTTATTCCCTTTCCTTATTCTGTTTATTCGATGGGATTCGTTTTTCCCTTTACCGTCTTTCAGAATCTATTTTTAGCCACTGGCAACCAAATCCCCCCTTCCCCCGTTTCCTACCGTCTCCCCTGCGAGTCCACCCAGCCTATCTCATCACTCCCCCCCCCCTTTATCCTCCCTCCCCTGTTCTAGGTCTGTAACCTTCTGCGTCATAATCTCTCTCTCTCTCTCTCTCTCTCTCTCTCTCTCTCTCTCTCTCTCTCTCTCTCTCTCTCTCTCTCTCTCGTTATACAATACGTACAAATAGATGAAGAAACCAAAATCGGTTTTCTTGAAGTGTCAATTAAATACAAAACGAAAAAATTATACCGTGTATACATCCATTTCAATCATAGCTTAAAATACGGTAACCGATTTTGTCCGCAAACCACTATTTTTTAGGAAACACCATTCTATTCCAGAAAATTTTTACTCTTTAAATGTCAATTGCGCTATAATAAAACATGTACTTATGTTGTTAAATTTCGGGTGTGTTTAAAAAATCGAGTATTGCTAACTTATTTTTGTTTTACTTTTGGCTGTGATCACATCAGCTGATGTCTAGCTTCCGTGCGAATACAATAACAAAGAATTGTTTACACCATTTCTTAACTTATTCAAACCATCTATACAGTTAATATTACATAAACACCAATGTGTTATAACCTTTCATATTTATTGTTTAGTACTTTAAAACCATCTCTCTCTCTCTCTCTCTCTCTCTCTCTCTCTCTCTCTCTCTCTCTCTCTCTCTCTCTCTCTCTCATCGAACGTTATAGCGGTAACCTAATTGTTCGGTGGCTTTAAAAATAGGCCTAGTACTTTCTTCTTTTACTTTTTTTGCATATGGATCCATAATTGAGGTGGGTACAAGTTGACTTATAACTGAAGTTAGGAAAAGTATTTTGGATATGGAAAGGACAATTATCTTTCGTAACAGTTTAGAATTATCGTAAGTTATCACTCTGTCATTAGCGGCAGTTTGCTATTGTGGATTAAACGCATAAGGAAAAAAAAATTTCCAGCTTTGCTACGAATTTGGGAATTTATATGGATACGGTAAGTAAAATATTTGTAATAACATAATGTTTACTAAATGTTTGTAATATCATTAGTTATGACTTAGATCATGTGTGTTTAATGCATTCGTTTGTTTATTATGATCGAAGATGGAGCGTAAACAAATGGAAGGTTTCCGTTTCAGGCGCCATCATAAAGAAAAACATTTCATAAATGGCATTCATTTCATTTATTTGAAAGTTATAATAAAAAATAATTAGAACATTGGTAATAACAAATTCAACATATAATCTATACTTGGTAAAATTGCTGTCAATTCAAAAACACAGATGTATAAATGCGTCTGTTTCTTCGTTGTGATCAGAGATAAACGTAAACAAAACATTGGTTGTCGTTTTCTATTGTGCTTTTTAGCGTGTTTAGGAAACGCATGATATAAAATCGCCTTTATTTTGATAATTCTGGATTTTCAATCATACAACAAGCTAGTCTATAGAGTGATGGTTTTGCTATTCACCAGTTGTATTATACAATAGATATGACAAGTCTGTATTTTGGGTTGTGTTATAACGGGAAATATATGGTGTTTACACCTATCCTGGTTGTAATTTTAACCATTTTTCAAGTTATTAGAACTTTAAAGTATATTAAATGTTTTATTTACTTACAAAAACAATTTGATATTATAAAGAAATACAGTATAGTACAAAGAAAGTATTGGAAATGGGTAGTAAACACATTTGAATAGGCAAATTGCTGGTTGCCATGGCCGCAATGGAATTATTTCTGTTAGTTGTGTGTTTCGAAATTCGCGATTTTCCATTTACACGAGGTCATTAATCGACCAAATTCTCGCATAATTCGGGACCCTACTGTATGTAGTTACTACATAGTCTCGATTCCTTCACGAGTGATTAGTGCCTTATCTGTGTTCTTTTAGGATCGTTCCTTTGTGCTTTTATTGGCGTTTTAGTGCTTTGCCTTGCTTTATGCTTGGGTCTAGCGATCTCAGTGTGTGCTTTGGAGTACGGTCGCCGTTGTCCTGGGTCTAGAGCCGGGTATTCGTGTTGGGCTTTCTTATCAAAGCCTGTTCGCCGTCAGACTCGTGTCCCGGATGTGCCGGTTGGCGCGAGGTCCGATGGGTGAAATGCGGCACGATGAAGACGGATTCGAAGAAGTCTCCTAGGGAAACTAGCATGTCTTCCCCTGCAACGTCGGCAGGAGAGGGGGCAGGTAGAGTGCATTCTTCTCCCCTACCCAGAGTAGGGGACGAGGTAAGTCCTTGAAGTGTAAGAAGTTGGTGCCTCCTTCCCAAGGGAGAGATGTTGTGGGGGGAATCCTCTTGTTCAGGGCAGAGCAGGCGCCTACAAGTGAGTGTGTGGGGGTCCGAGGGACACGTCTCTCTCGTAGGGACCGCGTCTCGGCGGAGGACCCCATGTGGCCTAATAATGTTCCTTTTTTCTTATCACCAGATTCATGGGTAGAGGCCTCAGGCGCTTCAACTGCGGAGGGATCCGCTGGCGTGGGATGTACCAAGGACGCCGTTGAGGTCCCCACTGGACATGGAGGAGGTCCTATGCTAGTCCTTCACCCTGGATTCGCATCGGGGCTCGATCCTTCGGGCCCTTCAAGCGAGGAACGTTGGAGACGACACAGGAGGAAGAGAGATCAGTCTGTGTGGAGGAACTCCCCTTGCGGTCTCCCACAGGATCTCGGGACGGGAAGTCCCCGTTCCCCTCCATACAAGCCAAGAGCCCCGACAGAGAGTCAGCCGATGGGCGGAGGACCTCGTCTTGTAGGCCTAAGTCCCTTCCTAGAGTCACTCCATCCGCTCAGTGGAGGGAGCCGTCTTCTAGGATGGGTAGCCTAGACGGGTCTCCCCATCGAGATGATAGACAGGGATGGGCACCCCCGTCGATCTGTTTCACGGAGGAGCCCGTCCCGGTTCTCGAGGAGAATGGGGTTCAGTCTGTGTGGAGGAACTCCCCTTGCGGTCTCCCACAGGATCTCGGGACGGGAAGTCCCCGTTCCCCTCCATACAAGCCAAGAACTCCGCCAGAGAGTCAGCCGATGGGCGGAGGTCCTCGTCTTGTAGGCCTAAGTCCCTTCCTAGAACCACTCCATCCGCTCGGTGGTGGGAGCCGTCTTCTAGGATGGGCAGCCTAGACGGGTCTCCCCATCGAGATGATAGACGGGGACGGGCACCCCCGTCGATCTATTTCACGGAGGAGCCCGTCCCGTCGTCCAGGGCCTCGAGGATAATGGGTCTCGTTCCCAGACAACAAGCTGAGGGACCTAACTAGGACCTCAGGCTTGATACCTAAGAGAGCAGGAGACAGTCCTCCTAGAAGGGCCTCCAAGAGCCTCGCCAGGGAGACAGCCACGTATACTTTCTTAAAATTCTCAAGCAGGTATACCAAAAAAAAAAATCCCACTCTTGAATATGGACTCTTCAAATACTGACTCCCCATCCCCTGGATTTGCTGACTCCTCCCCCTTCTCCCCGGCATTGTTAACGACTTCTGCTATTGTAATTAAGGAAAATTCTGTTGACGACCTTCGAACTAAAAATGACCACTCTATTGATGTTAAAAAATCTAGCAGTTTGGGTAACACAAGGAAACTATGATTCCTTCTTGTTTCCAAAATTCCATTAGAGACAAATTATGATGATATATATAGAGCATTTGAGTGCTATGTATTGATAAAGGAAATAAGGATGAGACTCGGAGATGAAAAATGGAATTCTTGGATATCTTTTGATGGTCATTATGAAGTGTTTAATGCCATTAATAATATTAGTAGTATCAAAATTAACGAATTGAACATCATGGGAGCTCTTTGTGATAAGGTCCCAAAGGAATTGGATGTGTACAAACCTGCTGATTGGTTTTGAAAAAGACACAAAGGTACCCATGCGTTCACAGAGAAAACCCGAACCACCAATGTGGCTTGCAGCTGAACATAAATGGATAATAGGGAATTATTTTAAATTATGTAAGTTTATTCAGAAAAAAAAAAAAGTAAGACCCATTGCACCTGGAGATATATCTCCTTCCGCTCAGTGGAGGGAGCCGTCTCCTAGGATGGGCAGCCTCGACAGGTCTCCCCATCGAGATGATAGTCGGGGATGGGGGCCTCCGTCGAACTATTTCACGGAAGATCCCGTCACGTCGTCCAGGACCTCGAGGAGGTAGGAGACGTCGGCCTAAGGGGGTAGAATGAGCCGAGGGTCCCGTCAAGGTCCCCGTCGAATAGGTGTAAGACCGCTAAATAGACGACTATACCCGACTCTCTCCTCTGCGGCAGTGCCCATCCTCAGTCCACAACCTAGGGCGGAGGCGCCCGTCGCCACAGCTCTTCAACCCCGGACGGAGTACCTGGTCTACAGCAATGAGGGCATGCCAACGGGGGACTCCACTTACAGGGTGGAGGTCCTTGTCGCCACGGCAAGACCCATCCTAGTGGAGGACTCCCACTTTAGGACGGAGCGAAGGAGTCCTAGTAGGGGTAGGACAAGGTGCCCCGGAAGACCAGCTAAATCTCAGTTGACCCAAACCAACAGAATGACTTACATTGGGAATAACCCTGGATTTGTCACAGGTCAAGGCCTTTTCCACCCATAGAGAGGCTAGTTCCACATGGGAGACAGATCCTAAGGAGGGTTCAATGGAACTTAAAGGAGAGTTGGAACCAGAGAAGTTCCCCAGACAAGTGGTGCCAGTCCGGCAAGGAACCAGACAAGCCGTAGAATGGTGGCAGGATCGGTCACGCACTCTAAAAGGAATGCCCCTGTCCTCCCAACCTCCAGAATCCACCAGTTTACGGACGGGTAGAAAGAAGGAGGGGGAACGCACCTCCGGGGGAAAAGACAGCGAATGGGACTTGGACAGAAAGGGAGAAGTCCCTACAAAGCAATGTCCTAGAGATGAGAGCGGTCCAGGAAACCTGCAAATATTTCACGGAAGACTTGGAAGGGAATTCAGTGGCCCTGAAGTCGGACAATGCAACCTTGGTTGCATACGTTAAGAAGATACGAAGGGCCCGGGACCATGACTCTCCCCAGCGCAGGACGGAAGAAGTGGTTGGTGAGACGACGTCGGCGATGGAGGACTCCGCGTATAGGAGGGTATTCGACTTGATTAAAGGCTACATAGCCTGGTGGAACCCGTCCTACAGGAGTTGGAGACGGGGACCTCCGGCTTGAACAAGTTCTAGCCTACACCGCCCAGAAGGAGTCCTCACTTTCCCTTCCTGAGGCCAGGAACGTGGGAATTGGAAGAACCCACATAGACGGAGTTATAACCCGCAATAGCAATTCCAGCACAGGCTATAGAGCGGCGAAACTCCTGCAGGGAATCAAGGCTCAAAGTAATTACCACACGAGGGAAAGTAGACCAAACGGGACTTACAAGACAGGGGAAACCCTGGACATCCTTTGCCAGGGCTTCTCAGACGGAAGGGCGACATCAGCAGCCACCTTCTTCTCCCAGTTCGAGTCTGCTCTTTCAGGGGGAGGGGTGAGATCAAAATAGTTGTGCAGACTGGCCCTTCAGATCCTGGATTGGGAAGGAAAAGAGGAAATCAACCCTACAGAAAACTTCATTCTGGGGAAGAAGAACGTCCTAGCAGGCGGCCTCAGCAGAACAGGACAAATAGTTGCATCGGAGTGCTCCCTGCATCCACAAGTAGCAAGCGACATAATTCAGATGTGGGGGTCCCCGGTTATGGATCGGTTTGCAACAAGGGGGACGAACAACTCTCCGTATTCTGTTCACCTGTCCCAGACCCGAAGGCGGCGTTGGAGGACGTGTCTCAACTCAGATGGGACGATCTAGACGTGTACGCCTCTCCCCCCCTTCCCCCTTAAGTCGAGTCCTCAACATGGGGGCAGCAACCAACCTTACAATGACTTTGGTAGCCCCTTTGTTGGTCGGAGAGGGAGTGGTTCGCAGACCTAATGAGTCTCGCCGCTCTCCCTCCCTGGACTCTTCCCAAGATACCAGATCTATGGAGACGACCACATTTTCAGGGGTTTCAAGAAACCCACAAGGCCTTCGTCTTCTCGCCTGGAGGTCATCCAGTTCCTCCTGAAAAGACAAAGGTACTCAAGAAAGACAGATAGGAGGATGCCCCTTTACCTGAGGAAATCCTCTACGGCCATCTACCAATCCAAGTGGACGATGTGCGTCAAGTGGACAAGGACAAGAAGATAGAACCATTAAAAGTATCCATGCCCATTATAGAGGATTTCCTGGTCCATCTCAGGGATAAGTTGGCCATGACGGTCCTAGCGATTAAGGGAGTTCAAACTGCCCTTGGTAAAGTTTTTCTCCTGAGAGGCATAGTTCTCCGTTCTTCAAGACAGCTGTCCATGCTCATCAAGACTTTCGAGCAATCAGGCCCCTTCTGCCCCGAGAATCCCGAATTGGGACCTGGCAAGGGTTCTGGATATGCTCCGAAAACCACCTTTCGAACCCTTAAGAGACATTGTAGGCAGGAATCTCACATTCATAGTGCTCTCCTTGTTAGCGTTAGCCTCAGCTAAGTGGGTGAGCGAGCTACAAGGATTTTCGTATGAGGAGGAGTTTTCTAGAGGATGGAAGAAGAGACCCCTTAAGTTAGTCTCCTCCTTCGTCGCCAAGACACAGGATCCGTCAGTTTGGGTTCCGAGGCGTGAGAGCTTTACGATCCCAGCAATCCCAAATGAGGTAAACCAGGAAGGTTTGAAATTGTGCCTCGTCAGGGTGATTAGGAAGTGTCTTAAAAGAACGGCGAAGCCCCGCCCGTCTATCAAGAACCTCGTCGTTTCCTGGGGTCAAACGAAAAAGAACATCAAGAATACAGTTTCCTTTTGGGTCAGACAAGGAATTAGGCAAGCTCCCTCAAATGGGGGGTTTTCAGTGCCAAGAGAACCAAGGGCTCATGATGTTAGGGTTCTAGGCACCGTCCTTTCATCTGAAAAGAACATGTCGGTGGCTCAGGATCTTCGAGCAGGGGCTTGGTCTAACCGGTCGACATTTCACTGATCATTATCTCAAGGACGGTACGAGTAACTCCCAGGATGGGCTTTTGGTCGGGCCGGTCATCTCAGCCTTCCATTCGGATTGACGAATTAAGACCCGGCCTCGATAGGGAACCACAAATGTTCTAGACACGGGGAGGCTTATTTTTCGTTGTCACCTTTTCCCCCTTTTTCTCGTACTATCAGTTGTCCTCAGAGCTATCGCTCATTAGACAAGCCTCAAGAATCGTCATTATGGAATAAGAACAAGGAAGAAAATTGCAGAAGGGTAAGTGTTACCACACTTAATGAGTATTTTGTGTAGTTTATCCTACTGTCCATTGGGGTCTTGGGCTACGGGCACTCCCTCCTCCTAAGGTGTAAGTCTCCTATGAAAGTGTTTCGAGGTAAGTGTCTGTGTCGGAACAAATCACAAATTTTAAGTAATTTGTATTTTTCCTAACATACTTACCGAGAAACACTTTCCAGGTATGGCCCCCCCAACCGTCCCCGCAGTGCCTTACAGTCCTAGAGTATTGTTCCTTACATAAAACATACTGACTAGGTAGAGATCGTCGCCACATGGCAGACCTCGGGCATTGCCCCAGGTCACGTTCTCTTCCACTAACGGGTCACGTTGGATATAGTAGGGTAAACTACCCAAAACTCTGGTCGTTAGAGAGGAGCCACCAGTGACTCCTATGAAAGTGTTTCTCGGTAAGTATGTTAGGAAAAATACAAATTACTTAAAATTTGTGATTTTTAACGATATATATAATTGGGCTCATCTCTCAGGTTCTAAGTCAAGAGAGAGAGAGAGAGAGATAGAGACGAAGGGAGAGAGAGGAGGATAAACGTTTCGTTCAAGCGGGTAACGTTGTTCTCGTTTTTTGCTCTTCTCCCTAGTCGCTATAGGGGAAGAAGGTAAAACGTTTCTAGAGTTTTTTTCTTGTTCCCAGGCTTTATGCGGTGAGAGATTTTAAACGTAGTTTATTTGATCTAGTGTTTAGTCTCTTTTCCAGCCACTGAATTCTTTATCTTTCATTAGGTTTTTCTGTTACATTGTAATACTGTTTTCGCAATTACTACCTTTTAATGAAGGATAGGATTGCGTGTTTCAGGTACAAACCACTTAAAGTTTCGAGTTCAGTGAAATAAGTGCAAACAGAAAATCAAAAGTGATAAAGTGATATGCGCAAAGTGTTACAGTGTTGCGTTCAAGGGTTCGTCTGTTTGTGCCAGTTGTTCACCTAGTCCGATACCTCTTACAAGCTCCCAAGCCCAGGGGAGAAGTAATGTCGAAGGACTTATGGGTTCCACAGGCCTTGATCAACGAACAGACGTTTCCCTCCGTGGTTTCGGGTGTATCTACACACGTTGCCGACGTGATCACCCCACCCACACAAAGACGAGAGAGCCCATTTATTCCTCGTCTGCGGAAGAGGTTTCTCGCAGAAACCATGGACCAAATCTTGCAGCTTTTAAGTGCAAGTCGGTCCCTTCCGCGCAAGTCCAACGGCCTAGGTGTAGCCACTGGGTCAGTTCGGACTCGCTGCAGTACGACAACTGCACACCTCCCAAGAGAGGCAAGGTGGTACCGCAACAGGCAGTAACTCCGTCTGTTGCCGCACCAGCTTTTTTAGACCCTCAGTCACAACGGACAGTAGCTCCGTTTGTTGTTGTCTTTCATAGACCCTAGTGGTCCATGCTGCAGACTATACAGTCTCAGCTTGCTCCTTCATGCAGGAGTATCATGCTGGAAGGTTGACAATGCACCTGTTAACCTACAACCCGCCGAGGTTGTGCGCTCAGCAGATACTGCGGCTGCCTGCTCCCACCCTCCACCTGTGAGAGCTCCACCACCGATGCGCAGTCCTCCCTGCCAGACGCATGTTCTTGCTGCACCATCTGCTACCATGCGTGAGCTACCGCATCAGCAGTGGGAAGGTTCTGTAGAGCTGCCGGGTTCCAGCACTATGCGGCATTCTCTGCAGCCCATGCAGCATGCTCTGCATACCTTACAGCATGCTCCGCATACCATGCAGCATGAGCCGCATACCTTACAGCATGCTCCGCATACCATACCGCATGCTCCTCAACCACCCATGCACAGTCAACCCTGCCAGATGTATGATGACTCCCACACACAGAGCACTCCGTTGCCGTGCGTGAGCTACCACAAGCTGCCGTGTTTTGACACGGTGTGTCAGCCTCCGCAACACACTGTGGTTACCACCACTCGCCAGCAGCAAACTAGTCAGTCAGGAGTTGAGGCTTCCCCACACAACTTTGGTTGTTGCCAACTCACAAACTGTCATACAGTTACATGACGTTGCCTTCTGGTCTGCTACTTATACACCAGTGCTGTATGTCCTCACGCTCCTGTTGTGGTTAACAGTTCAGTTTTTGACAGTTCACAGACTGTCGAGCAGTTTCATAACGTTGCCTTCTGGTCTGCTGCTTTTGCACCAGTGAAACCCTCACTGAGAGAACCTAGCTTTTCTCGGATATGGTTCCTGTAGATGAGAAAGTGCTGTTCTCCCTCCTTCTGATATTCCCTTGAGGACTCTGTCATTTGGAGAGGAGCCTTAAGCTGCTTAGCCTCCTATGGACTTTTATTTAAGCATAACATGCTTCCAGGGAGGGTAAATGGTTCCGCTTCAGTCGCTAACCCCGTCTGTTGCCACAACTGCTCCCATAGACCTTGGGCTTTGTTGCAAGACATGCAGTCCAAGCTTAGTCCTTGATAGAGGATTTTTTACGGAGAAGACCCTTCTTGCCAACGACCTTCCTACCGGTTGGTTGTACGCCCTGTTGACGCTGAGGTATCCTACTCACGTCCGCCAGTTGAGATGGTTCCTCCACCGGTGCGACCCAGTGTGGGTTGCCAGTCGCACGTTGATGTTATGCTACTCTCGGAGGTGGTTGTGGACGTTCAGTGTGTCACTGGGAAGACGTTCAACAACCAGCAGAGGTGACTTGTTGTGACGCAGTGCGGCAACCTCAGCAACCCGATAAGGGGTTGTCTGTGCTACCCAGACAGTCTAGACAGTTTCGGGTTGTCGCTGTACTTCCTCGCTTCCCCATGGTTGACAGTTCACAGACTGTGCAGCAGTACCATGATCTTGTGTCCGGCTCTGTCACGCATCCACCAGTGCGACCGGATTCAGCGAGTCAGACGTTGCCCACTCCGTTGCCGTTTCCTCATCAGTTTCGGATGAGGAACCCTCTGATGAGGACATGGCTGAACAAGAAGACCAATCCCCAGCCCTGCTATCCATCCAGAAGATGCTGAAGAAGGAATACAGCCCTGTCAGGCTGTGGATGAGTCTGGTTAGGACACTGTCATCCGTGGTGCATTTGGTGTCACTTGGAAGACTACACCTCCGTCCTCTTCGGTTTCATCTAGCTCTTCACTGGAAAAGGACAAGACGCTAGAAGCGGTCTCGATCCCGGTTTCCGGAAGATAAGTCTGGTCTAACCTGAGGAAAGGACTTTATCAACCTTTTATAGGGTCTTCCCCTGACTGTTCAGACTCCCAACCACTTTCTCTTCTCAGACGCATCGGATGTAGGCTGGGGTGCGACCTTAGGCGGTAGGGAATGCTCGGGATTATGGAACTCGCGTCAAAGGACAAAGCATTTTAACTGCAAGAAGCTTCTGGCAGTAAGTCTGACCTGGAAAAGCTTCAGGTCTCTCCTTCAAGACAAAGTAATGGAGGTCAACACGGACAACTCCCTGCTTTGATGTTCATCTCCTAGCAAGGAGGGACCTACTCTCTGACATGGTGCAAGTTCGCTAGTGACCTCCTCTCCTGTTCAACAGGTCTAGACTTTTCACTAGTAACAAATTTCTTCCAAGGCAACTTGAATGTCTTAGCAGTTTGTCTCAGTAGGAAGGGACAATAATTCCAACATATTGGACCCTCCACAGAGATGTATGCAAGAGACTTTGGGTCACCTGGGGCCATCCAACCATAGATCTCTTCGCAACCTCGATGTCCAAGAGGCTCTCAACAGACCCAGCAGTGGTTCTTTTAGATGCCTTTCTACTAGATTAGTCTCATCTAGATCTATATGCATTCCCTCCGTTCTAGTTTGTCAACAAGGTACTGCAGAAGTTCGCCTCTCACGTTGGGACAAAGTTGACACTAGTTGCTTCCCTCTGGCCCGCGAGAGAATAACTTACCGAGGTACTTCGATGGCTAGTAGACGTTCCCAGAACTCTTCCCCTAAGGGTGGACCTGCTACGTCTGCCACGTGTAAGAAGGTACTCCAAGGCCTCCACGCTCTTCGTCTCACTGCCTTCAGAGTATCGAAAGACTCTCGAGAACTAGAGGTTTTTCGAAGGAGGCAACCAGAGCGATTGTTAGAGCAAGGAGAACATCCACCCTTAGAGTCTACCAATCGAAGTGGGGAATCTTCCTAAACTGGTGCAAGTCAGTATCCGTATCCTCGACCAGTACCTTTGTAACTCAAATAGCTGACTTCCTCTTATATCTGAGAAAAGAGCGATCTCTTTCAGCTCCCACTTTCAAGGGTTACAGAAGCATGTTGGCATCAGTCTTCCGTCACAGAGGCTTAGATCTTTTTAACAATAAAGATCTACAGGACCTCCTTAAGTCTTTTGAGACCACGAAGGAGCGTCGTTTGGTTACACCTGGTTGGAATTTAGACGTGGTTCTAAGATTCCTTATGTTAGACAGGTTCGAACCACTTCAATCAGCCTCCCTGAAAGATCTCACCTTTAAGACTCTTTTCCTGATACTGTATGCTTTACCAGCTAAAAGAGTCAGTGAGATTCATGCCTTCAGCAAGAACATTGGATTTTCATCCGAAACGGCTACATGTTCTACATCTTGGTTTTCTAGCCAAACACGAGCTGCCTTCTCGGCCTTGACCAATATCGTTCGTTATTCCAAACTTATCGATATGGTTGGAAAGGAACTAGAAAGAGTATCCTGTCCTGTAGAGCTCTTAAGTTCTATTTTTAAAAACCTTTATGAGGCCCGTCTGAATCTTTATGGTGTTCAGTTAAGAATTCATCTTTGCCTATGTCAGAGAATTCTTTATCCTTTTATTTTCAGACTGTTAATACGAGAAGCTCATTCCCTTCTGAATGAGGAAGACCAAGCTTGGCTGAAGGTAAGGACACACGAAGTTAGAGCTATCACAACTTCCGTGACCTTTTAATAAAATAGATCTCTGCAAAATATTTTCGACGCAACCTTTTGGAAAAGCTAATCAGTGTTCGCGTCTTTTATCTTAAGAATGTCCAGTCTCTTTACGAGAACTGCTACACTCTGGGACCATTCGTAGCAACGAGTGCAGTAGTGGTGGGGGCTCCACCACTACAATTCCCTAATTCCAGAACCTTTTTAATCTTTCTCTTGAAATATTTCTGGGTTGTCCGGTAGGCTAAGAAGCCTTCCGCATCCTGGTTGATTTGGCGGGTGGTCAAATTCTTTCTTGAGAAGCGCCTAGATTAGAGGTTGTGATGAGGTCCTTTAGTATGGGTTGCAGCCCTTAATACTTCAGCACCTAAGAGTCGCTCAGCATCCTAAGAGGATCGCTAGGCTCAGTAAGGAAGACGTACTTAAAAAGGCAGAGTAATGGTTCAAGTCGACTTCCTTACCAGGTACTTATTTATTTTATGTTTGTTATTTTGAATAACGGCTAAAATAAGATACGGGATACTTAGCTTCTTTGTTAACATGTATGCTGGTCTCCACCCACCACCCTGGGTGTGAATCAGCTACATGATCATCGGGTAAGATTAATATTGAAAAATGTTATTTTCATTAGTAAAATAAATTTTTGAATATACTTACCCGATGATCATGAATTTAAGGACCCGCCCTTCCTCCCCATAGAGAACCAGTGGACCGAGGAGAAAATTGAGTTCTTGTTGACAAGAAGTACTTGAGTACCTGCTCACAGATGGCGCTGTTGTGTACACCCCCACCTGTATAGCGATCGCTGGCGTATCCCGACCGTAGATTTCTGTCGGGCAACAGAGTTGACAGCTACATGATCATCGGGTAAGTATATTCAAAAATTTATTTTACTAATGAAAATAAAATTTTTACCTACATTCTCGCTTCCTTTTTCTATTTTGTCAACCTCTTAACTTTCATGCATTTCAGTGTAACTCTAGGGGTTTCCCCCAGTTGTGATTGGGCACTGAATGGCTTGACAGGCCCCAGTGCTGAGCTACTGTATGTAACTCATAAAACCAATTAAAGGTTAGATTTAACTGCATGTTATTTACAAAAATATCCTGTCAGGAAATCAACGTGCTCAGTACGCATAGCAGTTTCTTTCATATGATATTTTTTTTTTCTTTCAGTGAAATTCGAGAGTGTTTGAAGTTGGACCCAGACCATAAAAATTGCTTCACATTCTACAAAAAGATTAAAAAAATCAATAAGCTCCTCACTAATGCACAGGATTATGTTAACAATAAGGAGTATGAAGAGTGTGTTAGCTCAGCAAATAAGGTAAGATTCTGCATTTTTTTTGTTTTTGTATTGTAATGAGAGACATGTTTTATGCTGATTTAGAGAAATTTGAATTTTTATAACAATACATATGGTAATGGGTATTTTTTTATCTGAGAATTTATATTTTCTGAGTGAATTTTTTTCGCCTTTTTTTAACATTAAACATTTTGCTTAGCTCTTTCTTTCGACATTGAGAGGCCCCCCTTAATAAGTATTGGTTATTTATTGTATAAAAATGTTAGAAATATTAGGAAAAGCCTAGAAGCCAAGGCAAATGAAAAATATGTTGATGATGGGTTGATGAGTTTTTCTTCGTGGGTGAGGTTTTCAGCGGAAAATATGATCCTGAAACTGTGGGTATACAAACTTGAGTCCTTTGAATTAAATTTCCAATCTCAACCCCCCCCCTCCCTCCTTATTGCCTTATTTTTCCTTATTTTTTGTTTGGGTTCCTCCAGGTCCCTCAGTGTGAGGCACCTCGTATATCCACCAGAGAGTTGCTAATGCATCTTCCGGTGTATTTTGCATCTTCCAGTCTTGAATGGTCTGAGATGCATCTTAGGTATTTATCGAGCTTATTCTTAAACACATCTACGCTCACTCCTGATATGTTTCTTAGATTAGCTGGCAGCACATTAAATAGTCGCTGCATTATCGATGCTGGTGCGTAGTGGATTAATGTCCTGTGCGCCTTCCTTAGTCTTCCTGGTATATTTTTTGGCTCTATTAATCTACCTCGGCTTGCTCTTTCTGATATTTTAAGCTCCATGATGTTTTCAGTAATTCCTTCTATTTGCTTTCATGCTTGTATTATCATATAGTGTTCTCTTCTCCTTTCTAGACTGTATAGTTTTAAAATTTGCAGTCTTTCCTAGTAGTCAAGGTCCTTAACTTCTTCTATTCTAGCAGTATAGGACCTTTGTACACTCTCTATTTGTGCAATATCCTTTTGGTAGTGTGGGTACCATATCACATTGCAGTACTCGAGTGTACTACGTACATAAGTTTTGTAAAGCATAATCATGTGTTCAGCTTTTCTTGTTTTAAAGTGTCTGAATAACATTCCCATTTTTGCTTTACATTTAATCAACAGTGTTGCTATTTGGTCGTTGCATAACATATTCCTATTTAACATTACACCAAGGTCTTTAATTGCTTCCTTGTTTGTGATTGTCTCGTTATTAGGTCCTTTGTATGCATATACCATTCCTTCTCTGTTTCCATAATTCATTGATTCGAATTTATCGGAGTTAAATACCATCCTATTTATCTCCGCCCATTTATATATTTTGTTTAGATCTCTTTGTAGTGAGTTCCTATCTTCATCACAAGTAATTTCTCTACTTATTCTTGTGTCATCGGCGAAACTTCTCACTACAGAGTTTTCAACATCACAGTCTATGACTGAGATCATAATAACAAACAGCAGTGCAGCTAATACCGTACCTTGTGGCACGCCAGCTATTACCTGAGCTTCATCCGATTTCTCGTCATTTGCAACCACTATCTGTTTTCTGTTTTGCAGGAATTCTTTTACCCATTTTCCTATCTTTCCCACAATATTATGCTTTCTCATTTTTTTTCTAATATATTATGGTCTACCTTGTCAAAGGCTTTTGCAAAATCTAGATAGATCACATCTGTGGCTTTTTCATTTATCATATTTTTGTATATGTTTTCCTAGTGTGCTATCAGTTGAGTTTGTGTACTTTTTCCGGGCACAAAACCGTGTTGACCTGTATTAAACAAATAGGGCTAAAGACAAAAGTGGCTTCTGTGACAGATAGGTGGGCGGGGCTTCCCCCCTCACTCCACCTGTTTTTAACTGCCTTGTTAAAAATTTAATGGCTGTTTCAGCAGTGCTGAAGACATATCCCTATTTTAAAGAATTTTGGTTTTATAGGTAAGAAAGAAACAAATTAATTTTTAAAACTGTTATTCTTATTCTCTTAATGTCCAAAAGATTTCTTATTACTGCCCCTTCTCAAAACCTCTTTGAGGGGAGGGATGAAATCAATGTGATATAATCAATTTACAAGAAATCCTTTTTGCTGAAACCTTGATAAAGTTAAATGAATGCACTTTTACACTTTAATCACACTAAAACAGAGGTAGCCCTTATTTCACCCTCTATTTTGGTTGTAGTTGAACCTAAAAAGTTAAATTTTAACTGTTATAAGTGAACTTTATTCACAATCAAACTGTGAAAGCCTCTTTAGTAATTTTGACTTGTATTTCATATTGACCCACATATGAGCCTATTTAGAATACGGTTCATAGTGTCCTCAGTCATTCAAACCAAAATATCTGGTAAATAATTAAGAATAAGGAATAAGTACTATTACATGCCAACAATAAAATGGTACATGTTGAATTTAATTGAAGATTGTATACAGTATTCTGTATTTGTGAATACAGTATCAAAATTTTGTTCACTTTGATTCATAACTGAGTCTGAAGGATTATCTGCAATCATAATAAGATAGTTAGGTAATAAGACAGTGTAATAACTCAAAAAAAGGGATTTGAAGTAGTGAGGGTAACATTATTTGAAGGTGTGATTTGTTATTTTTTTTATAATATTTTGACAAAGTTTTGAGCTGACACTTATTTAAACATTGGGAACTAATTTCTTTTATGTGGTTTATCATGAAATCTTAGAATGAATAATTGAGATTTATGTGCCCTGGTTTTTTCTTCTTGAAGTTTACAAGATATATTTTCCATTGTGATTATTTTTTTTCTGAACCAGGTCCTTAAAGAAGAAAATAACATAGAAGAAGTGAAGTTTTTAGCATATGATAAAATTTGTCAATGCCAAACTCACCTTAGTCCAGCAGCAGCAATTGAGGCTTGCCAAAGTGCACTAGAAATCAAGGAAGAAGCACGATTATATTGTGATATGGCTGAAGCTCACATTGCAGATGAAATGTTTGATGAAGGTAAGGCATACCATTCTTGATGTGTGTTAGAATCTATCATTTCAAAGTTACCGCTAATTGTTAGGGACATTAGGTAATTCAGTATAGGTCATGAGGAGCCAATTAATACGGTTATATTTACAATAAAAAATTTTTAAACCATTTTACTATTTTTGAGATATTATAGAGAACTTTGAAAGGCAAATCCCATGTGAAAAACATGTAAAAATAATTCCTATTGAAAATGTTATTGTTGATGTTATTCACTGCAGTAATTTATAATTCAATCTGAACTTATAATCTAATGAATCTTTATTAATTATATGAAGGCTGAAAGTTCTTATATACTCTATGAATGATTAAACTGTACAGTAATATTTATTTATAATTAACAGAATTTTTATAATAAAAATTTTTTATTTCTTATTCTCTCCTGATGTTCCTATTGCTTTCATCTCCGGGAATTTGGGTATGTCGACATTACCCATTGAATATTGATAAATTACCTGTCTTTCCTCCCAATATACTGTATCTTGTAAAGCAATGAGACTAATGGTGTCTACAGACAATAATATTGCGCGCGTGTCATACTGACGTCTTCAGTCTCTTTAAGTTGAAAAATTCCTTATCCTTTTGATGGCACTAGTCAGTTGGGAGGAGGGTGGGCATGTTCATAAAAATAAGGTGGGTATGGAAATAAATTTCATTATTAGAGTTCTGTTATTTCTATGAACTTCCCATGGTGTTCATATTGCTGACTTTCACATTAGTGGTTGATGTGTAGCCAGTGAAGGAAAGTGATAGGGTATTTGGTTTCTAATAATCAATCAAATAATTACTTAGACATGTCTGTAGTCTA
The DNA here is from genome assembly GCF_036898095.1 of Palaemon carinicauda. NCBI lineage: Eukaryota > Metazoa > Arthropoda > Malacostraca > Decapoda > Palaemonidae > Palaemon > Palaemon carinicauda. The sequence continues at coordinate 15,255,103 of NC_090730.1, forward strand.
GGTTTTTGGGTACTCTAAACTTCAGATTGACATTAAGTATTGCATTATCACCCATTTACTCATTCATAAAACAAAAAACTGAATTAACATGGAACTATGTACACATATAATTAAAAAAAACAACAAATTAGATTTAAAAGGTGACTTGACTGCAACACCAAATCATAGATCTACCAAAGTAACTGATTATGTTCATAATATTATCGGACCACAACCCCTGCAACAACTATTGGCCTTAAAGCTCAATAATTGCGAGAGATTTTGAACAGCATTGAACTGCCTTTAAAACCCTTTCCAAAGAAAGATTTTTGCAAAAAATTTGAGATGTATCTGTACTTCCTCTATCATAAACACTAATTTTGAAATCTTTCATAAGACTTGAATCCAATTCTTATTGAAGTTTTGCCACCAAACAATAAGACTGAAGAACATTGCATTCTTCGACGGAGGGTATGTAATTATGACAATGAAAAACTTAGGTACAGTGCTTCTAATGTCCCTAGATTCATCCAAATAATAGTGAACAGTTCTTATCCAAGCAAAACTATCCCCTAAAATAACAACCACTTCCTTCTGTGATAAACCTTTGGTCTTAAATTGCTTTTTATGTTTGAAAGTAGGCTAAAGAAATTGAATCATCTTTTGATCATCAAAGTCAATTTTAAGATATTACAGTTCACTAATTTGTTTCCGGATGCCAAAGTTAAGATAAGTATTTTCCTAGGAAAACTGCAAAAGTTCCAAATGTGAATTCTATAGGTACTGTAACACTTAGAGCCAAATTCCAAAACATAATTTTAACTACTGAAAATCTTTCAATAGTAAACAACCGAATAAAAACCACTACAGTGACTGCTATGGACAAATTTAATCCTACATGCTCAAGCACAGAGATAAGTAAAATCAGTATAGATTTATACTCTTAATTCCTGAAATTAAAAGTTCCATAACTTGACCCAATCAAAATAATCATTCCATTGGTTTTTATGTACATTACTGTTTTTTTTTGACCTATGATAACCCAGAGGGCATTGAAAGTGGTGGATAGACCCTATTTGTTAAGAAATAGGTTGTGTTTTTTAGCTTTGCATGGTAAACCAACCCAAACACACACTCCAATAACAGAGGTCACAGAACTGTGAACCATTCCCTTTATAGCCAAAACGTAGCTATCAGCGCTGTCCAGCTTTACAGTATTTAGAGATCCAGAATTTGTTCATTACCTACCAAATCATGTCAATAGGTGGAAAGTTGTAAAGATCCAGATTTGGGGGAACAAAACAAGTCTTATCTTTTATGTTCAATGAGGCTGCAAACATGTGTTTAGTCGAACCCACCACATATTGTCATTCGTAGCAACCGTTCTTCTGGATACATTTGAATTTTTATGCTTATCTGATCTGCAAAGATGTATAATTTCCTTTCAATGAACTGAGGAAGAATTATCCCTTTTAGATTTGCCCAAATCAATAGTACTTCTTTTATCTGGTACTGGAATTGTTCTAATGTCCCCTCTTATATCCGGATGTATGTAGGGATGTCCGAGAAGACTGACACGCTCTTTACTACCACCACTGTTTATTGATCCTGAAGGGCCTTGAATATTGCTATACAAGTTCCTGGTAATTGAAATGAAAGTAATCCCCGTGACATGCATTTTTCCTACGTAAAAAAAAAAACCGAGGTTTCTTTCCATAGCTTTTTCCATTCCAATCAAGATTAACCCAACAACTTATCAGTTAAATGCTATTCTTTTCACTGGAATCAAGATTTTCTTGCTCGAAAATCTTGTACTAGTTCAGTTTGAGAAAAAAATTGAAGAAGCCTCATGTTGTGCTTATTGGACTAAAAGTAAGCATACTTTTATGCTTGGAATTTTAATGTGATCAGTAACCATGAAACATATTTTCAAAGAGGAACAGTGAAGCTTCACACTCATCTCTCAACTCTTAACTTGCACGAGACGCAAAGAGAATGTGGAACGTGATCTATCAAAAGCCATTCCCTTGGACAATCTACGTACCAATTGCTAACAAGTCTGAGAGAATACATCTTTAAAACGCTAATAAGAAATAAGGAACAAACAGAAACCCTGACAACCTGAAGTGCACATTCACCTAGAACCAAGTTGACTTGAGACTGAAGAAGACAATCAACATGCACAGCATGTTATTGTTGGCAAAGATAGTACACTACTTTACTAGAGACAAGTAGTAGTATATTGGAAGGAAAGAAATTGATAAATCTTAAACTTTTAAGGTGTAACAGCAACATAACCAGGCTTCCATAGGTAAAAGCAATTTGAACATCAGATGAAGTTCATAAAAATAATATATTTTTAATTTTTTATAGGTATTGAAAAATGTACTGATAAACTTTTTATGAGTAAATATTATAGTTTCTAACAGTATTGTGACTGATATTTACATTTCTTTTGCAGCCATTTCAGATTACCAGAAGGCTCTAAATGTAGATGAAAACTTACAGAGAGCCAAAGAAGGGCTTGAAAAAGCACAAAAGCTTAAAAAGCAAGCCAGTAAACGAGATTATTACAAGATATTAGGTGTAAAAAGAACAGCCAACAAAAGAGAAATTACTAAAGCATACAGGTAAGTTTATTACAAGGAAATGTATTTCTTCAATTGTTTTTTTTTATAAGAGCTGATTTTGTTATGCAAAGGTCAGCAAGAGAGAAGGAGAAAGTGAATAAGTAGATGGTTGGTAAAAGTAATATAGTTTGTAAGAAGTGCTTCTTGTAAGGATCAGTATTGGGTAATTAAACCCCACCATTTAAAGCAGTTAAATACATTGAAGTACAGTAAAGGTAGATGTCGCAAGAGATTTATTATATCAGGAGAAAGAACAGAGATATTGTGGTTTTTATAAGGATGTAATTAAAGCTATTGTGATCAACCAAGTATAATGTGAAAATTAGAAGGTAGTGTTGACAAACTCCCTGTAATTTCATAGTAAAGCATTGTAAAAATAGATTATTTTTCAAAGTAAATGGGATAATTCAGCTTAGGAAATGACCAATTCTTTTATTTTTTACCAAGGGAGAGTTAAGGATTCAGACATAGATTCTCAGTAAGAATAACCTCTGGTAATCTATGCTACTTTACTCTGCTCATAAATATAATTGAGGATTTAATCATTGATACAAGAATATCATTGTGGAATTATGGAAGTAGTGTCTGGCTATTATTGACCCATAAGCATGGAAGCTGTATTTTGTGCCTCAATTTTGGTAAGAAATAGCTGTGTGGTGGCATATCTGGTATCGTCCCTGACTGGTAATCTCCAGACTGGGGTTCGAGGCCTGCTCAAACTCGTTAGTTCCTTTGGTCGCTGCAGCCTCACCATCCCTGGTCCTAGCTTGGGTGGGGACATGGCTTTGGCTTTGATCATATGTATATTATGCTCAGTCTCTAGGGCATTATCCTACTTACTAGGGCAACGGTACTGTCCCTTGCCTCTGCCATTCATGAGTGGGCTTTAAACCTTTAAACAATAGACTGTATTCTAATGATAGAAACTTTTACAGTATTAATTTACATTTATTTTTGTGTTACAGATCACTTGCTCAGAAGTGGCATCCAGACCACTTTGATGGAGAAGAAAAGAAGAAGGCAGAAAAAATGTTTATTGATATAGCAGCAGCAAAAGAAGTGCTCACAGATGATGGTAAGTAGATGGTCATTCTGGAGTAGGGTAATTAGTTCATAATGTACTGTACAGGTATTTGAGAACAGAATTTTGTCGTGCTCTGTGCAAAAGCTCAATCTCTAAGCTCCGCATATTTTTTTAATATCCTCTATCATTTATTGACAAAGGATAAACAGAATTTTTTGGTGTTATTTTACTGTGTTCTGTTCATAGTTACATTTTGAAATTTTTCCAAAAGATCATTGGAAGGTCAAAAGGCAGTTACTGTAGCTGCCAAAGTGCTCATTGAATTTTAAGGGGTGAAATCATGGGTCTTGGTCAACGTTCCAGTATAATAGAGAAGCAAGGGTGGTCAATAATTTTAGTCTTCTGGAAGCGTTTTAAACATTATAGATGCATTCTGAGCAACGATATTTTTTTGTAATTTTAGTCTTCTGGAAGCGTTTTAATCATTATAGATGCATTCTGAGCAATGATCTTTTTGTAATTTTAATCTTCTGGAAGCGTTTTAAACATTATAGATGCATTCTGAGCAACGATCTTTTTGTAATTTTAGTCTTCTGGAAGCGTTTTAAACATAGATGCATTCTGAGCAACGATCTTTTTGTAATTTTAGTCTTCTGGAAGCGTTTTAAACATTATAGATGCATTCTGAGCAAAGATCTTTCTGTAATTTTAGTCTTCTGGAAGCGTTTTGTATGTTATAGATGCATTCTGAGCACTTATCCTTCTGTAATTTTAGTCTTTTTAATGTCATCTTCAATTTTGTAAATTTTTTTCTTTGCCTTTCAATAAAAATTTAGAAATAATCTAGGGTCTTATAGTAAAGAAACACAACATATGAAACTTGCTGAAGATAAATTTTGTAATAGATACTTGTTAAAATGCGAAATAATTATTTGGAACCAACCACTGTTGTCAGTGAGCCTTGAGAAATGCACTGTAGGGATAACTTGAAGGTCTTTGCTGTGTCATTTCAGTGCTTAACCTGCACTTGTTTTTATCCTTCAACCTCCTTTCTGGCTTCCTTTCTTCCACTTTGAAGTTCAACAGCATAAGTTTACTTCATACTGCAACTGCAGGGGTTTTCCCCAGATGCACATGAGTGCTGAATGGCCTCCTATGCCCTAGTGCCAGGTCTTAAGGCCAAAATTCATACTTCCAATGTAATCTAACCACAATGCTTGTATTTTGGGAATAATGTTACAACTTTATTATCTATAAACATCCTTAAATACATGTTTTCAATATTAATCTTACCCGATGATCATGTAGCTGTCAACTCTGTTGCCCGACAGAAATCTACGGTCGGGATACGCCAGCGATCGCTATACAGGGGGGGGTGTACACAACAGCGCCATCTGTGAGCAGGTACTCAAGTACTTCTTGTCAACAAGAACTCAATTTTTCCTTTGTCGTGCCTCCGGCTAGACCTACTTGGATACGCTGTTGATTCTGGAGTTATTGTTCACGATTTGGTGATGTATTTGCTCTAGAGTTTAGCCTTCGCTATTCAGGAAGCTTTATCATTAGCTTAGCAAGCTTTTGGAATTAATTTGATTTAATTATGGTGACGAAGAGAGTATGGACTCTCTTTCACTTTTAAATGGCCGACCCTTCCCTTAGACGGAAGTGTTGGTGTCGAAGAGAGTATAGACTCTCTTTCACTTTTAAGAATTTATGCTATTTTAATTTTAATGTTTTTGAAAGAATTTCTTTGATAGTCTCGTACTTTTTCAAAGTTGAACTAACGTTTTGTTTAGTCTCCGCAGTTGTTGACGTTCAGAACGTTCAACTTGCGCTCTATCGTTACGATAGAGAGAGAGTTTTTCACGGTTTCACGTTGCAGTAAGAGTAAACCGATTCTAGCGTTTCGTTCATTCTTTCTTAGCTTAAATGGTTGTAATTCTAATAAAAGAACTTTTTATTTGGGAAACCTTTCAGTTTTTTTCCTTTAACAAATAATATTTTTTAACGATATATATAATTGGGCTCATCTCTCAGGTTCTAAGTCAAGAGAGAGAGAGAGAGAGAGAGATAGAGACGGAGGGAGAGAGAGGAGGATAAACGTTTCGTTCAAGCGGGTAACGTTGTTCTCGTTTTTTTTTTTGCTCTTCTCCCTAGTCGATATAGGGGTAGAAGGTAAAACGTTTCTAGAGTTTTATTCTTGTTCCCAGGCTTTATGCGGTGAGAGATTTTAAACGTAGTTTATTTGATCTAGTGTTTAGTCTCTTTTCCAGCCACTGAATTCTTTATCTTTCATTATGTTTTTCTGTTACATTGTAATACTGTTTTCGCAATTACTACCTTTTAATGAAGGATAGGATTGCGTGTTTCAGGTACAAACCACTTAATGTTTCGAGTTCAGTGAAATAAGTGCAAACAGAAAATCAAAAGTGATAAAGTGATATGCGCAAAGTGTTACAGTGTTGCGTTCGAGGGTTCGTCTGTTCGTGCCAGTTGTTCACCTAGTCCGATACCTCTTAGAAGCTCCCAAGCCCAGGGGAGAAGTAATGTCGAAGGACTTATGCGTTCCTCAGGCCTTGATCGACGAACAGACGTTTCCCTCCGTGGTTTCGGGTGTATCTACACACGTTGCCGACGTGATCACCCCACCCACACAAAGACGAGAGAGCCCATTTATTCCTCGTCTGCGGAAGAGTTTTCTCGCAGAAACCATGGATCAATCTTGCAGCTTTTAAGTGCAAGTCGGTCCCTTCCGCGCAAGTCCAACGGCCTAGGTGTAGCCACTGGGTCAGTTCGGACTCGCTGCAGTACGACAACTGCACACCTCCTAAGAGAGGTTAGGTGGTACCGCAACAGGCAGTAACTCCGTCTGTTGCCGCACCAGCTGTTTTAGACCCTCAGTCACAACGGACAGTAGCTCCGTTTGTTGTTGTCTTTCATAGACCCTAGTGGTCCATGCTGCAGACTATACAGTCTCAGCTTGCTCCTTCATACAGGAGTATCATGCTGGAAGGTTGACAATGCAGCCTGTTAACCTACAACCTGCCGAGGTTGTGCGCTCAGCAGATACTGCGGCTGCCTGCTCCCACCCTCCACCTGTGAGAGCTCCACCACCGATGCGCAGTCCACCCTGCCAGACGCATGTTCTTGCTGCACCATCTGCTAACATGCGTGAGCTACCGCATCAGCAGTGGGAAGGTTCTGTAGAGCTGCCGGGTTCCAGCACTATGCGGCATTCTCCGCAGCCCATGCAGCATGCTCTGCATACCTTACAGCATGCTCTGCATACCTTACAGCATGCTCTGCATACCTTACAGCATGCTCTGCATACCTTACAGCATGCTCTGCATACCTTACAGCATGCTCTGCATACCTTACAGCATGCTCTGCATACCTTACAGCATGCTCTGCATACCTTACAGCATGCTCTGCATACCTTACAGCATGCTCTGCATACCTTACAGCATGCTCTGCATACCATACCGCATGCTCCTCAACCCACCGCAGCCTCACCCATGCACAGTCAACCCTGCCAGATGTATGATGACTCCCACACACAGAGCACTCCGTTGCCGTGCGGGAGCTACCACAAGCTGCCGTGTTTTGACACGGTGTGTCAGCCTCCGCAACACACTGTGGTTACCGCCACTCGCCAGCAGCAAACTAGTCAGGCAGGAGTTGAGGCTTCCCCACACATCTTTGGTTGTTGCCAACTCACAAACTGTCATGCAGTTACATGACGTTGCCTTCTGGTCTGCTACTTATACACCAGTGCTGTATGTCCTCACGCTCCTGTTGTGGTTGACAGTTCAGTTTTTGACAGTTCACAGACTGTCAAGCAGTTTCATAACGTTGCCTTCTGGTCTGCTGCTTTTGCACCAGTGAAACCCTCACTGAGAGAACTTAGCTTTTCTCGGATATGGTTCCTGTAGATGAGAAAGTGCTGTTCTCCCTCCTTCTGATATTCCCTTGAGGACTCTGTCATTTGGAGAGGAGCCTTAAGCTGCTTAGCCTCCTATGGACTTTTATTTAAGCATAACATGCTTCCAGGGAGGGTAAATGGTTCCGCTTCAGTCGCTAACCCCGTCTGTTGCCACAACTGCTCCCATAGACCTTGAGCTTTGTTGCAAGACATGCAGTCCAAGCTTAGTCCTTGATAGAGGATTTTTTTTTACGGAGTCAGTGTGTCACTGGGAAGACGTTCAACAACCAGCAGAGGTGACTTGTTGTGACGCAGTGCGGCAACCTCAGCAACCCGATAAGGAGTTGTCTGTACTACCCAGACAGTCTAGACAGTTTCGGGTTGTCGCTGTACTTCCTCGCTTCCCCATGGTTGACAGTTCACAGACTGTGCAGCAGTACCATGATCTTGTGTCCGGCTCCGTCAGACGACTGGCTTTTAAGAGCTCCCACAAGTCGTCGCTGTCTGGAGAATCTCAGATGGACTATGGATCTGACCAAGGAACTGGGCCTCCTGGTCAATTTAGAGAAGTCCCAGCTCGTCCCATCCCAGACCATTGTCTACCTGGGTATGGAGATTCAGAGTCGAGCTTTTCGGGCTTTTCCGTCGGCCCCAAGGATCAACCAAGCCCTAGAATGCATCCAGAGCATGCTGAGAAGGAACCGATGCTCAGTCAGGCAGTGGATGAGTCTAACAGGGACACTTTCATCGCTGGCCCTGTTCATCGAGTTAGGGAGACTCCACCTCCGCCCCCTTCAGTATCATCTAGCTGCTCACTGGATAAAGGACATGACGCTAGAGACGGTCTCAGTTCCTGTTTCCGAAGAGATGAGGTCTACTCTAACGTGGTGGAAGAACAGCTTTCTTCTCAAGGAAGGTCTACCTTTGGCTGTTCAGAAACCCGACCGCCGTCTCTTCTCGGACGCATCAGACACGGGCTGGGGTGCGACATTGGACGGACAGGAATGCTCGGGAACATGGAATCAGGAGCAAAGGACACTTCACATCAATTGCAAGGAGTTGTTGGCGGTTCATCTGGCCTTGATAAACTTCAAGTCCCTCCAGCTAAACAAGGTGGTGGAGGTGGACTCCGACAACACCACAGCCTTGGCTTACATCTCCAAGCAGGGAGGGACTCATTCGAGGAAGTTGTTCTAGATCGCAAGGGACCTCCTCATCTGGTCAAAAGATCACGCTGGTAACGAGGTTCATTCAGGGCGATATGAATGTCATGGCAGATCGCCTCAGCCGGAAGGGTCAGGTCATCCCCACAGAGTGGACCCTTCACAAGAATGTTTGCAGCAGACTTTGGGCCCTGTGGGGTCAGCCAACCATAGATCTGTTCGCTACCTCGATGACCTAGAGGCTCCCGTTGTATTGTTCTCCGATTCCAGACCCAGCAGCAGTTCACGTGGATGCTTTTCTGCTGGATTGGTCCCATCTCGACCTGTATGCATTCCCGCCGTTCAAGATTGTCAACAGGGTACTTCAGAAGTTCGCCTCTCACAAAGGGACACGGCTGACGTTGGTTGGCTCCCCTCTGGCCCGCGAGAGAATGGTTCACAGAGGTACTGCAATGGCTGGTCGACATTCCCAGGACTCTTCCTCTAGGAGTGGACCTTCTACGTCAACCTCACGTAAAGAAGGTACACCCAAACCTCCACGCTCTTCGTCTGACTGCCTTCAGACTATCGAAAGACTCTCAAGAGCTAGAGGCTTTTCGAAGGAGGCAGCCAGAGCGATTGCCAGAGCAAGGAGGACATCCACTCTCAGAGTCTATCAGTCTAAATGGGAAGTCTTCCGAAGCTGGTGCAAGGCCAATGCAGTTTCCTCAACCAGTACCACTGTAACCCAGATTGCTGACTTCCTGTTACATCTAAGGAACGTAAGATCCCTTTCAGCTCCTACGATCAAGGGTTACAGAAGTATGTTGGCAGCGGTTTTCCGCCACAGAGGCTTGGATCTTTCCACCAACAAAGATCTACAGGACCTCCTTAGGTCTTTTGAGACCTCAAAGGAACGTCGGTTGTCCACTCCAGGCTGGAATCTAGACGTGGTCCTAAGGTTCCTTATGTCATCAAGATTTGAACCTCTCCAATCAGCCTCTTTTAAGGACCTCACATTAAAAACTCTTTTCCTCGTGTGCTTGGCAACAGCTAAAAGAGTAAGTGAGATCCACGCCTTCAGCAGGAACATAGTTTTCACATCTGAAACGGCTACATGTTCCTTGCAGCTCGGTTTTTTGCTAAAAACGAGCTTCCTTCACGTCCTTGGCCTAAGTCGTTGGAGATCCCAAGCCTGTCCAACTTGGTGGGGAACGAACTGGAGAGAGTACTTTGCCCAGTTAGAGCTCTTAGGTACTATCTAAAAAGGTCAAAACCTTTACGAGGACAATCAGAAGCCTTATGGTGTGCTATCAAGAAGCCTTCTCTTCCAATGTCTAAGAACTCAGTTTCTTACTACATCAAGCTTCTGATTAGGGAAGCACATTCTCATCTGAAGGAAGAAGACCTTGCTTTGCTGAAGGTAAGGACACATGAAGTGAGAGCTGTGGCTACTTCAGTGGCCTTCAAACAGAACCGTTCTCTGCAGAGTGTTATGGATGCAACCTATTGGAGAAGCAAGTCAGTGTTCGCATCATTCTATCTCAAAGATGTCCAGTATCTTTACGAGAACTGCTACACCCTGGGACCATTCGTAGCAGCGAGTGCAGTAGTAGGTGAGGGCTCAGCCACTACATTCCCATAATCCCATAACCTTTTTAACCTTTCTCTTGAATACTTTTTATGGGTTGTACGGTCGGCTAAGAAGCCTTCCGCATCCTTGTTGATTTGGCGGGTGGTCAATTCTTTCTTGAGAAGCGCCGAGGTTAGAGGTTGTGATGAGGTCCTTTAGTATGGGTTGCAGCCCTTTATACTTCAGCACCTAAGAGTCGTTCAGCATCCTAAGAGGACCGCTACGCTCAGTAAGGAAGACGTACTTAATAAAGGCAGAGTAATGGTTCAAGACTTCTTCCTTACCAGGTACTTATTTATTTTATGTTATTTTTGAATAACTAATAAAATGAAATACGGGATACTTAGCTTCTTTGTTAACATGTATGCTGGTCTCCACCCACCACCCTGGGTGTGAATCAGCTACATGATCATCGGGTAAGATTAATATTGAAAAATGTTATTTTCATTAGTAAAATAAATTTTTGAATATACTTACCCGATGATCATGAATTTAAGGACCCGCCCTTCCTCCCCATAGAGAACCAGTGGACCGAGGAGAAAATTGAGTTCTTGTTGACAAGAAGTACTTGAGTACCTGCTCACAGATGGCGCTGTTGTGTACACCCCCACCTGTATAGCGATCGCTGGCGTATCCCGACCGTAGATTTCTGTCGGGCAACAGAGTTGACAGCTACATGATCATCGGGTAAGTATATTCAAAAATTTATTTTACTAATGAAAATAACATGTTTCAAATTAGATTCGTATGTAACTTCTCCCGATAAACAAATAACGTGTTGGTATAAAATCACTCCTATCCCAACCCTAATCCATTGGAGTCTTAGATGAAGTACAATGAATTCAGAGACTGCCACCACCTCTGTGCTGTTTGGGAAAGGTCTTTCCATTAATTTGTAACTTTCATCATTGATAACTTGAGCCTTAAATAGTACATTGGTAAAATTTTCATGATCAGGCTACATATCCTCTACACTTTTTGAGATCACTAATATTTTTTTTTTGCTTCCTGTTTATACTATTCCACCTTCATTTAGTTCCAATTGATCAAAATTTTTCTATATCAATTGACTGTCCTCTACTGACTATGAAACTGGTAGATAATTCTTTTACCTATTATTACCTTTTGTCCAACACTTTCATAAAAATATGGTGCTGTCTGAACTCTCAACTACACAGCTAAGCGCTATCTATATAATGCCGACTTGATTTAGTGGGTCAATCTAATGTGCATGTAAGAATTATCAAGGTGAACTCCATTTATTTTGTAGCTGACCCATTGAGGTAACAGAATTCTTTAGCATTACTGAAATATGTTATACAGAGATATATTTTTCTCAACCCCTTTTTTCCTGTTTACACATGACAGTTCCTGTGTTCGTCTTTGGTGGATCATCTTACATGTCTCTTTTATTCCCCAGTTTAGTCTTCCACTGTTATGTATTGTGTAGAAGTTAGTGCACATTCTATTAGCGCTCTCCCGGTCATATATTATGCTTTCTAACAGGGACCAGTCCTGTTCTTGAGTTCCTGTTTCCTTTGGAGCTGGGGTTCCTTACTCCCTTAGTTTTTAAAATCCATATGTTGTTTTTGTGATATTAGTAGCTCATTGCCCTTCCTCTCAAGTTGCTATTCAGGCTATGTTAAAGCAATAGCTGTCATGAAACATGTAGTTTTTTATTACATTCTCATTAGATTAACTAAGATTGCTAATCTTCAGATCCAATTATTCTTTTGTAGCTGGATCAGTCTAAACAAAAAGTAATTCCTTTAACCACCAGAACCCTAAGTGACCTACAGCCCAGGCTTACAGTGTCATGAAGTGTGATAAATTTTGCAAAATACATGAAATAGGCTATGATTTTAATTTTCTTTATTATAATCATTCCTTTTCTTTTAACTACATTTCTTTCTCTACAAATAGTATTGTATATTCAATATAATTTCTTAAGGTTACTATCTGATGTTTTGTCAATAAACAGCCTGTTCGGCTTTGTTCCAATAGTAATGGGTAATGTAATTCTTGAAAATCCCTTGCATTGTAACCTGTATTCTTTACTGTTTTTTCACTCCTGATGCAGCAGAAAATATGCGAGGAAATTTTTGAGTAAATTATTTACAGACATTTGCATAGAAATATGTAGAGGAATGTTTACTACTGTTGCTGAAATTTGATTTGCAATTCAAAATGTATTCATAGTTTCATGTTCTACGAAAACAACACTACTTTCTTTCCAGAAATGCGAGCCAAGTTTGATAATGGGGAAGATCCTCTGGACCCTGAGCAACAGCAGGGAGGACCTGGTGGATATCCTTTCAATCCCTTCCAACACTTTCATTTTCATCAAGGAGGATTCCCTGGAGGCGGTTTCTCTGGAGGAGGTTTTAAGTTTCAATTTAATTGATATAAGTATTGATTTTTGTGTGGTTTGTATATCTGTAAAGTATTTATTTTAGGGTTTGTAAAGATATGACATGTTATGATAATTATGTTTGAAAATGAATGATGCAAAGTTTCATCAAGGGTAGGTCATTGTCACTAGAAAGAAGACAGTTTTCATGATGCATTTGCCAAGCTTTATAACACTTGATTCATCATCCCCAGGAGAAGAAAGTCTTGGACTTCTTTCCTTCATTCATAGGGACCTCATTGCCTTAATTATATTTCCTTACGAAGGACTCGCATGTACAGTATCATCATAGAAAAGACTTTTTCTACCCTGCTGTATAGACTTTATCTTTTGATTCTCAAGAATCATTCAATAACTGTAGACTGAGCTGTGATTTCTTTTAAGAGTGGAATCCCACTTCATTTAAGGGTATATCTTGCAATACTTTCCTCATTAAATGGCACTGCCTTCCCTTGCATCAGCAACAAAGAATTATCTTGTATCTTTTTGTAATAAATCCATGGCAATTGTTTGTTTTGTATGGCATCCAAAATTCCCTGGAATTATTCAGCTTTCTAATGAAGTTGTTGTTTTTTTTCAAAGATTACATTTATTCCATCCAGAGATATTCAAGGGGAATCTCATTCATCATGTAAAATGATGTATACAATCAGAAATGCTGGATAATTTTACAACCATTTCAGTTGGTTGTATTATAATGATTTATTCAGGTTGCCTAGAAGGAAATTGTTTATTTCCAGTAGTGTGAAAGCTTCTTCACTGTAATGCAACTCATTCAAAGTTCTGTTGTATGAAGTATGTGATAGATAAATCACACAAAGTGAAAAGCCAGTTGTGTACTTTACCTAATGGCCTCCTCAAAAAGACACAATTGCAAACTTACATGTGGCAAGTCAGGCTTTAAGAATGCTAAACACTCACCAATGCTATCTCATGTTACTTGGGTAAACTTTCTAGTATGAGTTCCATTTTCAGCCCCTCTATTCACTGCTGATGGACTAAAATTATCCTTTGTATGTCTTTGGTGTAAGAATTCTTGCCAGAGTAGATAAATAAGTCATGACAAGTACAGTAATTTGAGAAATTATTGTAGCTCCAACAATGAGATAAACTGCATAAATTTTGAAATGGTAAGGTTTGATCCTATTCTTTCTCATCCTTTAGTTTTTATTATTAAGAACTGAGACTCTTGTCACTGCCTATGGTTGGCTCTTAGGTTTCATAGTGTTGTCTGATGTTTGAGGAAATGTAATTGAATGATTGTGGCAATAATTAATATTTCCTCTTCCGTTATCAGTGCTTTTATAGTTTCTTGGTGGTGAAATTTTCTTTTGAGCTTTATATCAGTGTTTATAATATCTAGTGGTCTATCTCTTAAGGGTTCATTCAAGCTTAAATGTTTGTATATAATGTGGTTTACGAAGATTGAAAATGTTTGTTGATCCCTCTTTATTTTTTCCTTCTAGATATTTGAGTTGTCATCTTTGTTGCATATTTACATTTGTTATCCCTCTAATGTAACGTTTTCTGATAACATTTCAAACTCATGGTGCCCATGAAGCTGTAATTCTTTGAAAGATTAATCCTTTCCATCCATATTACATGGTAGAAATTTGGCAATATTTAAATATGGTTATTGTAGTGTGATGGCTATTTATATTTTTCTCCGTATTACTTCTGTTTGTAATTACATGTCTGTCCTCGTTGATTATTGTTGCTATGTCATTGATACTAAATGAATCTGAATCTTTGAAGTTCAGGTTCTTAAGGGGGAGGTAAAAAGTACATAAAAAAATCGCTTTTCCTATGACGTTAACTTTTAAATGGTAATTTGGAAAGTATGTGTATGGAATATTTTTTCTTCTGGCAAGTTATTTTGGTTTTTCAGGATGTAGCATCCTCTTTAGTTGTACTGTACTGAATTATCTCATACTTGGCAATTTCTATGTTTTCCTTATATCAACTGTAAAATGTTCTTGATAGTATTTTGGTCTTGTTTATGCATAACCTGGGGTAGCTTGGCTTGCTATTTGAACAATCCTTACCACAAGAAATTAAAACTTTGAAGTATGTATCACAAAATTACTGTAAGGTGATAACAGGGTAAAATGTATGAACTGAATTATTCAATTGGTGTCTGTCATCTATTATAGATCATTTTTTTTATACGGTACTTGTTTGCATTTTCGTGTAATGAGTTGCATTATTGAAAAGTAAGCAATACATACATTTTACCATTGGCATTTTCTATTTTGCATACATATATCTTGTATGTATATACAGTCTGTTTTATACTGTACTTTAAAAGGATCTATATGATTTTTTTCTTGTTAATTATAGATACACAATGTTAGACATAATTCCTTCAAATTTTTGTGCGTGCAAGCTGTGATCCAAGTTGTTTTTGAGAATTCAAGAGGTGTCTTTTTTCACAATTAACACTAGTTTCCACATTTTTTTTTTCTTTTACTAAATGACAGTAAATTGTTTCGTTATAAAAATAAAAATCATAATGTGTAAAACTATACGTCAAGGCAGCTGGTACTGTATTTCAAGATTAAAGAGCTGGGTAATCTTGAGCTGCCAAAAGGAAATCAAATAAGTTTCGACAATTCACATTTTATTGAACTTTTCCATTCAGGAGCCAAAGGCATCTTATGTAGTGCTCAGGCAAATTGTCTTTCATTTCATTTATAATGAGTGTAATAAAAGTATTTTCCAAAAGTGAAAATAACATTAACCACAGCTTTTTTTTTCTCAATGTTATGATTTTAGTGAATTACATAGTTTTAGGATGGCAAAATATTTTTTTTTATTCATGGAATAGTTCAAATCAGAACTTTGTATTACCCACATTGACCTTTTCAGCACATTTCTTTGTAAAATTTCATTTTCACAGTATTATGTTGAAAGGAAAACATTGGGAAAAACTTTCATGATCTGTCTTACCAACGTAAGTAAAGGCAATTGAAAAAGAAAAAAATATATCTGTAGAGGAATTACGACAAAAATCAAAAACCTCCATGCTTTGAAAATGAATGGTAGAAGAAAAAAAATCCTTTGGGTTAATGTGCTAGATGGTCTCCAAGAACTTTCCTGTAAAAGGCTAGAACAGGGAATCCAGTACTATACAACATAAAAACACAAATAAATGTTTGCCCCCCCCCCCTGTTCTAGGGCCAGCGTTTCAACATGCAAGATACGGACTTGGTGTGTATAAGGGAGTACCATGGGTTCAGGAACTATTGAACCCAGCACAGCCGCTCCAGTGCTGAAAATCATCAGATAACCGTTGACACGTCATCACATTTAACCAATACTAATACAGTACTAGATACAATGCTGCTAGTGTACCAATTCGCAACCAACTGTCAGTTAACAAGCTCTGTCAGTTGCAAAGTTCTACATGTACTGCTGAGTTAAATAGCAGAAATCAAGTTCTGTTTTAGCTATCCTCTATTCTTAGTGATAGTGTAATAGAGAGGTAAATTACAGTTCAAGATCACCTTTGATGTTTTTGTTTGTTTATACAATCTGATTACCTCCACCAACAAAGTTGGAAGGAGGTTATTTTTTTACTCCTTGTTTGCGAGTTTGTTTGTGAACAGCTTGGCCACAATTTTAATCGAAGAGTAATGAAACTTGCTGGGATTAATTGTTATGTAAAAAGCTGGAAATGATTCAATTTTGAAAGGTGAAGGTCACAGTCAAGCAAAATGTCCAATTCATGTAATTAGCCCTAAGTTTTGACATCTTTGTCACAGAGACTTCAAACTTGGTTCATATTTGAGTGTATAAAAATCCACGGAAATTATACGTTTAGGTCAAAGATCAAGGTCAAGCAAAAGGTCAAGAAATAAGCTGCCATGGCAGAGGTCTGTGCTCTACTGAGTGCCCCTCTAGTTTGATATGGTATATGATGCCATTCACTCCCAGCTTTCATGACAGAATGGATATGTTAAAGAGTTTGTATCTTATCACCTTTTCTAGTTTGAATTTTTACTACCCTTTCATATTAGTTTTTCTTATTTTTGATCCTTTACAGTATCTTTCGGATAACACAGCCTAGGATATTTACCTTTCACCTCTGGCTTCCACATCAGTTTAGTGTTTACATTGGTTAGGTTGGCTGTCATGATTTTATATGCTGTATTAGTCTAGTTCAAGTTGCTGCTCTTTTTACTCGACATTCAGCCTAATATATGAATGTTTTACTCAAGTGATAAACTACACCCCTCACTCACACACCTGTGACTGAGCCTCACTTTGCTTTTGGCTCAGATGGAGAACTGTTGTCACCACTCTAACTCCTCTTCAATTTGGACTGCCATTAACTGTTTTTTGCTTTTTCTTTTCAGTGTTTGTGTGCTGTGTTTTTTCTGCGCCCATGCAGACTTGTACTGTATCAAAGGGCTGCACCTTGGGGAAATTTATGTCTGCTGGGGAGAAGGATCCCCACTGCCCTTACCTCAGTCTGCAGAGTACAACGCTGCGACATAGTCAACAGTGTGATGAGTATCGGGAGTGGTCTGCCTCCTAGTGGGAAAGGTATAGGCATAGACGGAAGAAGTCTAAGCGGGGTTCTTCTCCTTCGAAGGCTATTTTGAAGCAGAAAAACACAAGGCTTCTTCCTCCGCCTCCCAACCTTCCTCCGAAGCTCCTACTCAGACGGTTCCCCCGGGGGCTAACGAGTAGTAGCATGGGCCGTTCAACTCCTGGTCAACCTCGGTCCTCGAGAGACGGTGCTGCCCCCCATAGTGGGGTTACTCCGGCTCTCCCCCCAAGCGAGGCCGTGTCTCTTTCTCCCTTCTTATAGATGTGGCCATCGTTTGGTTTGCCAGGTCCTCCTTCACAAGGAGCCATTGCTGCGGATCTTCAGTTTGCATCAGCGTCAGATGTCGACCTCTTGTCCGTTGTCGATGTTGTTTCGGAGAGCTTGTCACCTGCCCTGCCAGCTTCTCTTACGGCTGCGTCGTCTTCTCCATCGCCCGCTGACGCCGAGGTCTGCGCTCTTTCCCCTGACGAACATCTTCCGGGGGGGAGGGGGGTGTTAGCAAAGTCTGAGACACGTTTTCTCTGGCTAGTGTTTCCCTTTCCAGTAAAGGGTCTTACACAGAGACTCCTCTCAGGAGGCCTGGTGATCCCACGCTTGTACATCGTTGTGTTGTCAGCAGAAGACCTTGCCGTGTCCTTCCTCCGCTTCGCCTTGGGGGTGATCCTGCTCCCTCGTCCAAGAGACGTCTTTTCACCGCCTCATTCTTCTTCTTTAGAAGCTGCCCAGCCTGACTCCTCTCGTTACCACCCTTCGCCTCCGTCCTCGATCTCGTCTTAATGTTCTCTGTCACCCCAGGCTTTCGCTCGTCGCGCACCTTCTTACAGTCTCACCATCAACCGGCAGAGTATGAATCGCCTGGCCATCGTGGACAACTGACTCTTCAACGATCAACAATTTGTGAACTTCCTACGTGTTTGATTACACGGGAATTGCCTACGCGTTCGGCTTCTCGTCAAGCGCCTGCTATGCGAGAATCGCCAAGAACTCGAGGATCGCCTGCTCGTCAGCGATTGCCTAATCGACAGCGTTCACTACAGTGATCACACGTGTTACGTAGACAATCACCATCTCGGGAATCGCTCATCCATCACTCAACTAGCCAGCGTTCCTAAACCATCACGACGCTCTCCTTCGGAACGCGTTCGCCCACTGGTTAGTGAATCGCTTCAACGTGAATCATCATATATCCATCATCCTTCACGCTCAGTGGTCTTAGACCGTATCTTAGGCACCCACAAGCCTCTGAAGACCAGTGCAGCTTTGTCTTGGTCCCGGGGGTTAAAGGGTGTTCGGCGTAAGATCGCCTCCCAGCTTTCAACCCTCTCTTGAGTTGTACGGCTCAACCTCGTCCTCTAAACTCTTCCCAACTTCGGGTGTCAACCAGTGGAGGTATTATGGAATCATGGACAAAACTTGCTGGACGATGTCTCTCCATCACTCCCTTGAAGATCTTACCAAGGTAGTCTCTCTAGAGAGGCTCTCTTTGCGTCAGGTCTCATTCTCGGCATCAGAAACCATAAACTAAGAGAAGGTCGCAAAGTACGCCATGCAGGCGACTTCGTGGCTGGATCTTTGGTTGGAATCTTTGGGAATCCTGGTACGGACCAAGGATTTCTCTAAGAAACGTACCAAGAACATCCTGAAACGAAGGGATGCGGTGGCCGAGAGATTCCACCAGCAGGTCCCTAACGCTAAGATCGCTAGGCTCAGAAACTCCTCCCTGGAGGGTTTCTTCTTCTTTGAGCCAAGGGACGTTGAGCAGGCTGCAGAAAGGTTGAGGAAGTCCAACACGGACTCCCTCCCTCATAGGGCCCTGACATCACCGCCCTAAAGACCTCTAGGCCGTCCAAAGACCAGCGAAACAAAACCATCGTCAAATAAAATGGCAGCGAATACGAATACGAAGGTGTCTGAAAAGCTATTTCCTGTCAAGGACCAGAAAGGCACAAGTCCAATCGTGGGGGAAAACATCAGAGAGGTGGCAGCAAAAACCACAAATGCTAGGATAGGCCTTCCTCCTGCTTGTCCACCAATGGGGAGATACCTGCAATGCTGCTGGACAAGGTGGATGTAGGTCGCGGCCAAACCTTGGACGATCTCCGTTATTCGTTCAAGGTATCGCATCCCGTTCATCTCGTCTCTCCCTCCACTGACCAAGAATCCAGTGCTTGTGAGCTCCTTTGCGATGGGATCAGCAAAGGGGCAGGCCCTTCTGGTCGATGTTCAGACCATGTTGGAGAAGAGCGCTCTCTTGGAGATCCTCGACGGCTTCCCAGGCTTCTTCAGTAGACTCTTTCTTGTGAAAAAGGCGTCTGAAGACTGGAGACCAGTCATCGATCTCTCAGCTTTGAACAAGTTTGTTGAACAGACTTCGCTCAGCATGGAGACAGCAGACACAGTCAGACTAGCGATAAGACCACAGTACTTCATGTTTCCACTGGATCTAAAGGACGCATACTTCCAAATCCCAATCCATTTGTCTTCAAGGAAGTACAGTATCTGAGATTCAACATTGACAACAAAATATACCAGTTCAAGGTGCTGTGTTTCAGCCTTTCCACAGTATCTCAGGTCTTCACAAGAGTGTTTGCCCTAGTGTCATCTTGGGCTCAGGCTTGGCATTCGTCTCCTTCGTTACCTGGACGATTGGCTGATCCTAGCAAATTCGATGCAACCCTCGAGAAGTCTTCCCTACTTCCCACTCAAAAACCGTTATACCTGGGTATGATATTAGACACCAAACTACACAAAGCCTTCCCATCAGACGACAGGATAGCAAGGCTGAGGAGAAGAGCTCCCAGCCCAAAAGTAGCTATGTCTCCGCCGACACCTATCATCCTCTGCCCGTCTAGTCGCCTCAGGATTCGATCTCTCCAGTGGCGTCTGAAGTCCAACTGGAATCAGGCCTTTGAATCCGCAGACATTCCGATTCCCTTGGGATGAGGGGAAGAGACGGACCTTGTATCGTGGTTGGCAGACGAGAATCTGCTGAAGGGTGTCGATCTTCTCCTCCCTCCTCCTGATTTGATGATGTTTTCAGACACATCAAAAGAAGGGTGGAGAGCCCACATGCTGCACCACACGGCCTGAGGCCCTTGGCCAGAGTCCGAAAAGTACCTTCACATGAATCTTTTAGAGATGAAGGCCGTATTTCTGGCCCTTCAAGAGTTCACTCGGTGGTGGTGATGAGCGACAACACTACAGTGGTGGCTTACATAAAAAAAGCTTTGTGGGGTTCTCCAACTGTGGACCTGTTTGCAACAGCCCTGGATTTCAGACTCCCGTTGTACTGCTCCGCAGTCCCAGATCCCAAGGCTCTCTGGCAAGATGGATTCCAACAGCGGTGGGACACCATTGACGTAAACACATTCCCACCGTTTTGTCTGATAAGAAGAGCAGTCAACAAGATCAATGACCAACATAGCTCCCCTATGGTATCACACAGAATGGTTCCCGGAACATCCTCTGCTCCTGACTTAGCCACCAAGAGAACTTCCTCCACGACACAATCTACTCAGACAACCACATGTCAACATCTACCACAAGGCAGGAGCTTCGCTACGTCTTCATGCCTGGAGACTATCTCCTCGCCCAGAAAAGATTTTTGCAACCTGTCTGGATACCTGCAAAGGTCATCAGCTTCAGTCTACTAGGCGAAGAGGAATTTCTTTTGTGGTTGGTGTTGTGGAGGGTGTCTCAATCCACTCGATGCCACTTACAGTAATAGCGCAGTTTCTCGTGTATTTGCGGGAAGAAATGCACCTTTCAGTTACAGCAGTTAAAGGCTATTGCTCAGCCATAAGTCCCGCCTTTAAACTTAAATGAATGGACATTTTCTCAACGCTAGAACTTTCCATTCTGATACGAAGTTATGAACTTGAGTGTCCTCAGTCGCAAGTAAGACCTCCCCCATGGAACGTGGTTCGAGTTCTTCGGTCCCTAAAATTACCTCCGTACGAACCATTACGCCAGGCAACAGATCACCACCTGACTTGGAAGACGGTGTTCCTGCTTGCCTTGGCCGCGGCCAAACGAGTTAGCGAACTTCATGGTCTCTTAAATGACATCACCCATTCAAGGGAATGGGGAGAGGTAAGCTTCAGCATTGTCCCTGAGTTTGTTGCAGACTCAGAATCCAGGGGTTTCGGATCCTAGATTCGAATCTTTCCTGATAACGAGGCTCCGCTCTGTAACTGACAACCCAGATCATCTGTTACCATGCCCAGTAAGGTGTTCGAGGCGCTACCTCAAGAGAATAGCAGCAACTCGGCCCAGAGTGCCCTCGCTCTTCATCAGCACGGGCAGAAACAAGAGGAGGATCGTGAAGAACACAATCTCCACATGGATTTGCAGGGTTGTTGACCTTGCCCTGAATCCCGATGCTCCTCCAGCATGTCCGAGAGCCCATGATGTCAGGTCCGTAGCTACATCCCTGGCCTTCAAGAAGAACTATTCTGTGACGCAGGTATTGCAAGCGAGCATATGGAAACGCCAAACTACGTTCACCGTCCACCACCTGCAAGACGTAACACACAGGAACCTTGATATGTTTTCTATCAGTCCTATGATTTCTGCACAACAGCTGATTTAGTACCTGAAGCTCCTTATGAGATAAGTAGCAGAAGGTTAAGGGCATTGGTTACCCTGGTTTTAGTGTGAGTAAATGAAAAGAAATGTTTGGCTCTTTTCCTTTCTTTATCCTCCACTCTCTTGGGCAAATCAGCATCCTGGATCCTCTGCATAAGGTGACTTCAAACCTCTGCAGGTAAACCATTGCTCCCTTGTGTAACCAAGTATTGTTTCAATACTGTTGCGTCCTCATACCCTGGTGAGGTGGTATTGGGAATGTCTCGGTCTCTTCGGTTATTTCATACAAGACTCGAAATAACTTTTACCTTGACAGTCACATTGCTAGTACAGTATATCACACCACAGCTTGTGTAGGACACAGACCATGCTTAGCAGTTTAGCATGGTGTTAGGGTCTCCTTATTTGTGCTCGATACCCTGCACAATAGGGAATACCCCCGGGTAAGGCCAAAAACCAGATTGGCAGGGACATCCACCCTCCTAATGGGCGAGTCATCCCTATAAATAGCATTGGTTTGTATTTCAGTTACGGAACAAATGACAAATTTGGAGGTACCAGTAATTTGTATTTTGTCTAACTATACAAATCTTAGCTATTTATACATACTTGCCCGCCAAACCTACCCCTTGTCGAAGTCCTGCCTCCAAGCAAAGTGAGGCTCAGTCACAGGTGTGTGAGTGAGGGTGTGGCTAGCTACCCATCCACTAGTTAGTGGGAGGTAACTAGCTACACCCTCACTTGCTAAATTCAAATGGCTCCTCCTTTCAGCTTCGCCGAAAGTAACACCCCTATAAATAGCTGAAGGTTTGTATCGTAGGAAATATACAAATTACCTCCGAATTTGTCATATTATTATTATTATTTTTATTATTATTATTATTACATTTATTATTATTATTATTATTATTATTATTATTATTATTACTAGCTAAGCTACAACTGTAGTTGGAAAGCCAAGATATTATAAACCCCAGGGCCCCAACAGGGAAAAAATGGCCCAGTGAGGAAAGTAAATAAATAAACTACAAGAGAACTAATGAACAATTAAGAAAATATGTTTTAAGAACAGTAACATCATTAAAACAGATCTTTCATATATAAACTATAAAAAGTTGTAGGACAGCCTGTTCAACCTAAAAACATTTGCTGTAAGTTTGAACTTTTGAGGTTTCACGGATTCAACTACCTAATTAGGAAGATCATTACATAATTTGGTCACAGCTGGAATATATAAACTGTGACTATCAGCAGGAGAGATAGTATTAGAAAAGTGAATACTGTAACCCTCAACTTTTCATTAGCCTGTTTTTGTAGTGCAGTATTTTCATTATTAAATGGGATTGTTTGTGAATATACAAACATGTTCTGAGTGGAGATGATTTTTCCCCTCCAAAATGTTTGACACAAGAGACAGTTAAGTACTTGCTTGTAGCCCCCCCCCCCTTCCCCGTGACCAGAATTTCTTCCTTCCCATATCTCATGTATACTGTATAGGTATTGGTGGGAGGGGCAGACTTTTCATATTGAACCTTGCTTACCTACAATTCTTTTCCTATCCATTGGTTTTTTTAAGCCACGTATTTAACTACTTTGTAGCTAGGAGGAAAAAGAAAAAAAAAAAGAGTATGACCTCCCTTCTTTATTTTTTGACTTATTAAATGGGTAACCACCTACTGATTTATTTTTTTCAATCTTTCATTAAACTCAAATTCTGAAGACTATACTGAGATCATAGTTCCTAAATATTTGAATGATTTCATCTCATTGGTCCTTTCTCCCTTCAATGATATTTCATATTGTATGTTAAAAGCATTACCTTGCATTTTTTAAAATTTGCAACCAAAGTTTTAATTAAAGAAATATGCAATAAGAAATTAGGGTATAGTGAAATGGTAGGCTTGGCTTTCTTGCCTTTACAATTTCCACCAGTTGTAATTAGATGTAATGATGTATTGTTTCTCATATTTCTCATTTATGTTTTATTGTTCCCTGTATTTTATCTGATTAGAATATAGCTTGTACAATTTATGGTATATTCTGCTACAATAATTTAACAGTCCAGTACATTATTTCTTGAATTGTTCTTTAATGTGCGAAGTACCTGATCCTAGGAATGAAAGACAACACAGAACTTTTTCATCAAGAGTCCCAACTCACAAGTGTGCTGAAGAGGTGTTAATGTCTTCAATGGACCTCACAATCCTTGTTATGATGTCACACTTAGTAAGTGTTTAAATTAATTATAAAGTGTGTTAGAGTGAGAGAGCATTTTAATTTTAAAGAGAGACAAACACTGAAATGTAAGAGAGAGAATCCTCTAAATTTTGAAGTAAGCCTACATGTTTAAACACTAGCTATTGTCATGATTGTTCCACTGCACAATGATGGTGGTTAAGTATACTTGCTGTATGCTGAAAACGGGGTTACCATGTCACACAATTTGTATGTACATACATACATAGTGCATCAGTCTTGGGTAATTTTTTTAATATTACTTATAAACACTGCATAGATATATTCATACATCACATAAACTTAAGGTCCTTATATATAATTATCAGCATCAGGGTAGGCTTACCTGTCAGGATGAAGCTGTGACCATGCTGTTGTATGACTTCTGTATTCAGTATATTTGTCCCTTAGCTATAGACATGGTCATACATCACTTTAGTGAGCTTATATCTTTGACCTAAAATGTGAAAATACTGTTTAGGAAAAATAAACTTCATATTATGTCAGACCACATCTTGCACAGAAAATAGGAATTTGTCTTATTTTTATGCCACAGCCAAATACATCCGCTGTTGTGCTCTTATGTAGTTGGTATAAAAACAATGTTACATGTCCTATTCTAAGGTAGCCCACCTAGCCTCACAATCATGCTGTCTCCTTACATACTGAGGGCCGGCTATGCTCCCTACCATCCTCATTTCATTCAGATAGAAGGGGCTTGAAATATGATACATAATGGTACATTTGTAGTTAGCCACAAATTTTATGTAAAACTTTGAGAAGCTCCTCAAAGTTTTTACCTGGTATATGAAATGAAGGTACAGTGGAACCTCTACATACGAATTTAATCCGTTCCAGAACCAACTTCGGATGTAGAAAATGTTCGGATGTCGAAACGAATTTTCCCATAAGAATACATTGAAATAGGATTAATCCGTGGTTGAGCCCAAAAACCTATGATAACTTCTTAATAAACTACTACATATAATTTTCCCATGAGAATAATGAACACTAAATTAGATAATAGACATGTAAATAAGAAGAATTAGCAAAAAATGATAAATAAGAAACGGGTTTTTAGCGTCACTTTACCTTAGAAACTCCAGCGCAGGTGTTGTTAGTCTTGCTACGCAGAGAGGAGACGGACGGGCGGCGAGGAGGTAGAGAGGTTAACTACGATAAACGTACACTACCATAACTTATTCTAACTTACACTAAGTGAACTTTAACATAACTTAGCTTATTTTTTTTTTTTTATAATTTATATTTTTTTTTTACATTTTTTTTTTTTTCTTTTTGATGATTAATTTTAATCACTTTCACTCTCTACACTTAAAATTGATTGAATTTTTTTCTCTTCACTCTTTGCTGTTTTCTTTGAACCACTTCCTTCCTCTTCATCACGAGTTCGCTTCGTAGTTTTTTTAAAAGAAGTTATCGATAGAAAGTTGCTTGGTACAGCTTTTCAGAATGTTTCGAAAATAAGTTAGGGAAACATCATTAAACTGCGCAACTACACGACAAACCTGCAATTTCTTTGGATGGTATTTGTCGATGAAGTCGACCACGTCTTGATATTTTCCTAACACCTCTTTTATTTGCGCGGAACTTATTGCAAGTTCACTCATACGGATGCCACGCTCATGCTTTTCAATAATTCCTTGCTTTACTTCTAAAGAAAGCATTCCCTTATTCCTTTTCTCACCACTACCACTACCACTTGCGAAACTAAGCCTTTTAGGGCCCATGATTTTCGTAAAATACCGTAAAAGGATGAACGTAAAAAATCACGATTAAAACACAATTAATAGCAGAACGCACAGGGCACAACCACACAAAGCCAACGAGAACAGAGGACTGACCCAAGCCACGCTAATTGAGGGTCCCTCCGAGGTTGAAATGCTGCCTTCTATTGGCGGAAATAAAAAACACATCAGGCGCTATGAGCACTGACTACGCATACGAGTATTGTTTACTTCGGGTGTCGAAAAAAAAATTCGGGTGTAGAGTAGGAACGTGTTCGAATTGTACTTCGCGTGTCGAAAAATTCGGATACAACCGGTACGTCGAAAATTGCTTACTTCGTGTGTTGAAATAAAATTCGGGTGTAGAGTCAAAAATTTGCTCGAATTTTACTTCGGATGTTGGAAAATTCGGATGTACAGTAGATACGTTTGGATGTAGAGGTTCCACTGTAATAGTATAGAAAACCACACTCTCCATTTACTTCAATATAATGTACAGTAATCCTGCAGTTCTCACCTTTTGCACAGTAATTAGGTGGTTATTTAAATTCTGGGAAAGCAGTAATTAGCAAGATGTTGAGGGGAGAAGGGGTTATAAAAAGAAAATATCTCGGTTTCCTCACTAAACGACATGGAGCTGACGTCAACATAGGCCTAGTCAACCAAACAGATCGTGATGCCAGCATACATCATAAACAGAAGTTCATGATGCCAGCGTACATTTGATATACTGTGTATTCAAAATATACTTAATTAAAATGGATGAATTTACTCAAAAGTGTCCTTAAAATATGCAATTTACAAATAGTGACACTTTTGAGTAATCACTCAATTTTTAATTAAGTATATTTTCAATATACAGTATATCAAATGTACGCTGACATCACGAACTTCTGTTTATGTACGCTGGCATCACGAATTCTGTTTGGTTGACTATGTTGGTATGTCAGCTCCAAGTCGTTTAGTGAGGAAACCGAGCTATTTTCTCGTTATAACCCCTTCCCCCTTCCTCAAAATATCTTGCTAATTATTGCTTTCCCAGAATTTAAATAACCACCTAATTACTAAGCAAGAAGATGAGAATCGCAGGATTGCCTCATTATGGAGTAAATGGAGAGAGTGGTGTTGTAAACAATTACCATTTTTTGATAAGTTGAAATTAGCGATCTGTCCATAAATCTGTAGATCGTTCTTCCCCTCTTTGAAATAAAACAACTTTTGTACAGTACAGTACACAATACATCACAAAGAGTCAGAAACCAGGTCTCGTGGCTTATAGGTTCATGAAGATTATGATAAAAAAATTGATAGAGAGTAAAGGAAGGTGCTTGTGTTATGTGCAAGTCTTTCATGAAACAGTTACCCAAAGTTTATGAAGTCTTCATCACTCGATGCCCTCGTACAAGCAAACAAGCTGATATTTTTTTTAAAAAAGAAAATTATATTAAAGACCATCTGGTAATTACAGTATTTTACTCCATTAATCAAGACATCAATGTAGTTATCAAGAAACGTAGTCAAGGTGAATCCACGTAAACAGAGTATCCTCATCCTTCTCCTCACGGATACATGCTGTAAGTAATCCCAAAGTGATTGGTCTTATAGCATTGCCCGGTTCATTACAAAGGGTTTACCTTTGTCATGTGGATTAGTAAGACAAAGCTTCTCGTGATTCCCTATTGAAGCATGTCCCGAGGATATATGTGGAGGCAAAAGCCATGATACTTATTTCCATGACTCTTAGCCAGTCCCCTCCAGCTGGGCTGCCCCCTTCCCATCAAACATTGGGTGACTCAGATAAGTTTTTAAATTTAATCATATGCCCAAACCTTCATTTCACCATAATAAGTTTACTGTGCAAATACTTTATTTCTCATTTACTGGGAAACACCGAATGTCGTCACAAACCTCTCCTTTTTTTTTTTGGTCCAGCCCTAGTTGGGAGAACTGTAGTCTGCATTTCTAGTTGACCTACTGTTTCTCCAGATGCAGCCTGTCTGGTAGGCACCATGATCACATGCTGCTTCAGTTCTCTTTGGGTTGGAGGAATTGCTTTGTATGGCCTCTGTTTCTGAGCAAACATGTCCAGTGTGCTAGATTTTCATGCGTTGTATCACCACACGCCAGGTCACTATGTGTTACTGTACATCGTCATGTTACAAGTCCCCACACGTTGGCACTCTATGAACTTCGCATTCCAAGAAAGAGGATCTTGATATGGAGGCAGAATTTTCATGCTCCTTATGAGGAAAGGTCTTCAGGATCACGATCCTAGAAATCGTCATTTGCATATGCTGTATAGCAGACAGTGCTCCAGGGTTAGAATTTCACATGACCAGTCCATGTGGGATCGTTCTTTAGATAGAACTTAACGTAGCTGCGCATTGACAATTTTGGCTGACGGATGGTCATTCCTCAATTGATTCCTCGATAGATTGGGAGGCTAGGTGTTCAAAGAGGTGTTCCCTTTCTTCCCTTCAGCATAGACTATAAGAACGGAAACATAAATTACCTGATGTTCCAAGGATCATTTGGCAGATCTCTTTGAGAAAACCACTTCCCTAAAGCAGAAACAGATTAAGGACTTGATTGATTGCAGGTCTTCTTATTGCCCTTCAACGACCCCTTCAGAGGTACAGGGCCCTTCCCTGTTACCCAAGGCTCATGCAATGGCAATTGAGACCTCCAGGAATAAGTGAGAACTAATACCATCACCTCAAAAAGGTCGGGCTATCATCCAGGTGCTGTTTTAGGACCTGAATGTAAACAGATTAGCCCCATGAAATATGGTCAGAATCAGAATAGAGTTTTTCAGTACCTAGATAGGAAGAGTTCAGATATGCTTTGGAATCAGCTACACCCAATACTGAACAAGCTCCAGCGGAAGCCGAGAATCTGGAAATGGAATTGACATTCGTCAATGTGTTGGCTCACATTCAAGAGTTCAGTAACGTTGGTGAAGCGATGAGAAAACCAACCAAAGAAGGAAAAGGTGCACCTCAAGGTTCAAAACATAGTCTGGAATTACCGTGATCAGGGGTTCCCCCTAGATGCACTTGAGAGCATACTCTAGGGTAGCTGGACCAAGGAAATCTCTGTATTCTTGCATCCACCTGTCAGCGGAAATTTTATGACCATAAAGCTGCCGGTGTCCATCGCCCTTGCTAATTGGAGCTGCAATAATGATGTTAATACTAACCCCACAGGAAAGTTTGGGAGCAGTGGGAACGGTTTTATCAGTAGCACTATCTGCTTCCATGGAAGCCACAGCAATGACAACCCTGCGTGCAAACTCCTCGTTGGACTAGTGTTTTGGGGCTGTGGCTTACTTTGCCTCTATTTAGGATGTGATGTTACATGAGAAAGAGTAAAGGCAGTCACTTAACTTGCATTCAGTCAGCTAACCAGTGGGGTAACTGGGTGCTGAAACGTAGGGATGCTATGGTTTCTAGATTCGCTAGGCACATTGGTCAGAGGAGCTTTAGCCCTTTGGAATTCTTCCATTCGTCAGGGCTCCAAGCTCTTCCAATTATGAGAAGTAGACAACACCGTAAAACAATACAGAAGAACTAGCCAAGGCACCCTTTTCCTTCTGGTAATCGCTTTTAAAAATCCGACAACCCCAAAGGTGATTCCTAGGACTCCAACAAAGACTATCCTGAAATAGGCACTCAAGAAGTCACCAGCTTTTCAAGAACCAGTGCCTCCCCTTCAACCCTGTACTTTTCGCAGCAATATCAACTATACTCCTACCTTTTGTTCCCATGTTGGACAGTCAAGGAAGGATAGGGGAAAGAGAGGAATCGAGGACACTAGATATGGCAGTCTCCTCATGAGGCTACCATGAGTCGGGGGAGGCATGATGAGCCAGTAGGCAAAGTGGGAGTTGCAAGGACCCAAATAGTGGATGGTAAAGCTTTTCATTCCAGTTACCATCTACCTTTCACCAACTCTTGCCCTCCTCTCACTCTAAATCTGATACTGACCGAATTTGACCGAAGCCCTTGGCCTTCAAGCAAAAGTAGAGAAGATGCTGGAAAAGGATGGGTTGCAGATCATACGAGACAATTCTCCTGGCTTTTTTAGTTGGCTGTACCTAGTGGAAAAGTCGACAGGGGCTAAAGACCAATCATCTAGCTATACGAGATGGAAACATCGAACACTGCGCCAGCTGCAATAAGGAAGAATAACTTCATACTTGCTGTGGATCTGAAGGATGCTAAATTTCAGACATCAATCAATCGGGCCCACAGGAAGTATCTTCTCTGCATCCTCAATGGGGAGGTGTTTCACTTCAAGGTCCTGTGCTTTGGACTGGCCACTGCCCTGCAAATGTCCTCTAACATGTTCAGTCTGGTCACCGCCCTGTAAATGTTCTCTCACATGATCAGTCTGGTATCAGCCTACTTCATTATCCAGACAACTTGCTGATCCTGTCTTCCTCCCATGAACAACAACTCCAACACTGAAACGTGCTCCTAGGTTTTTACCACAATCTGGGGATTGTGGCAAATCGAAAGAAATTATCTCATTCAAGAGCAGAAGATTGAGTATCCAAGTATGTTGATTGATATGACATCAGCAAAGGTCTTTCCATCAACCAACAGAATCAGCAGACTCTAAAGAGTAGCGTAGCCTCTTCTTTCACAGCAAACACTGCTGTCTTGACATAGACAACAGCTACTAAGTCATCTCACATCACTGGAGAAACTGGTTCTATATGGGTGAGTTCATTTGAAATTCCTCTTGTAGTGTTTGAAGAGAAACTGGTCGGACACCTCCAATCCTCCTCAATGTCGTGTCCCAGTAGAACAAGGCATATGGAATGACCTATCCTGCACTAATGCTTCTCTTTTCAGACACATCAAAAAAGGGATGGAGTGCAGATTGCAGACCGAATCAGAGTCTTGGTCCGACAAGGAGAAATGCCTGCATGTCAATTTGTTGGAAATGAATGTAGTGCTACTGTCTGCAATTATTCCTACAACAGATGTGAGGCCTCTTGGTAGTGTTGATAAGCAACAACATTACAGTATTGTTGTGGCATACGTCAGCAAGCAAGGAGGTACTGTGTCACAGCACCTCTGTGAGTTGGTAAAGCAGGCTCACTTATGAGTGATGATTCATTCCAGCCAGAAAGAACGTGGTAGCTGATAAACTCAGTCGGAGGAACAGGTCCTGTGTTTTAAGGTAGTAGGATGGTCAGGGCACCGGCCACCCGTTGAGATACTACCAGGGCATTGTCACTGTCCCTTGCCTCTGCTATTCATGAGTGGCCTTTAAACCTTTAGAGAGTTATTGTCTCCTTTGACGGGCCAGACAGTACTACATTAGATCCATCTTTCTCGTTCAGGCTCATTTTGTCTTTGCCTACATACACCAAATAGTCTTGCCTATTCTTTCCACATTGTCCTTTGTCCTCATACACCTGACAACACCAAGATTACCAAACAATTCTTCACTCAAGGGAACTACTGCAATGTAATTGTTCATTGGCTACTTTCCTCTTGGTAAGGGTAGAAGACACTCTTTAGCTATGGTAAGCAGCTCTTCAAAGAGAAGGACACTCAAAAATAAAACCATTGTTCTCTGATCTTGGGTAGTGCCATAGCGTCTGTACCATGGTCTTCTACTGTCTTAGATTAAAGACGTCTTGCTTGAGGGTACACTCAGGCATGCTGTTCTATCTTATATATGTTTCTCTTTTTTTCAAGTTTTTATAGTTTATGTGAGTGATCTAGTTTAATGTAGTTACTATTCTTGAAATATTTTATTTGATTGTTTATTCTTCTATTGTAGTTTGTTTATTTACTTGTTTCCTTTCCTCACTGGGGTATTTTTTCCTTGTTGGAACTATTGGGCTTATAGCATCTTGCTTTTCCAACTAGGGTTATAGCCTAGCTTGTAATAATAATAATTATATTAATTAAGAGTGGTCCCCTCATCCTCAAGTGCCAAAGTGCTTTTTGACTTTGTGGGGTTCCTTATCATTCAACCAATTCAACACTCACTAGCCCTGGACTGAACAGCAGCCCTGGAAGATGTCCTCCAACATCCATGGGACAATTCACATGCTCATGCTTTTCTGCCATTTTGCCTAATCTGAAGGCTAATAAACATGATGTTCACTACCTCCAATCTAAGGATAACCCTAGTAGTTCCCAAGTGGCCACACACTGGGTGGTACCCAGACCTTCTGACTCTGCTAGCAGAGAGGTATCACAATGCATTGACTTCCCTGTCTCTTCAAGTGTAGAGACTATTCAGCATTTCCTCCAAGAATTTTTTTTTTTTTTTTTTTTTTTTTTTTTTTTTTTTTTTTGTGCAAAGTACTTCCTAGGAGATGTCTGGATATCTCTGTAAGTCCTTTGACAACGTCCACCAAGTGAAGTGAGCCTTCAAATACGATTGGTGTCGTAGCAGGGGTTCTACTCCGCTTGTAGCCTCTACAGCTGATAACAGATTTACTTGTTCACCTCTGCTGTGGAAAGTTCCTCTTAGTGTTGGCAGTAAAAGGCTATCGCTTAGCCTTGAGCCTAGTCTTCAAGTTAAAGGGCTTGAACCTTTCCTCTTCATGGAACTTTCGATGTTGATGACCTTTGAACATTCCTATCCTTCAAGGGAACTTTAACTGCCGTTAAAGGATGTTTCTTGGTTTCTCCAATCACTCAGCCGAGCCCCATACAAAACATTAAGATGTGCTTCAACAAAACTCTGCCATTCAGGAACCCAGTTCAAATCTTTTTCCATTTCCTCTATTAAGGAGGCGACCAATTATCAGGACGAGTTACATTTTTGCCTTTGAGGTTTACCTGAAGTGAACATAGCCAGTCAGACTACAGCTACAAAACTTTTTTGTCAGCATTGGTAAACTCATAAAGATTTCATTGAATACCATTTTCATCTGACTTTAAGATTCCTTCAGGAGAGCATACCTTCCTTTGGCTGGAGATAAGATTAAACCACCTGACCTTGTGCTCATTAAGTCAGCGGAATTGGCTCTACGCTAGCCTTTATGAAAAACCTTTCAGCGAGTCCAATGTTGAAGCTCGGAGTCTGGAACCGACAGATAACCTTCACCCCCCACTATATCTGTAGGACTACAGTATACTCTCAAGTCTTTGGATACACTTTTACCAAGAGCTGTGATAGATACTTAGGAGGTAGTGTAGCAAACCTAGCTTTTTCATGGGACAAGGAGCATCTCATTCAAGTTAGCTGTCACACCATAAATCTTCCTGAGAAGTTAGAATGTCAGCCCCTTTTTCCTCTTCCCCATCCATGGGGTACAGCAGTTGTGCTGTTATTTGCTGGATTGCATGTTGATGTAGGTAGTCTACAGTACCAAGCAGTTTTTCTGAATGAGTAAATATAAAAGTAGTGTATCTCCCCCATCGTCCTTACAAAGGGGGAAAGTAGAATAAAGGTGGACAAACTGTATTTTGTATTGACCAGACTCTTCGGACAGATCTTCACTGACAGACTGTTGTAAGACCGTAACCTAGCCCATCACGTGATTTTAATTCCGGTTGCTAGAAAGTGAACAGGAGTCAACACTTTCTCACCTCCATAGGTCAAATTGGTTGGACATCCTGGGATCTTATACCATCCAGCTTGGCTATAGGGATAAGTCACCTATTAAGGGACAAGGAGTTTGTATAAATCCTGCCTCATTCACTCTTCAAGTCCTAGGTGAAGGTCAAAGTGGCAACCTGCCAGTTGCTGACACAAATTTTTGTCAGTTGCATTCCAGCTACACTGAAATCATACTCCTATAGAAGAACTTGCATTTGTATAGTTAGGGAAAATACAAATTAGTTTAAAAATTTGTGGTATATTGATACAAGCAAGAGCTGGTTTGATACATTTCAAAGGAGGTTCAGCTTTAAGCGTGTCCCTGCATGGAGAAGATGCCTCTGCTGACAAAATGGCCACTTATGAGTATGTTAATAAGAGGTTCCAGACCATTATCAATGAAAAGGGTTATTCACATGAACAAGTTTTTAATATGGATAAAAAGTCGTGAGCCCTTGGATTCAAGGCCTATGAAGATTGCCTCATACTTAGTATGGGGAAATTCCGCAGTTTTATAATAAAGCCAGCGATGATCTGTTATGTCCAAAGCACCAAGGCCCTCAAAAATAAAACCCTGCTGCCAGTGCTTTAGATGCGCAACCAAAAGAACTGACAACGGACTGGTTTCACCAATGCTTCATCCCCGAAGTAAAGCTTTATTTTGCCAGAAAAGACATCGATTTTGAAGTAAAAGTTCTCCTAGTGCTTGAGGTCATGCAATCGACCTGGCGTATAAGGGCATACAAGTAGAATTCATACTGTTGAACACAATGTTGCTGATTCAGCCTATGGGTTAAGGCATTATTCGTGCTTTCAAGGCACTTTATACACAAAACTTCCTACAACACCTGGTCAAATTTATGGATGCAGATAACTTTTCACTGTGGAAGCAATACTGGCATTGAGACACCATTGCAACCTGTCACTAAAATATCCAGGTGGCCATAAATGAGATGAAGAAAGCAGCACTCAAAAGCCTCCATTCATGAATTGCAAGCAACTTTACGTACTGGTGGTAGGCTTTTGACCAGTGATGTTGCAGACCACCAAAGTGATCTCTTGTGAAAATGCTGCCTTTGAGGTATGACCATCTTCAATGACTATAGACAGCTGAAAAGCCTACCCAATTGAACTAGTTAGTTCCTGTGTGGTCAGGAACGTTAGTGCTATCTTCTTGAGACTGCTGAGATGGTTGTTTATCTGATGGAAACACACTTGCTACAGATGACTGAGATCCCTGGAGTCCACTGATATCATACACTTCCTCCTTGGTGGGAAGTAGTATGGAACACTGTTTCCATTTTGAACGTGGTCTGGCAAACAAATTGGTTCAGTTAGATCCATAACTCTCCAGCCCCAGACACCTTCTCCACCAGGAAGTCTACTGTAAAAGCCTGGAGAGTGATTGCCTGTATCTTTTAGTTCATGCTTCTTCAGTATTAATTTTACTGTACCTCTACCATCAGGGCCCTAGCTTTCCAGGATCATGGAAAGTAGGTCTGGAATAATTATTTACAAAGATATTGGAGAGGGACAATCCTGAAAGGACAATGAGTAACTGTTCTAAAGACACTCGATACTGGAGGTTCGAGCCCATGTCATCCAATGGTATACCAGGAATCTTGCGCACTTGCAGCAGCTGGAAAGTGGACCGAGAGGGCGGACCCTTCCCGAGGATAAAGCTTCTGGGATCCTTTACCAGGGTCTCTTAATGTTTATAACCACCCTGTCCTTGTGAGGACCGTTACAAACATTGGGCCATTAGTCAAGCTGAGATACCACACCTTGAGAAAGGCCATGGCTGAAGACTCCAGGACCTCAGACTTGAGATGTGAAAGAACGGGCACCTCCTGTCTAGTTTCTCCAGGATCAGGGAAAGGTTTGCAGTCAGCAGCTCAAGTGGAAGACGCGATGATGCTCTGCCTCCGTTGTCATACCAGTGAGGGCAGAATCTCTGCAAACAGGGTAGACATTAGCAAACTCTTACCACCAGAGCTGAATGACCACCTTTTCTAAGGCCATATCAGCAAGCTCCATCCATCATAGGGAAGTTAAAGGTTAGGTTTGAGCCTGGAGACATGCTGAAGTCTCTCAATGACTTCAGGCTGTCCCATCCACTGATTAAGGTGCTGCAATTGCCTTGGCAATACGTTAGTTCAGGCCAACATATGTAGCCATCAAATGGCACAATCTAAAGCAAGTCCTGGGGTTGACCAGGTGTGTTCTCCAGGAACAGGAAAAGCTTTGCCAGCATAGATTCAATCATAAAAGGCATTGTGGCATTGTTCTACAGCACAACAATCTCTATTGTTGAACAAGTGAGGGGGAGAGAATCTCTGCAAACTACCTAGACATGAGAAACTGACCACCATAGTAGCCAAAATCAAAAGGTGAAAATCTGGGAGAGGCATGTGGGCAACACTAGTCCTTTTCGCACAACATGCTGTTAACCAACTACCCTGCTTTCAATGGCCATTTTAGCTCTTGCTATAATCATCAATTTTAAGGATGAAAGCTTTGTAAAAAATGTCTAAAATTATTGATTTTGTACAATTACTGATATTATAAGTACCAGTCATTATTACTGTAATTATGAAGACCAACTGAAGATTGTTTCACTACTATAGATTCACAAAGGAACAGTTAAACAGAGGCAGGGTTTCAGCTAAACTGTAAAATACAAGAACATAGGATAAGAAAGTAAACATCCATTACCAAAGAGCACTTTTTATTGAGACTTATTTCCCTGCACAGCATGGGAGGGAAGGTGACAAGCGACGGGCACGGGGTAGTGGCTGTGTGGCCCAGTCGTGACTATATGCTTCAACACAACTGCCCAAAGCCACACACCACAGTTATCACATTGCGCAACCACCCACCCTCTCACCACTTGCCCACTGCATGAAGATACTTTGAAAGCAGCTGTTATCTAGTGAACAAGTCACAGTACCTAGCACTGACATGATTTAAAACACTGGACCAGTGGGCATGTAATAATGAGGAGAGGCGACTAGATGAGATGACAAATACGTAGCACATAGGCATCAAAATCTTTTTTAATAGGAAAAAAGGGGAAGAGATAGTAATTCTGTGATCAGATCAATAAATAAACTGCGATCAAAGCTAAATTATTTGCTATGCCAAGCCCATGGCTGACCTGTGAAATGGTGAGTTTACACTTGGTATAGTCATCTAGTGCTCATCGAATGCTATTGAGACCATGTATACAGTTATTATTGTGTTGCATGGTTAAAAATAATTAATTTTCCATGTTCTAAACCATTTTTGCCAAATGCACAAAATTCTGAGTAAACGCAAGTTATGAAATCCACAAAATTACACCAAATACAGCATGAAAAATAGTTGATGCGACATGATATTACACTTGATTCGCTGAAGCCTAAAGATGGTCTCGAGCAATCACTATTCAAAACTTTTTGACAAATATTGTACAACAGGAATCCTAAAATAATGAAAATGACAATTCTTTGAGAAAAATGGAAAATATACAACTAATTTCTAATATTTTTACTACCAAATAAAATGACTGCCATGATCTCTTCAGAAGCAGAACTCACACCAGTAAGCCTACACAAGTAAACTCACTATAACATTATTCAGTGGAAGACTGCAGTCATATAAATATGTGTAGAAAAAGATTCACTCTATATAGTTCATACACTATATATATATACATATATTTATATACATTAAATATATAACTATTTATATACATATATAGTTACAGATGCATATATATATGTATATACATATATTTCAATATATATTTATACCATACACACAAATATACATTCACATCCATAAGTACAATTTATAATGAAACATAAATGATTTAATGAGATGCATGAAAAGTTTTAAAGTATATAAAAAAAATGGGATGAGTGAGAGTGAAGTTAAATGATGTAGCGTGTGGCTTGGGGTCTTGAGACTAGAGTTGACTTTGATACCCCAGTGCCCTGTTTCATGTCCTCAAACTTAGGCTGGAGCATTTCCAATGCATATTCTTCACATCCACTTTTAATCTGACTCAGAAGACCAAGTTTGCAATTATGTTCATAATTTTCTAATTTTTAATGGAATGCAGAAGTTTATCTTCGTTATGGTCAGATCAGTTAACACTTTCCACTTCAGTTCCAGAGATCTTCACAATCTTTGGAAACAAGGGCAAATGTACTTTTCACAGCACAAGTACAATAGTATCAAATACATTAACACATTTTTCCTTTTCTGATAAAATACGAACTTTTTTTTTTAAACAAAACTAAAAAGGGAATATCAAGCACTGACAGTAAAATATTTGCAATTGTCTTTGGCCGCTACGAAAACAACGTGCACGGGTATCAGCCTCTGGCTAGTGGGCAGTACCCGTACTTTGATCACTCGATACTAAACTCTGCAGGACGTGACAAATCCTACTTGTCACTTTAAAACAACTTGCCATTACTAGTCCTGAAACAATTTGTACCAGAGTTATAAATGGGACTCCAACTAACTGCTACAAGTACTCTGTTCAAGATTGCATATACAGTACATATATATATTTATATATATATTTAGATATATATAGAATTTCTATTACAATAAATAATTGTAAGACCAAGTCTAACAGCAGACTTCAAGTAGCAGTTCTGGAGATGGGCAAGCCATATTTATTCCATTTTCCAGATATATGGACACTGCAAGACCAAAACCAGTCCTCGGGAGCAAAAATACCAGTTTCATCCACCACTAGTGATGCTTCTATTTCCCATTTAGAAATTTTTTACGAAGTATCCATCACTACTGGTACTGCAGATGAATCGTACACAGACATCCTCAACTTTGGTTTGGTACTAGAACTTGGTCATTTTCATACCCATTCTCCCCAAGACGGACGCTCAATAACTAGACACCAATGATTACTAGCTTGCTGTACGTGCAGGGTATTTAAGAGTGGTATTGAGCAGGTCATTGTGCATAACTAACGAATCTTCAGAGTAGTGCAAAACCAAGTCCTTCAGTGTTGGGTATATCAAGAATGGTTCAGCAAATCCATACCCATGTTCACCTTTGTAGATTCTACAGTGCTGAACTTCATTATTACACCTGTAAGATAAGATTTGACAGAAATTAGTAAATTATTGAATTCTCCCAAGAATGTAGAGAAAAAATAAAAATACCATAACTGATCGACAACAATTTGAAAACATATTAAAGATACCATGGTAAACTAATGCCATAGCTTAAGAATCTAGCAAAGGTAAGCAAATTATATAATATAGGATAGCAGTATAACATGACTAAACAATGTCAAGATTAAGAATATTTTTAAAGCAATAAAAGAATAAAGCAACAGAAAAGTAAACATCTTTTCTGAATAAAAAAAAAAAAAACAAATGAGAAAGCCAAGTTGACCATTAACCCAAACATTAATAGACTGGTTGAACTCCAAGTTAACTCTACAATACATTTAAAACATCTGCCTAGGACAGATAGTGTAAGTGCAGAAACCACCACAACCCAAGGGCTTCTCCCCTCCCTTCTTTCATGGCCTGATCCTCCAATTTTCTTATGCAATTTTGCCCCTCTCATGTTTAATTTAGAAAAAAATAAATAAAGTATTTTAAAGATGTTTCTCTCTTTCTCCTGCTTTGATTATCTTGGTTCTGATTTGCCTTCCTATATGGTATCATTTGATTAAATTCATATGAAAATAAATTAAACTCTCTTTCAACCAGCATAATTTTATCAAAATCATTGGATAAGGTACAACACACCACCCTATGTTAGACTGGGAAGTATTCCTTTACTAACAATTGCCATATTGAGTATATCACGTGACACCCTAGTCTGTTACAGTAGATCAAGATTCATGTAAGTGGTGAGGTGGTGCTTTGGCAAAAGTCATATGAGGATGTTAAATGTATCAAAACCTTGATATTTCAAAAGGATGTAAGATACTTACGTAATTGAAAGTGCGAATCCTCCATTTTGTGACATTCTAACAAGAAAAGTTCCATCTGGTTTATTTTGCAGGAGCTCTATCGCATCATCTCTTGAGTATGAATCATAGCGCCAGAGAGATTCATTGCCGAGCTCCATAGACTGTAGGAAAAAAATATTTTTTAGTTAACCTGATCACATGAAAAATAATTTGTACCAATTTATAAAAAAATTTATGTACTGTATTACAGTCCAAAATAATACTGTTATACTGTATACTTACAGGGTGTAGAACTTGCGAAGGATCAGACTTCTCCAGCCACTGATCTATAAATTCAGCTGACACTCCTCTTGAAAGTAGCACATTCTTAAGGTGATCCATCTGTTTTACAAGCTTAACAACCTCTGGCTTCAATGCTGAGCACTGCCTCTCAACTGCTTGGCAATCTCTTCTTAATGTGACCAAGATAATATCTTGTTGACTACGGGCATCTTCTACAGCTTTTAAACGACGCACTAAAACTTCTCTGTTGTTGATCAAACTGTAAATAAAAATAGATTGATTAGACAGAAATAATAACTTATGATGAAAATTATCTCATATAATGTTACTGTACACAAAATCAACAAATTTCAAATTGTTACTTACTCATCAACTTCATGAGGCTGGGCTTCCAAACGACACTTGTCATGTAGCTTCAAGTGGTCACCAATTATTGAAATGGTTTCATTGTAACTATCCAGACCAAGACGCTTTTCAGTTATTTCATCAGTTAGTGCTACGTGTCTTTCATATGCATTGTTGTAATTAGCGAATTTTGAATTGTACTGTTTGTTCAAATCATTCAACCTGCAAAGGAGGTCTTCTACTTTCATTCTTGTACCTTCACTTTCTTCTCCATGAAATCTATTAACAGGATGTAATAGCCTTATGTCCAAGGCTTTATTGAATTGACTAAGGCTCTGTTCACGACAGAAGTTGACTAGCTCAACAACCGAATTGAAAGCATATGGTTCAGTGAAACCATACTTTCCATTCCGATGACAAATTTTAATAAGTTTGTTTGAACCACCCTTCCTTAGTGTAAGGGTGTATTCATTATTCCCTGTCGAAGCATCTCTGACCAGGAACGTGCCATCTACAGAGTCTTTCATCAATACATTAACATCCTCACGCATGATGGTACCCCAGTACCACTCTGCTTCTTCAAGAGACTTTGGAGCGTTTGTTGGGATGTTAGAAAAATATGGGACAGAGGAACTACTCATACTAGGTGGAGGCATGGCTACACCCATTGGTGGGGATGGTGGATTAACCACATCATTGTCTACATATCCACTATAGGTCACAGAAGTTCGAGGCCTTGGTGG
Source organism: Palaemon carinicauda (assembly GCF_036898095.1). NCBI lineage: Eukaryota > Metazoa > Arthropoda > Malacostraca > Decapoda > Palaemonidae > Palaemon > Palaemon carinicauda. The sequence goes on from NC_090730.1 coordinate 15,295,854, forward strand.
CAAGACAGGAGCAGGAGCAAAGGTAGGCACTCTCTCGCCCCAATCAACCTTTCTAAGGAGCATCTCTACTATTCTCATGTGTGCCTCTGTATTACGTGCCAATTCCCTTCAGAGAAAAAAGAAAAATTCAAAATTAAAATACTAGCCATAAAATTGAAAATTAAACTTTTGTTTTCGGGAAAAAGAAAAATCCTTATGAACCCAACTTGAAACCAATTACAATCTCTAAATATCTTCATATCTTCAAAGTATAGTAGTTTAGATTTTACATAAATTACTTACACAATTTTTTCCCAAGGTGGTCTAAGAAGTACATGGCACAGTGATTGAATAAGAAGCGTAGGAGGGTCTAATGATCCTCTTCTTACTTGGATTTGACATAGCTGAAGGAAATGGCTCATAAGAAACCTGAAAGAAAAAATTGCCTATATTATAAAGAATTCATACACAAACTTATTTCAACCAGAAAATTAATAGTACAAAGAACCTCTTCGTTAATGTTATCAATTTTCAAAGATATTCTGGAGTAATCTAATTTTTCTTCTTAATTTTCAAACGACACCTACGCAAGTTAAGACATTACTATCAGTTAATTTACTACACTACTTGCTACTGAACTTACTTAAGAGTGTAGAAGTGATGAGTATTGAGTTCATTGACCAATTGGGTCATGCACTTTGCACACTGGTCATCATTGTGGATGCGACTGGCTTCAATAAAGCGATCATAGAAAGTGTCCGGAATTACAGGTTCAGGGAGTTCCCGTAAATATCTCTTTATCAGGTATGCTATTACGTGAGGCTCGTAAACACTTAGGTTAACATTACTCATATCTGAAAAAATAAACTCATTTTTTAGTAAATAGCAGTGCAAAATACTTGCAAAAAATATGCTGAATACAAGACAGATTAACCAAAAACAGAAACAGTACTGCACTATGCCTTAAAATATACACAGTAAATTCAAAATTACTTATTTCACAATTTTCATGAGACAAAAAATTAAAATACTAACCATTATCACATTCTTGTCTAAGCTGATTTAAAGTTTCTTGCTGAGGTGGTGTACGGTAGAGCCGATAAGGATCTTGTGTTGGATCGTTATCAACACTATACACAATTTCTTGACAACAACGCACAAGTAATAACGGAGCAGGAGTTTTTTCTCCTGGTGTAAACTGAGTACACAAGCTTAAGCCAAATACCGACGAGAGCAAGATACGACGTATATACTTGGACGATTGTCTAACACAAGGAGGTAAGCCAGTGGCTGCACAAGTTGGATGGGCTACCAACCCACAATCTGAAAGGTTTAAAATTCTCCATTATAAAAATATAAATCACATTACAAGATATGTGCAACATTTCAGATGAGTATCTATGGATTAGTGCCCTGAATTTACGCAAATGGTAAAAAAATTATTTTTGAGTAAATTTCAAAACTATTTCAAAATTAGCAATTCTAAAACACCAATCATCTAAGTTTTACCTTGACAAAATTGTCCCTGATGCACAAATCCTCTTAAATAGAGGCCACACTTGTCACAGCTATGAAGGTCATGGAAAGACTGGTTCCTCAAGTTATGGTGTGATGCTGGCGTGTTGCAGTCTCCTCCTCCAATGGCTGTTGTGGTTGTAGAAGAGCTATCGCCAATGCAAGGGCCATCACCACACTCATTCTGCAGTTGTGCTATGCACACCATAATGGCCTTCTGATGAAACTCGTCCTTGATACCCATACTCTGTGGAAAGAAGAGAAATTAAATATGATATTCATATAAAAGACCTGTACTGTAATCACATAAAACAACCTAACTTAAGTTCATTAAGCAAATTCGAAATTTAAGTCTTTATTAACCCTATCCAAGTGTATACATAGATGATAATTTATTTATGTAAAATCATTTGCTGGAATTAAACGGCGGTTGTGTGTGTGTATTATTAGTATGTAGTACCGGGTACTGTTAAAAAGGTATTTGAATATTGTACAGTTACCTCTTGATTTGGAGTAAAATATGTTTCCCCAAAGCTTGACAGGTTGCTATTGACCTCCCCAGGACTGAAACAGAGATCTTCAGGGGTTTTGCAAGTGTTTGACCTTCCAGGAAATGTATTAAGAGAGACATTTTCAGGGCTATTGCAATCCCTACTGTCACTATCTTCTTCAACAACTATTGAATCACATGTAGTAAATGGATCTTCAACCGAATTATCTTGAGAAACTGGTGAAAGAGAACCACCGAGATGGAACAGAGGACTTAAACGTGGCGAGGATAGATAATCTGGGGAATCAAAATCTGACAATTTCAAACACCATGACTCTCCTCCAGAACGAATGCTGAGAGGCAGGGTGGTTGTGGCAGTTGAGGTAGAAGAACTGGTCCCATCAGAATGGTTAGAAGAACTAACGTCCAATTGTCCTGATAGCCTTTTGGTACAAATGAAGAATGATTCTGTACTCTGGTGCTTCTGTTTGCAAGATCTACATAATTTGGCCCCAAAGTTCTCTGGTTGACAAGATACTGGGATAGGGGAAGAAATTGGGGGCCTTCCATGACACTTAGGGACTGCCCCACTACCTAATCCTTTGGCAACAGAATCTACACATACCCCGCTATCTGGAGTATCGAGAGTCTTCCGTGATATGGGAGTGGTTAGGCAGTCATCACCTTTATCATCACTAACTAAAAACTGAGTGTGCTCTGGTGTAGACGGAGTGGAAGAGGACAGAATCTTACGCGAACCCCAATCCTTTAATTTTGCTAAAACACATTTTGGAGACTTGAAAGGCGAAATTAGTATTGCCATATTAGCAGAATAACTTTAAAAGAAAACAGCAAAACAGAACTAGAAAACAGTAAAACAAACGAAACGATAGAATAAAACGACCAAACCAATAAAATTTCAACTACTAACAAGTAAAATACGAAAATTCAATTAAAAACTGAAACTGCAAAAACACACTGCTATCAGACAAAATTCTTCTGCATAAAGGTGCTGGAGAATAACAAATTTCAAGCAAACGACATAAAACACACAAAAAGGGTAAACCATGGACAAAAAAAAAAAAATCTAAAAACACTTCCACTTCGCCAAACTAAGGTAGAAAGCAACTATAGCCGAATGATATTTCGGTGTAAGGAAAACTAGGAAATCTGCAACGTCGTGTGGTTACAAAAGGTTGTTGCACCTTCGGCAGACCCTTGGTTTCCTTTTGCAAGACAAGAGATGACCGCCATTTGGTCGTACACCACTGTGGCATGGTAAAAACCACACTTGAAAGACAACAATGACCCGATATCTCCTTGGACAGTGACTGTCGACTGTCATACATACACCATACAAAGACCTGGTGCTGCGCGCGCCTAACGACTCGTTTCCATGGCCATCAACTTCAAACAACCTATTTGGGCAGTTTTGGTGTTCGCTTGGCCTAGTTTGAGTCAATTTTAAAACAAACTCAAACCAAAGGCAAACAATAACATTAAAATTTGGTTTCCATAGAATTGCAAACTAGTGTTAACTAAAGGTTAATATAAAGGTCGTAACACAAAATTCCCCAAGTTGCTGTATTTCGTTTGTGACATTTTTAGGAGTAAGAAAAATGGTGCTTTAGTTCAGCAAATGATTTTTTTTCATATTTAAGAATATATAAATGAACTCTAGGAAAATTACCAAAACTAATTTTTTTTACTATATATATATATATATATATATATATATATATATATATATATATATATATATATATATATATATATATATATACACACACATACTGTACACACACACACACACATATATATATATATATATATATATATATATATATATATATATATATATATATATATATATATATACAATTGATTATACAAAAATATATAAGTACTTACCACGAGTTTATCCCTGTCTAGTGACAGCAAGTCGCTTCCTTTAATATCCTTAGCTTTGAAAATTTCAGTGTATGGGGCCAAATTCAATGTGGCCATCCAATCCACAACATTAATAGACGACCACTGGCTGATGGGCTGTAAAAGAAGAAAATAACTCATGATATCACTGGCAAACGGGATTGTCTATGTGAAATATATTTACAATATATTACAGAAAAATGAAATTACACTGCTCAATAAACTATACTTAAAGTAAGAAAATGCAAATGTATACAGTAATCATTTATTTAATTATATTAAGTGAAAAAAATAAAATAATATGCAATACAGCATGTTCCCAATTTATAAAACTACTTAGTTCATCGCTAATATAAAACCAAATTTCCCGACAGCTGTTTTCCCAAGATTATTCCGATTTCAGTAACCAAGCAAGTTTTTGTCTCACCCTGAAGCTAAAAGTTTACCAATTTAATATCTAATAATCATGTAAAAAAAATAACTTCCCCAAGATCTCCACTACTGTACTAACTCGTACTTCTATAATATGATTTTACTGGAAACGGCGGTTTGCAACATCGGAAGTGTGTCGAATATACACTTGATCCAATTACAAAATTTTATTCGATTGTATAATACACGACCAATGTTAAGATCACCCAAATGGGCAGATCTACATCTACAATTTCCACATAACCGGCTACGCTACTTTCTTCCCAACCGGCCGCCATTAGTGATAAGCCGTTGAAACCAAATGAGAAGACTCCGTAGAGTTTCACAGGTGATGCTTGGATCTGGCGTTTTTACAAGTTTATTCCAATTTAACCATTTTATTTTCTAAACTTGGAATACCATTGATTTAGTTTATTGCTACTATGGGATCATCGCTACCAACCCTATGTATAGCAGGGGTTAATATAAGAAACAAATAATCACTGCACAATTTTCGCAACACAAACACACTTACAAAGGCTGAAAATCTACACACCGTCACGAAGGAAATAGGGGAGTCCAACCGAAGCTCTGACAGAACCATGGTTTCCGTCTAAATATCCAAAAAATAGGGTCCAAAAAGTACTCGGTCAGGGCCTTATGTCACTTGAATTGATACTGAAACACGTTGGAGAGCAAATTGCCGAAAACTGAATGCATCGAAGTATACGAGACAACTCCTTTATGTTGATGTGTTTCACAGGGGTAGGGGGCAAGTGTCTCTTTCTATGCAAAGCAAGTAAGAGAAAGTACCCGAGGTAAAAGGATGTGAGCAGTGGCACTAACTAGCACACACTGAGGTTCCCCACTTCAGACACCATAAAGGCAGCAGCGGCCAGCCAGCCGTTGCTCCTGGTACACTCTAAAACGCACATGCGAACACACACACACACACATAGTCCAGGGTCGGACTTTCCTCCCCTCCCCTCTCCCCCCTAAACCCATCTCCCTCCTAGAACTTGCCTCGTTGTTCACAACCAGGAGCACCATCTGCACTATGCTAACTCCTAACTGTGCCAACTCATTTTATTTTAAAACCTTACGTCAGCAAATGACACGGACGGACCTCCAATCGGAACTCGGGCATGCACAAACGAATGCACAATTTCTGGGAATGGGACAAAGGCAGTCTTCTAGATGCCCTCGCCTCGCTGATATCCCGAGTATTTTCCTTCGTACTGACTAGAAAACTGATCTTGTATTTCAGGGAAGTTGGGGGACATGACGTGTGCCGTTGTACGGATTACCTACCTAGTGCCACCCACTGAAAGGAACTTGAATCGCACTGTGACGAAAGATGAAATAGGAAGACTGCCAGTAAGGACAAATCGTCCTAAAAAAAGAGTACAAAGCCGTGGTTACGCAGATAAGACAAATGACTCATGAGAAATTATCACGGTAACTGGGAATACTCCAAATGACCTCCAATCAGAAGATATTCAAATGAAAAGACAGCGAGAGGTTTATGGCCTAAGTTCGCCTCATGGATACTGTACTCAGAGTTGCTATTAATTCAGGGCACGTAGGTGGAATGAACAGATATCAATAACACGTCATTTTTCTAGGATAAGGCTATTGATAAGGTCATAAAGAACAGCAGGTGTGTGTCTGCCGAACTATCTATAATATACACCTATAGTACATTATTATACACGTGTCTAACATAACACTTTTTAATACCAAGCACTGTGGTAAGAATAATGCTAATATTTATATATCAAATGAATTAGATTAACAATAAGAAAAAAAAATTGTTTGAGGAACCCTTTCAAAACCTAAAATTTTCTAATTCTGCTATATAATTAGATAACTTCAATTATAGTCACCATTAAAGGATATATTGCAAATTACACTATACGCATACACTAATGTGCAATAGCCAATAAACCATTCATAACACTTGTTTTTATGAGCGTACATATATTAACAGCCTTTCGGGTCCTTATATATTCCTTTCCAAAACACCATCTATGCAACACGTCTAGCCTTCAATTGAGAGGTGAACTGTAACCTCCAAATCACTTATTATGATAATCATTATTATTAGCTAAGCTACAACCCTAGTTGGAAAAGCAAGATGCTATAAGCCCCAGGGCTTCAACAGGGAAAAATAGTCCAGTGAGGAAAGGAAATAAGCGATATGAGAAATAATCAAATAATTAATAAAATATTTTAAAACCAGTAACGTCAAAACATATTTCATATATAAACTATAAAAAAGACTTATGTCAGTCTGATCAGCATGAAAACACTTGCTGCAAGTTTGAACTTTTGAGACCTACAGCGAGACATAATAGGCAACCATCATATAAATAAACTCAAAAGAACTAGTATGGTACTTTGAGTACAGTTAAAAAAGGTGAGACACATTAATGACAATTACCTATTCAGTCGCTAATCTGGAGAACAGATTTGCATATTGGTTGATTTCACAAAAGGGCGAGCGCTTGATTTACTAAAGGGAAATTAGCACAGATCACTGGTCAATCATATGTGCATTCATGCAAAAAAAAAAAAAAAAAAAAAAAAAAAAAGTTTGACCACGTCACCCGTTCAAGGAAACCCCCCCCCCCCCCCATCTGTTCTTGTATCTGCAGGCAAAAGTTGCCTGCCGAGGGGAAAGGATATCCCCCCAAGCACAGAGACCTGCTCATACCCCGTAAGCAGAGGGACTAGGATAAGGAGGCAAGAGATTACCCCCCCCCCCCAGTTGTACCTGGCCATTCAACACTGGTATGTATGACTTCACATTCACCAGTGTCACACATCCCGATGGTAAAAAACGAATGCCCCTTTTACTTCATAACGTCAAAACTATATATATATATATACACACACACACACACACACACGGCGTACATAATCCCTAATAAGAAATAAGGAGCTATTATATACATGAGACGTTCATAATTCCTAAGCAAAATGTCAACGGGAAAATTCTGACAAATAATGTACGTATGGAAGTTTTCGTATCTACGACAAAATTAAATGAACAGGTCTAGAAGTTTGAACTATAAAAAGGCAAATTTATAAGGCATTCGACATATCGAAAATGTTAAATTCATTTAATATTGCAGGAAAAAAAATCTTATTAACTGATAAGAAATAAATCTACAGTCAAGCGTGAATCAGACCTTCATTTAATATTGCATGAAAAATCGTATATACTGATAAGAAATTAATCTACAGGCAAGCCTGAATCAGACCTTACGGGGGAACAGTTATTAATGATTTCTTAGTTGCAACGGTCTTCCGGGTATTCTGAAATGTCTTGGGGTATACCGTGAAAACTGGCTTAAACTAGTAACTGGTTCTCTACCTGATCTTACTGAAGTGGAGGAGGCTGTGTTCTCAAACAACGTGACTTTATCAAATATTTTAAGAGATGTGGCAATCTCAGAAATTTAAAAATCAACTTCGTGAAAATCTTAAAATAAAGACAAGATGTCCATTTTTGACGAACAAAGAGGACACGAAACATATTATGAAATATAGATACTAAAAAAAAAAAATCGGAGGAATTATAAGCTTCAGTGCAGACGAGAACGTATCGCAAGATCATATTTCATAGATAAAGAGGAAAAACAAGGGTTCGAGAGATTGAAATACCACAAAGAGAAACGTGTTTGTGGACGACACATGCGCAGAGGTATAAAAGAAGGGAACGGGGGGGGGGGGGGGTATCCAGAGGAGAGGTTCACTGAATGGGGCGGGCAGCAGCGGCAAGTTGGGGGGGGGGGGGGGGTTGATAGCCGTTGCTGCTGCTGTTGCTACCCGGCCTTCGCTCTCGCTACACCAGACACCACCATCACTAAATCTAAGTCTACGACAAGCCTTCTTCCTCCACCATTAAGACAAATGGCCCGATTTAGATTAGAACTCACGAATGGTTGTAGTAGAAACTTTTTCTTTAACATAATGAAAATATTCAACTAAACATTAAAATGATATCAATAGGGTTGGACAGCTGTAGCCAACTCTCAGATTTCCATAATTTTCTTCTTTATTGATTTTCATTTTAATTTCTAGAACATAAAAGGCAAGCTATTCTATAATATTGAAAAAAAAATTTTCTTTCTATTTCAGACTTGACTGAATGGAAAAAAGTTTTTCTTTCCTTTATAAGTTTTTTCAGACCTAGTTCAATTAAGACATAAAAAACAAATAAAGGAATAAAATTCTACTTCAGTGATATATTAACAGTTTATCATAAAAGATATTACACACATATATATATATATATATATATATATATATATATATATATACACACAAAATAAAATTCAAGGTAACGTTTTATCATTAGAATTCTTAACAAAACCCTGAGTAAAACAGTTAAAAACTTCGATTCTTATCCTGTACGCGAAAGAATCGACTATTTCATACATCATGAAACAAGTCAGCCTTGCAGTGTCCAGCGGCCCTACAGCCTCAAAATCGAATCCCAGTTACGCTCTGCCATACTCCAGTCCCACGCCCAAATGGTGTTATCTGGTATTAAAGTTGCGCACACAAATGGCCACAGTACGCAGAGTTACATGACAAGCGTATACCGACTTTCCCCCCCAAATCTTTTTCATTTGCTTGAAACCATTCGAAACCCCGGGGATACATCTCTCTCTCTCTCTCTCTCTCTCTCTCTCTCTCTCTCTCTCGTTATGCAACTCGTCATTATCATTATTATTATTACTTCCTATGCTACAACCCTTGTTGGAAAAGCAGGATGCTATAAGCCCAGGGGCCAAAACAGGGGGAAAAAAAGAAAAAGAAAAACATTCCCTTATCATTATGATATAAAAATTTTCCTTACTGGAAAACTTTAATAGCGTTTCATTCAAAACTTTGCTAACATAAAATGCAAATGATCCTCTACGTCATCTCAGTCACGTCATGTTTTCTCAGAATCACGTCTTTAGAGGTTAGTCTCATTCTCACTTTCCCTATGGGACTTGAGGTTTTTCGTTCAATTTCCTTTACCAAATTCAAATATGATACTAAATACTCACTTCAGTGTCTCACCCTAGGGCTAAAGACTGTAGTTTTCCCTGTATTTATACTTGGTTCTAGCTCTATTCATGTAAGCAGTAAGTATCAAAATTTTAAAAACTTTGTGAGCTTCAAAAAAGTATGGGATTTAAGTATGTTCTTTTAATCAAATAGGTGACGAAAAGCTAAATATCTCATTATTGATCTTAAGATATTTTATTTCAATTATTCGTAACTTTTAATACAGTATATTTATTACCTTATTTCCTTTCCTCACAGGGCTATTTTTCCTTGAGCTTATAGCATCTTGCTTTTCCAACTAGGGTTATATCTTAGCTTGTACTAATGATAACATCAATTCCCAGTATCGTCTACGCGTTCTTTTTAAAATCCAATTTGCATGGCGTCACTCCAAAGTAAATAATAGGTAATTTTCTAAAACTTAATGTAATTCATTGTTTTATGACCTTAAAAGATATGACTAATAAACACGCCCGTTTTGTCTTATTTTCGCGCACTTGCCCTATTGCAGCTACATCTTATACATATGAATAAATTTGTATATACTGCAATTATCAAAATGACTAGAGAAAAGTATAATCTAAAACTTGGTTAGGATTGGAGTCGAGAGGTATTTGGGACCACTAACAATTCTATGGGGTCAATGGATCTATTGTAACACACATACACACACACGAAAAAAAATGCCCAACCTCACGGGACCCTTTCACTTAAACATGGACAAAAAGACTGGGTTACCAAATAGAAAATATTTCGTATCATGGTCAACAGAATACTTAGTATTGAAATCTTCAAACTATTCGGAAGGTCGAAATAAATGGTCTACCTTTACGAAATCAGTCATGTCTTTTCTGTCGCCTTTACAACAGCAACTGGATACTGCTTAACAATAGCAATAAGTAGTGAAAATAGATCCACCATCTCTTAGCGTGGTACTAAACGTATACAAGATCCTATGAACAACTTAAGAATCCTGGGTATTGCAGTCTAACGGATTCGTCAGCAGACATCCCACTAGCAAGGGATATATATATATTCTCTCTCTCTCTCTCTCTCTCTCTCTCTCTCTCTCTCTCTCATAGTCAAATAGAACCAATATTAAGCAAAAGCTTTTCATTTTTCGCAACTTGCTCTTATAACAAGATGCATGGTTGATTAAATTGGAAAGCGTATTTATGAGTTACGATTTGGCATATTATTATTATTATTATTATTATTATTATTATTATTATTATTATTATTTTATTACAAGCTAAGCTATAACCCTAGTTGGAAAAGCAAGGCGCTATAAGCCCAAGGGTTCCAATAAGGGAAAATAACCCAGCGAAGAAAGGAAATAAACTACAAGAGAAGTAATAAACAATCAAAATAAAACATTTCAAGAAAAGTAACAACATTAAATTAGATCTTTCAATATACAGGCAACAGTTGAAAAAAAAAAAAACTAATGCAAGAAAATATAATTTTATTTGCTAAAAACTTTCAACACGTGCCGCTCAAATACCATGTTTTGCGAGACAGGGGGCCAAGAAAAACCACGCAACGAAGAAAAACAAACACACTTTAGCATTCAAGTATCTCAGGACGAGAGAAACGAAAAAGATTCAAGGGTGATGTAAATTAAACAGCTTGGATTGGCGTCCCAAGATCAAAGACTCTGAGTTTAAAAAATATAGAATTTTGCGGGAAACTTTTCATTTGCGATATTCAATGAGGGATGTGTAACAATGCAAGAACAATGTATAAAGAAAAACAAAAATTATACTTGTTTTTTAACAATTTATGTGATATCAACAGAATATGTATGTATGTGCATATATATATATATATGTGTGTGTGTGTGTGTGTTTGAAACTGTATAATAAGAAGGTACCAAGAACTGAAATTTTACACACAATATATATATATATATATATATATATATATATATATATATTAGTGTGTGTGTGTGTGTGTGCGTGTGTGAACTATACTAATACTTCTAATTGAGTTATTCCATAGGTATCGAAGGCTAGAATTATAAAAATTAACTTCTTATTTCGATTGTCACCTGAACACAAACTAAATATTTTCAAGAGAAACTGAAAATATCTGATATTCAGGCGACGCATCTTGGCCACAAATGGGATAAAGGATATGAAGAGTAAAGCGGCCGACTTTCTTGTTCACGATTTCCCAAGATCCAAAAGGGTTGTTGAAAATCCATCCAGTTAAAACGAATCATAAAAGTAAACAGAAGTTTCTTTGAAAAAATGATTGAAGCATCTGTTATATAAGGGTAGTTATTCGATCACTTCCCGTCATTATTATTATTATTATTTGCTAAGCTACACCCCTAGTTTGAAAAGTAGGATGGTATAAGCCCAGGGGACCCAACAGGGAAAATAGCCCAGTGAGGAAAGGAAACAATGAAAAATAAAATATTCTAAGAACAGTAACAACAATGAAATAAGTGTTTCCTGTATAAACTAAAAAAAACCTTCAACAAAACAAGAGGAAGAGAAGTTACAGAGAATAGTGTGCCCGAGTGTACCCTCAAGCAAGAAAACTTTAACCCAAGACAGTGGAAGACCATGGTACAGAGGCTACGGCACTACCCAAGACTAGAGAACAATGGTTTGATTTTGCACATAATACTCTTGGAAGTGGTGAGAATATAGAGGAGACATTTAAGCCCTCATTAAAAGTATAATCTCTCATAAGCCTAATTACTATAAACTAGCTACGGTTACTTTGCAACCGATACAATGTACGGAGGTCAAATGGAACATACGCAGAAGCTACCCTCCATGACACTATCAAGAACCGAAGTGACGTAACCATCCAAACGCATCAAGGAAATTAAATGATTGAGAACTTTCATAAAAAACGGCAAACAGTTTAATCGGTTTCGAATGTCTGGGAACGCTTCTAATCATGTCGTTGGAATTCCAATCGACGTGAAAAATGTCCTTTTTTAGGCTTCATCAAGAGCACGAAACGGAATGCAGTTGATTTGAAACATAGTGCAGAGAAGGGAATTTTAATTAGGTCCCGTTCCTGCTCGTTTTTCCTGTCTTGGGACGCAGCATCACTTTTATGTTTCACGTTATTACCAAAAACTATGGCGAATAGGCGATACTGCATTAGTGTAGCCTTTGAGTGATCAAATTAAATTTGCTTCTGAAAAGTGAATAAATCTTGCTTTAATACACAAAGGACAAACTTTTACATTAAATCTATTAGGCCATTATCCCTAGATGCAATTTAATTTTGTCAATGTAACAAGAAATATCTTCATAAAATAGTCATGTAATAATATACGACTTTATCCTTCTTCAACCTTGTACAAGCATTAAACTTTATCCTTCTTCAATCCTGTACAAGGATCACTTTATCCTTCTTCAACCCTGTACACGCATTAGACATTATCCTTCTTCAACCCTGAAAAGCATTAAACTTTATCCTTCTTCAACCGAGTACAAGCATTAGACTTAACCTTCTTCAACCCTGTACAAGCATTTCGGCATACTTCGACCAAATGTAAATCGCAAAAACGTTATATTATTAACATTCCGTTATAAGAAAAATGATTTCGTCCGGTACTTATTTATTAGAAAACACTCGAGTTACCAGGACACGTGTTCAATATCTGGGTCCCTTAGTACCATACAGTAAATCAGAGCGAACCACCAGCAGAGACGCACAACCTAAACTAGCATCCAGACACAATTATACCAACCGAAATGCCCAGTTCTGAAAGGGCATGCATTTTGCTCCACAGGAGTTACTGATGAAGTTCATGAGGTACAACCAGCAGCTGCAACAAACCAGCTTCCCTTGCTCTCCCCCTTCTCCTCCTCTTCTTCTTCTTCCTCCCCCTACTCCCATCATGATCTCCCCCTTATCACTTCTCTTTCTCTGCTGCTGCTGCTGCGGCCGCTTCTTCACTCGATTCAGTCATCCTATAACTCCTCCCCCTCCTCCTCCAACAACAACAACACCAACACCACTAGCCTTCCCCTCCCTCACCCCCTTCTCTCTCAAGTCAGCATTCACAGATCTGTCTTCTCCCCTCCCCCTACCCCACGGTGCCCCCTGCAACTTGGACTCTATAACCCTTCCCCTCACTCCTAGGGGGACCGGATCTCTCCTTCTCTCTCACATTTCAAAGTGTCGCCTTCAATTCGCCCATTGGCTCGAAAAACATCCTATAACAGGACACCATTTTTAATATCAATTAGCCTATTCGTGTCTTTACATAACTGAACAGGAAGTTGGTATAAAAAAATAACTATAAAACCGAAAATATAATTCATGCGACTACGCGTTAGCTCAATCCTTGTAATCAAAATGTGCCTGAGCATATGCTGAGACTCAGCGGCAAATTAATTGTATCCTAGTGTTGGTATGTGTGAATGTGCAATAAACATGCGGATCTCAACGGAGCGAAATTCTGAAAGTCTGCTTCCACTTCTAGCTATGGACAGCCTGGCGCTCATCCAAGGTGGCGCAGAGAGAGAGAGAGAGAGAGAGAGAGAGAGAGAGAGGAGAGAGAGAGAGAGAGAGAAGAGAGAGAGAGAGATTGTATAAGGGTTCGATTACATTAATACAACTCACCCCACTTATTATCTGTGATGCCGAATCAAGAGGCCACCATTCATCTCACTCTTATTCGCGATGTGCGCAATAGCTTGGGAAGCTTTCCATGGCCAACTTCAGAATTCATTTGGAACTATTGTGATTCCATAGTGATGATTGAGTGCATCATTTGAGCAGTGATTGGTTAATAATGAAGAACAGGTTCATCCACCTGTGTGAGCCATTCTCTCTCTCTCTCTCTCTCTCTCTCTCTCTCTCTCTCTCTCTCTCTCTCTCTCTCTCTCTCTTCTCTCTCTCTCTCTCTCATAAATGGATAAAACTAATAAATACTATAAAATGGGTAAAAAAGCAATAAGTACCACATTTCCAAAATTGTCCGGTATGCATAATTAAAATCTCAAGATAGAGACAACTGGCAAAATCTAACCGAGGCCCTTTGTGTCAATAGGCGTTCAAGGAGATGATGAGGATGCATAAGCTGGCTAAGAAAGTCTAAATTGAAGATACTATGAAGTTAAAAATATTAAAAAATAATTATCGTAAAATCCAAAATAATGTAGGATATTCGTACATTTTAAATATATTTTGAAAAAGGTACCAAATAACATAGAAAATATGATAATATCACATTTTAAAAAATGACAGCCCAAACATAAATATTGACCTCCAATCAGGATATTCAAGTCACCTTAAAAACGAAGGGTCTTATTGGTTAACTAGATCAAAAGGATTAGTGATGAGTGGATAAGGTCCAATATCACTTTTCCTTAGGACAACAAATGCTCCGCGATTTCTTTTTCCAGATCCTTAAAAAAAAATTGACATTCCTTTTACCCTCGTCATTTTGAAGTTTTTATCCTCCTGTTATTTTCAATTATTAATAGTTTATATACGAAATTTGTCTTAATGTTATTATTGTTCTTAAATTTCTCTTGTAGTGTTTTCTTATTTCCTTTCTTCACTGGGCTATTTTTCCTGTTTGAGCCTTTGGGTTTATAGCATCCTGCTTTTCCAACTAGGGTTGTAGCTTAGCAAGTAATAATAATAATAATAATAATAATAATAATGATGATGATGGCAATAATAATAATAATAATAATAATAATAATAATAATAATAATAATAATAATAATAATGATAATCGAGAGGAATAAGTTAGAAAAGTTATTAAATTTTCCCCTGAAGCTAAACTGTCAAAATACAAATATTTCATTCGTCACGTTTAACGGAAAATATTACAAAATGTCCTGTACTGTAGGCCTATGTTGAATAGATTCTGTTTTTTCGGATAATTTTGTATGGTTTTCTTGAAAAATTTGAAAATAAAAAATGTATATATCGAAAAAGGTATTTGACCTTTTTAAATACACATCCAACTCTTTTTAATCGACCTCCTTTCACACACACACACACAAAACCACTCATTTAAAGTTTTAAAGGCCGCTCATGAATGGCAGAGGCAAGGGACAGTAACATTGCCCTATCAAGAAGGACAATGCCTGGAATAAATGATGACCATTCCCATCGGCCTTCTCAGTCTCATGCCAAGAGTAACTAAAAAAAAAACACAGACCAATTATTACTTTTAAAATGGATTAGTTTGCATAAAAAATGATACTAAATCCTTCAGAAAAAAAAAATTTATAATTTGCATTATAAATACTTGATTCCAAGAACTGATCATGAAGGTTATTTACAAGATCACCATAAATTTAAGGGACAAACAAAGAACTGTATTTCTCATTTCAAAAAAAAAAAAAAAAAAAAAAAAAAAAAAAAAAAAAAAAAAAAAAAAAAAAAAAAAAAATGTGGCTTTTGGACCACATGACCCAGCACTAGGGCTGGGAGCTCATTCAGCGTTGATACGAAGATTCATATTAGCAGTATGAAGGTTAAGTTAAAATTGGTTAAACACCAAAAAAGAAAATAAGAAAGAATTGTAAAGCAAACGGCTAAAAACTGGGTCCATCTATGAAAGACACTTCTAGTAGCGCCTACAGCACAGTACTTGAGGCACACTGATCACACTACCCCTCCCCTTTATGAACCTCCAACTAAGAGGGAAACGTCTGAAATGATCTTACAAGTGAAATGGTTTCATATGAATGAATGGAAGCTTATAAGACCAATGGAACCGTTGCCATAACGGAAGGAATGTTATTCATAAACAGACGCGTGCGTTTACGCACGGACGATGATAAGTCGAGTTAGCTGATGCTTGAACACAAACCCTGAAATTCTTAATTAGCTTGAAAAAAAAATGAATTTCTGGGATTTAGTGATTTCCTGTCAGTATAGGTACTACTACTACTACTACTACTATTACTACTACTACTACTACTACTACTACTACTACTACTACTACTACTACTAGTAGTAGTACTGTATTCCTCCGTTTTCGCTTATTTCCAAAACTTGTCTTAAAGCAGTCTATCTTAACGGCAACATTTCGATAAATTAATAAACGGGGCGAGAATTTGGTATGAAAATAGCTCTAATCACAAATCTATACGAGAGAGAGAGAGAGAGAGAGAGAGAGAGAGAGAGAGAGAGAGAGAGAGAGAGAGAGAGAGAGAGAGAGAGAGAGAGAGAGAGAATTTTGCTTCTGTATACTTTTCAACTATTTTATAAAAAGGAATAATATTGATGTATAATAAATTTATTCATCCATACCCATCAGTGCGCTTATAAGATTAAAACAAATAGATCCTAATTAACGGAAAGTGATATGTCTGCATTTGCTACATTCATGAACCCGGAATCATGTAAAATCATTTAGTCTAATCATATCCTTCTGATACCGTAAGTAATCTACTGCACATGCTGAAGACATGGTCGTAAATTAGACAGAAAATTTCGATAACCTGATTTACCCAAGGTCTTGCCCGAACTGAATTAAATAGATACTTAATTAATCTATCGTAACGTAAACATAAATAACCTATCCTGTAACACGAATAATGATTATACGATACCTTCGATAAACTATTTCATAAATAAAAATAGCTTTTGATAACGTATCCTAGTCGGATTCTATATCGATTCTAAATATATGTAAATATCCTATTGTGATATTCTCTAAAATAGATCTCTTTACAGGGCACGATCATATATTCACAAGGTCTGAGTATAGAGGAAGACAATTAATCTTCAACTGCAGTTCATATTACCTCTATCTCAAGAGTAGATGTCCTAAAGCCAACATATCAAGTTCAAAGATCTATAGTTACATCCCGGATTGGATTATAGTGCTGTTCACTCGAGAGAGAGAGAGAGAGAGAGAGAGAGAGAGAGAGAGAGGAGAGAGAGAGAGAGAGAGAGAGAGAGAGAGAGAGAGAAATTGTTAAAATTTCTAGTTCTATAATTTGAAAAAAAAAATAATAATAATTTGCTCACTAAGGAACTCGCTTCAAATGACTAATTTCAGTTTTCGTCAATATCTTTTCAAAATTTTTTCCAGGATAATTTTTGCTTTTCATTAATGATGTGTGTGTGTGTGTATATATATATATATATATATATATATATATATATATATATATATATATATATATATATATATATATATATATATATATTTTATTTTCTCATTATGCTATGCTATAGAACCATTTTTTTTTCAATTTCTTCATAGTTCAAATGTAAGCCATCCTAAAAGACATCTTCCACTTGTCTTCCTCATTCCTTTAAATAATCAATTTTATTAATATGGTCAAATGCGGTTCCTTTTTATCTGTACAATAACTGATTTTTTTAGGCATATTCTCTTTCTCATTTTAAATTCATTTGCAATCTGTTTGCCGTCTACTATGTTTTATTTTGTATTATATCAACTAGTCTCTATATATAGCCTATGCTCCTTTTTTAAATCTACAAAAATTCATAAATTGCAAGTTAAAAGGATTCCCATTTCTACACATTCCCGGTCAGATTATCCTGAAATTTTTCATATCGTTTTTTTGCAAAGCAACTTCTTTCATCCTTAATTCTTACAAGACAATTTCAATGTAATATGACACATCACACCTAACCAGAAAATTTAATTAATCAGGTCCCAAACATTTCACGTCACAACCATATGCATTTCCTAACTCCCCAACGTTTAATGTAAATAAATTAGGATTTAAGACTTCTATTATAAAAAAAAAAGTATTCACGAGTCGATACATTTTATTATTTTAAAATATATTTAGATAAATAGTAAAAATTTCAATTGTAAATACCGTATAGGTAAAAAAAATATTTATGTAAAGATACTATGATGTATATGTTATAAACTGTAAGATTGTAAATGTGTATTTCATAATAAAAGATAAAAAAATGTCACAATCAAATGCATTTCCTGATTCCCATATCTACGAAGTCCGGGATAAGAATTCCCAGAACTATCCATAAGACACTTCTTTTATAAAAAAAAAAAAAAAACTATATTAATAGCATTTCCGAAGAAAAAGGAAATTGCTTTATTCTACTCAGCTCAATGAACAAAGAAGGCACTCCACTATCCGCTTGCAAGGCCAGAAAACTATTGTCGCAATACACTTATCAAGGTGAAGTAAAATTTAATATTAACATCAATATACAATTAGGATGTTCACAATAAACATTAAAGTATAACACGTTTATCTCTGTTCCAGCTACATATATAAGGTCAGACATTTGTGTTCACTTTCACGTACACGTTCATACTTTATGATTTCAACCAGTTGAAGATATCGATCTGAACATTTGCCTAAATCATAATTAAGCTAAAAAACCTCATTACAAAATTTACGAGAGCTATGAAGGAATCAATTACCCGTGCTGACACGAACAGACTTTTATATCTTACTTAAACCAGCGACTAAAACTGAAGAAAAATCGTGCTAACAAAATCAAGTCAGCTGGGCAATTATATTTGTCTACGATTCAAACATGTATGTATGTATGTATGTATCTATGTATGTATATATATATATATATATATATATATATATATATATATATATATATATATATATATATATATATATATATATATAATATATATATATATATATATATATATATATATATATATATATATATATATATACACACACACACAAACGCCTGGTAACAATATCTTTATATAACAAAACATTTAAATCTACACAAAACCAGACTACCAAAGAATTTAAGGTAATTTTCCAACAAATTTTAGCGTAAATTGAGAGAGAGAGAGAGAGAGAGAGAGAGAGAGAGAGAGAGAGAGAGAGAGAGAGAGGAGAGAGAGAGAGAGAGAGAGAGAGAGAGAGAGTACTTTGATTAATTAAAGACTATTCGAACTAGTCTAAATCAAACTACATGTGCAACACCCTTTAATTAATAATGCTGCTATTAATTGAATTTACAACTTAGTAATAATACGCACAGTTATAGAAGTAATAGCACACGTCATCCCTACTTTCTTAATAGAACAATAATCATGACAGTTTTTAAAAAACATTTCCATGATGATATCTAATTACTAACTATAACATATATATGTACTGTATATATATATATATATATATATATATATATATATATATATATATATATATATATATATATATATATATATGAACATGAACACCAGGAGCAGATTATTTAAAATGTCAAACACAGTAAAGGCCACGATCGTTGTCGGTCATCGGGATCAAACTCTGACCTTATATTTTAACAATGGATGACATGTTAATCGTCCATCCATATCCATATACCAAAGGCACTTCCCCCAATTTTGGGGGGTAGCCGACATCAACAAGAACAAAACAAAAATCGTAACAATAAAAAACATGCAATTGTTCACAACCACACACACACATATATATACAGTGTATATATATATATATATATATATATATATATCTTTTCAATGAAAATGTCCAGTAGGAAATTCCATTTACTATCAAACAGATACATAGCAATAAGGATGACTATGAACCAATTAATCAAATCTTACATGGTTTTGCTAAAATGGTATTGTCCAAAACTATATTCCCCAAGCAACCCCGATCTTTAAAGCACACAAATGTTACTAACGAGCAAGGAATAAGTCCATTCAATGCAAGAATGGCTTCCAGACGGATTCACTCGGCATAACAACAATTCGATGAGTTTATTCCTAAGAGGCGGCCTTAGAGGGAACAGATTATGGAAATAATTGGTTTCACGTGAATAGACGAGTCATTCATTCATATACAAACTCTAAAACATTCAAGCCTGGATAGACTACGAGAGCTAAGGTACATTAAACTTGAGCTTAATATCAATTGCTTCGCTGCAGGATACTTTAATTAAACTATCATCAACATAAGCAGTTATTCTAAGGATTTAATGTAAGTGTTTATTATAAAGATATTAAATCGGTGGATAGCAAAATCAATTTTACAGTTGCACGAAGGCTATAACTTATGTACTGTATTATTAATTTTAAGACACCAGGCTAATGGCACATCATACTATCATTCCTATTTAAAATTTCATAGGAAAAAATATATGGAAAAATAAAAGAAAAAAATTGAAGAGGAAAAACTATAAGATACTTTTCCTTTAAAATTTCTCCCCTTTGTCAACCTTTCATACGAAAAATAATTCAAATTGCAGGACAAAAATCAAGCAGACGATGAAGTGGGTGTACTATAACAACTCCTTACGCACGGAGACTTTTTTTTATTCCCAATCGATAAAATCAATATGGCAAATTTTCTAGTCCTCGCACGCGTATCTGTTTGGGAGCATTGGGACAGCGTGCATTCTAAAACGCAAAGGAAGTACCTAAAACAACGATGATTATGATGATGATTATTATAATTATAATTATTATTATTACTATTATCATTACAAGCTAAGTTACAACCCCAGTTGGAAAAGCAGAATGCTATAAGGCCAAGGGCTCCAACAGGGAAAAATAGCCCAGTAAAGAAAGGAAAATTAAATAACCTAGAAGAGAAGTAATAAGAAATTAAAATTAAAATAGATTTTTCATATGTAAACTATGACCAAATTAACGATAATAAAATAACAATAAAACACTATCTCGCCTTTTGCTCACTAATACATGAAATTTCATCTATAGCTTATTAACACAGTATTGCTGTGTGTATACACGCATAAGCTACACTATATATGTTTATATGCATATATGCACAGCATACACACACACACACACACACACACACACACACATATATATATATATATATATGTGTGTGTGTGTGTGTGTGTGTGTGTGTATACTTTTATTTATATTCGTTAAGGCTCGAATCCTTGGCCAGGCAAAATTACTTATCATACAAGAATTTTTTTCAAAGGGTCTGTGATCCCGTGGCAAAGTTAATTCGATAGTAAAAAGTAATTGTGTCATTTTGTAAAAATGAAAATCACAAGAGTCAGTGATAACATTAAATCATCTATCTATCTATACATAAGTCCATAATTATATAATGTAGGCCTGTGTGTATACACAAAAGACAAAATAATTATGTATGAGCACATACATAAATATATATTTCCTCACATTCCTTTGAGTATAAAGAACTCGCTAGTTAGAAAAAAGAAAAAAATAACCCAGGGACCGTGTGTTGCCAAGGGAAGCCCGAGCTCAACCACGATTGGTCGAGCCGTCATTGTATATAACAGAAGCGATATGACAATTAAACATGGCCCATCATTAAATGGATCTACGTACCGGCCGTGCACATGGCGTAACAGTATCTCCGTGCAAACAAAATAAAATCATTCTGAGTCCGAGCTTGAATACCAGATGACAAATCCCTGAATATTAAGTGACATTGAAAAACTATTTTCAAATTTCGAACGAAAAATCAATCAAACTGGAGCCCCCAAATTCATCAGTATTAATGCCGTGACCTTATACAAAAGGCATCACCTTCCTGGGAAGCAATCGATGCTTTAAAGAGACGAGAGTTTGCTGTTCCAAACAATGTCCTACACAAGTCGGCAAACAACGGCAAAATATCATTTAAGAAAAACAGCATACATAACGATAAACTCCTAAGAGACTGTGTCAATAGTGAGGTCGAAGCTAATAATAGTATTGGTAGTAGTAGCGATACTAGTAGAGGAGAGAGAGAGAGAGAGAGAGAGAGAGAGAGAGAGAGCTGGCGCTGCTTCTGCTGCTCCAAACTCGCGTAGCAACAAGGCTATTCGGAGGGTTCTTTGTTCCCCCCTTCCAACCCTGTAACCTCATCATCAACACTCGCACGCTCCTCCCTATATCATAATGACGCTCTCTTATCGCTCGAATATTCATAAAAATCAAAATAAATCTTGCAATGCCTTTGGCAATATTGTCATTGCAAAATGAGATGGCACTAGATGCGAGTTAGTAACAGCACCCAGGCCCTAACCTACATCGGGGTTCAATTGGGAAATAGCCGGTTGGCATGTTGCTGCGCTCAAGGTACATAATACATATACAGTGTATATATTACACATTTGGATACCTTCGAACGATTATATACATTCACATTAAACAAAAACTATCGCTTAATGTTAATATGGACTTATGACCAAGCGATGGCATTCATTTATGGTTATATTGCTTTCTTTTAAACTAGTTCCCTCCAGCTTAAAGTAACAGGAATTAAGATTATCGCGCACCTGGCACGCCTCCTCTGGCATACTTGGTAGTTGCGGACAAGAATGTCACATCGACCAACCTCCCGTGCACTCACTTTTCATCATACGCAATTTACCGATGTTTTTTCTCAGTATTCACGCATTTTACACAATTGGTTTTAATATGAAACGAAACTACATCGACAGCTTTAGTGTCCTGTAAAGTAATTATGGCAAAAAGTCAAAGTAAACGAGAGAAATCACGAGTTGATTAGAAATAATTTGTGTGAAGGTTGTCTCCAAGTGCGGTTTTGCACCGACCACCCTTCCTGAATCCCCAACACCCCTCACCATCCGACCCCGTCCCACCCCATCCAGCGCACCACTCATCGACCTCGACAAAACGAATTTTCAATAGCCCTGCTATAATCTTTTCTTCGTTAGTTCTATATATATCGCAAGGCACAGAAAAAATGAATTAGCGATGACCCCACCCATACCTCTGACCTATGGGAACTTCTATAGATGGGATAACTCTAAACCTCTTCAGCCCTATACACAATGGAACCTCCAGCTGCTTTTTGAGATATATGTCAAAAATGGTTGGGAATTCTCTGCAAAAATAATCTGCCTATCGGATTCACACTGATATGTTCTTCTTAGAATTAATAATAATTTTAGATGAAAAAATTATCTGGATACTGAGACCAAGAGAATGACTAAATGAAGGGAGTTAACTTTAGCTAAATCATTTTACTATGTCTTCACGTAAGTTTTATGCAAAATCATTTACTCCAACACTAACGTAAAGTAGTTAATCATAGTAGTATAAATTAAACGCGTAACCTACTAAAGTCATAATACATTTTCCTAATCCTTAAGTATTAAAAGATATATATGAATGAATCTGTACTTATCCTATTTAAACTGAATGAAAGAACTTTAGCCCAAAATTAAGATAAAAAGAAAAAGGTCTGGTACTTACGACATCACTGGTGACTGTAGGTGGAGGCAGGGCTCGATGAGGGCGTGAGCAAGGATGGGCGGCAGAGAAGGGCGCGCAGACATTGTGGAAACACGCCCAGCATTCTACAAGGGGTAAAAGCGACGACACCGTATGAGAAGTCAAACTAGACAAACTTGGACTTAGATTGGTGCTGTTTAATATATTAGAGGCGGTGCCGCCACTGGCATTATTATTATTATGAGATCCTCCCCCCGGAAGTGGTGGTAGTAGTCGTGGTATAAGACGATACCATACACCCACCACAAACCCCTCCGCTAACGCTATTACAATTGCTATTATTACTAGGACTATTGTTCGTGTTATTGGACGTGGCCCCATTGCTATTACTACTAGTGGCCCCACAGGGCGCCGACCGACACAAGCAAGTCAAAACGTTACTGCTGTTTCTACACTCTGTGGAGGTGGTGACGTTAAACAGGATTTGGTCGGTGGTGGGCGTGGGTGGGACATTGGAAGGAGTCCGACTGAGGAAGGGCACGGGGGGCGGGCCGCATTTGAGCATGTAGTTCTCCTGGTCTATGTTGAGCACATGTTTGTCCGTGTAGCCCTTGTCGGTGGTGCTGCCCTTGTTAAGATTGTTCTCCGGGTCTTGTTGGGCGGCAGACGGCATCATCATCATCATCATGGGCGAGGTGGTGGAGGTGGCCCCAGAGCCTGTGGGCGAGGCGGCGATCATCATGGAAGATGAAGGGGCTGAACCGCCCGAATTCACACAAGTGGAGGACGAAGCGGTGGTTGTAGTTGGGGCGTGCGGTACGGTAGGGCACGGGATAGGGCGTGCCTTCATCGCCTCATACAGTAGGCCAGTGTCGAACATATTGCCACCGTTATTTCCACTCGACATAATACTTAT
Organism: Palaemon carinicauda; assembly: GCF_036898095.1. Lineage (NCBI taxonomy): Eukaryota > Metazoa > Arthropoda > Malacostraca > Decapoda > Palaemonidae > Palaemon > Palaemon carinicauda. The sequence continues at coordinate 15,320,292 of NC_090730.1, forward strand.
CACTCGAAATTGCAAAGAACACTTGGCATCATTTTTTCACCTTCGCTTTTCAAACTTTTTTTTCTTTCTCTCTCTCTACCAATATTGCCAAATGACACATCTGAGGCCGTGCATCCGCTTCATTTTCTAACGAGCATATTCACAAAAATAAGTTAGGTTTCGCGTAAAAAACCTATTATCTTTCGGACAGCTGATTTCCAGAAATAAAAAAGTACTCTATTTTAAACATATAACTTTGTTTAACAACTTAATCCTAAACTATGGGTGTATATCCAATCCAACGCGGTTATAAAGAGCGTTATAAAGTGTTAATCCATCACATAGAAGAGACGGCGCCCCTTTATTCTGCCCTTGGGGCAGGCCGACATGTTGCCACAGTTGTCGACGGTCGCAGAAACGCGTCCCTTCTGGTAAAGAGTTGCCAACCGACTGTTAGTGGGGACTCGTTTACTAGTCGTCTCTCTCTTTCTCTCTTTCGGGCTTCACATGGTGGTGGTGGTGGTAGTGGCCACCATCACTCCTCCAACAAGCGGCCCGGAGGAGGAGGAAGAGCCGGGACCCAACCTCACACGCGCGCACACACTAACATGTACAGACACATACACACTCGCACACAATCCTCTTCCCCATCCCCGTTCCCATCATTCCTTTTCCAGTTCCCTGTGACCACATCCTACCGACCCCCTCCCCCAATGTCAATAGGACTTACGGACGAATCAACGCTAAATGATATATATATATATATATATATATATATATATATATCAATTTCTTTTAGAAATTAAATGAAAAGATAAGGTATCATTGCCGTTATCTTCTGGTAGACACTGAAGATTTCGATATTGCGATAAGACCCGTGATAAAGATATATTTCTCTCTCTCTCTCTCTCTCTCTCTCTCTCTCTCTCTCTCTCTCTCGTGTGACATGTTTTCTACTATCTCCATTCACCCAACATTCATTATTACCAACAAAAAGGGTTTACCCCCATGAACCCTTTCTTACATTAAATGGGCAAATGAATAGTAATTGCACAATTCCAATTGCTGGGCACAGAGTGCCAGTTGGGATATCTGATTACAGCGGCTGCATTACCATTTCACTATAACAAACGTCAACGGCTCTTCCCACGTATTTCTTAGTTAATCGAGACTGTTAGTAAATGGGAAGATGTCATAACTTATCTTCCACAGCAATGGGAGTTTACTAAATTTAAATCGAAGTATGAAATTAATAATATTAATTGGATGAAAAAGTTATGGGTTATGATAATTATTATATTTACTTTATAAGAGAAATATTAAGCGTAAGATACCCCTTCATAAATAAATTACATAAAAAAAAAAAAAAACGCCTACAGGAAATTTTTTTTTTCTTTTTATTTCGGGTAACATTTTCCTAAACGATGCACGTCACCAAATAACACTAGACAGCATGGCTCTAAGAACCCACCATTAACCCCCTTCTCCCAATTACTCAACAAACTCCCCCCATTCTTTCCTCAAACAACCCCCACTCCACCCCACCCATATCACCGGGGAGCCCGGCCATTACTGATCCGGAAACATAGACTGCACTCTGACGAAACCTCTGACGGTAATTACTGTTAATATTTCGTAATGACAAGTTTTTTTATCTTTATTAATGACAAGTTGTGAGGAATTGCGTTCGACTGCACGAAGGTACGCACTTGCTTCCACCTGCAACTGTGGTGTTTCCACCAGCACGTTGGTTTAAAAGGAATGCTCTCGAGAATCTTCTGAAATATATGGAACTTCAAAAGTTCAGCCTGGCAGCAAATTTTTTCATGTCGAAAAGGCTGATATGCCTCTTTTTTCATAGTTTATATAATGAAAGATCTGTTTTACAGTTGTTAGTGTACTTAAAATATTTCATTTAAGTGGTTAATTGCTTCTCTTGTTGTTTATTATTTCCTTTCCTAACTGGGCTATTCTTTCCATCTTGGAGCCCTTAGGCTTATAGCATCCTTCTTTTCTAATTATGGTTGTAGCTTAGCTAATAGTGATAATAATGATATTAAAATGACTAATAAAAAATCAATAATAAAAGTCTTTCTTTAATTAAATGGCAGGGGCTAGGGACAGTGACATTGCCTTATGGAGCAGGAAAATGCCCTAGAGACTGACCATATGTACAGTACAAACATCTAGCCCCCTAGCCTCCTTTTCACCCAAGCTAGGACCAAGGACGGCCAGGCAATGGCTGCTGATGACTCAGCAGACAGACCTATAGGCTCCCCCAAACCCCATCCCCATCCTTAGCTCACAAGGATGATGAGGTTGTAGCGACCAAAGGAACTGAGTTTGAGATGGAATCGAACCTCAGTCTGACGTTCACTAGTCAGGGACGTTACCACATTCGTGTCCCTTGTGACATGTACTTTCTAACCCTTATTTCCGTAAGATGTTCTTTCATCCCTGTTTCAAGTATTACTAACTACTACTAATCCTAAATCCTATTAAGTACCATCTTAAACTCTTTAACGCTCTTTGTCAGATGCCACTAATCTTTGACGTTATTACTTAACTCCTTTCCTATGGTTTCCCATCATCTTCTAGACTCGAAGATTGCGTCAGCTGAAAGGGCTGGAGAAGGATTGCTAATGGTGGTGTAGTTGGCACTAAGGAATGAAATATCAATAGGTTACTAGTAATTAAAATATTTATAAAACGCCTAAGCTCCTACTTCTGAGATATTAAATCTATCTCCCCATTTTGTATATATAATTTCTTTACTTACATTTTGAAATCTGTCAAAGCAAATGTTAAAAAGAATATTTTTCTTCCAACAACTTGACAAAACGTAGAAATTATTATTATTATTATTATTATTATTATTATTATTATTATTATTATTAAGCTACAACCCTAGTTGGAAAAGCGGGATGCTATAAGCCCAGGGGCTCCAACATGGAAAATAGCCCAGTGAGGAAAGGAAATAATAAAAAATAAAATATTTTAAGAGCAGTAACATTAAAATATTTCCCATATAAACTAAAAGAAACTAACTGAACAGGAATAAGAGAAATGAAATAGAATACTGTGCCCAAGTGTACCCTCAAGCAAGAGAACTCTAATCCAAGACAGTGGAAGACCATGATGCTGAGTCTGTGACACTACCCAAGACTAGAGAACAATGATTTGATTTTGGATTGTCCTTCTCCTGGGAGAGCTGCTGACTATATCTAAAGTCTCTCTTCTACCCTTACCAAGAGGAAAGTTGACACTGAACAATTACAGTGCAGTAACCACTTGGGTGAAGAAGAATTATTTGGTAATCTCAATAACTTCGTGATTCGAATGTAGTAATTCCCGCATATATATATATATATATATATATACTGTATATATATATACAGTGTATATATATATATATATATATATATAATGAAGATCAACGTGTCTGGCTATAGGTTAGAGCCCTGGAGCTTATACATCTTTACTACTTGGTCTTTCCCCGTCAATCGGGTAGAAGGGGTATGACGAGAGGTACACTCGGAAACCACACTCACACAAATTGCTGAACCAGCGAGTTGTAATTACGAAAGGTGGAAGGGGTGGGAAGGGTTGAATATGTGTGTGTATCTATCTAAACATTTAAACGTCAATTTTGACGGCTTGGGTACACAGGTATCTTAATATTTGGAGAAATTGTTCTTGAGTACTTGTATAAAAAAAACTTCTTCAACTACTCTCCCTCCCTTATCCTACAAGCTAGGTCTTTTGATAGAAAAATCTAGAATGAAAATGTTTTTGTACCATAATAACGCGAAAACTTAACATCCTGCAGCGCTTCAAATACTATTCTAAGACTTCCTATTCAGTGCCAGAACATATGGTCAATGTCACTCTTTTCAACATTATGATGAATGCATCGTTCAAAAATTTATTTTTGTTGATGTAGTTGGTATCCGTTAGCAAAATGCTGCTTTTAAAATCGAAACTTCCTCAACAAGATTTGTGAAAAGCCCCTTTGAATACAAAGATTTAGAGATGATGTGCCAAGATATCACGGGATTATTATTATTATCATTATTATTATCAAATGCTAAGCTACAACCCTAGTTGGAAAAGCAGGATGCTATAAGCCCAGGGGCTCCAGCAGGGAAAATAGCCCAGTGAGGAAAGGAAATAAGGAAAAATAAAATGTTTTAAGAATAGAAACAACATTAAAATTAATATTTCCTATATAAACTTTAAAAACTATAACAAAACAAGAGGAAGAGAAGCTAGATACAACAGTGTGCCCGAGTGTACCCTCAAGTAAGAGAACTCTAACCCAAGACAGTGGAATACCATGGTACAGAGGCTATGGCACTACCCAAGACTAGTGAACAATGGTTTGATTTTGCAGTGTCCTTCTCCTAGAAAAGCAGCTTACCATAGCTGAGGAGTCTCTTGTACCCTTACGAAGAGGAAAGTAGCCATTGAAATTAGAGTGCAGTAGTTAAACCCTTGAGAGAAGAAGAATAGTTTGATAATCTCAGTGTTGACAGGTGTATGAGGACAGAGGAGAATCTGTAAAGAATAGACCAGACTATTCGGTGTCTGTGTAAGCAAAAGGAAAGAACCGTAACCAGAGAGAAGGGTCTTATGTAGTACTGTCTGGCCAGTCAAAGGACCCCATATATTGCTAATACCTAAGAATTGGTATTTAAAGGAAATCTATTCTAATACCCTTAAGGTTTAAAGGTCGGTCATGAATGGCAGAGGCAGGGGACAGTAACAATGCCCTAAAGACTGACCATATATACATATGATCAGCGCCCAAGCCCCCTCTCCAACCAAGCTAGGTCCAAGGAGGGCCAGGCAATGGCTGCTGATGACACAGCAGATAGACCTATAGGCTCCCTTAGCTCACAAGGATGGTGAGGTTGCAGCGACCAAAGGAACTAATGAGTTTGAGCGGGAGTCGAACCACAGTCTGGCGTTCACCAGTCAGGGATGTTACCTCCTCGGCCACAACAACCCGAGAGCTTCATTATCCATCAACTTTGAATTCTGCGGAAAGGAATTAATCGTCAAAGGCAAACAGCCAGGTGTGTGGTGTTCTAAATCTTAATAAAGAATCTTATCATCTCCATACTCTGTATAATTTTAATGCTTTATGGTAGGTATAAACAATTATATACAGCAGAATGTTAATCTTTCGTATCCAAGACGGTGTGAGGAAACTTGTATTTTTTCTTTTTATGGGGGGTGAGGAAATTATTATTATTATTATTATTATTATTATTATTATTATTATTATTATTATTATTATAAATAATATTATTATTATTATTATTATTATTATCATTATTACTATTATTATTACTATTATTATTATTATTATTATTACTTGGTAAGCTACAACCCTATAGTCAATTTCTTTTAGCGATGCAGATTTGCACCGACTCGCAGCGGTGCCCTTTTAGTGCGGAAAAGTTTTCTGATCGCTGATTGGTTGGACGAGATAATTCTAACCAATCAGCGATCAGGAAAATTTTCCGAGCTAAAAGGCACCGCTGCGAGTCGGTGCAAATATGCCTCGATAAAAGAAATGGACTATAGTTGGAAAAGCAGGATGTTATAAGCCCAAGGGCTTCAACAGGGAAAATAGCCCAGTGAGGAAGGGAAATAAGGAAAAACTACAAGAGAAGTTTAAGAACAATAATAACATTAAAATAAATCTTTCATATATAAAGTATAAAACCTAGAAAATAATTTGATAAAAACTTCAAAATAACAAGAAGAAGAGAAACAAGATAGAATAGTGTGCCCGAGTGTACCCTCAACCCTCAAGCAAGAGAACTGTACCCAAAGACAATGGAAAACCATGGTACAGAGAAGAGAACCTTAAGATCTAGAGCAAATAAGATCTACTGTAGGTATTTTCCTAGTGGGGTCAAACTTTAGTCTGGGTTTTGGACCGTCTCAGTTCCCCTTACATTATTTCACATTAGCCCGAAATAAAATACGATGCAATACCTACAAATAAAAATAGTTATAAAGCTTGAGGTAATCTTTAAAGCAAATTAAGAATTAAATTATCTAACTTTCCATTAACGTTATTAAGCAAACATTGAAAATATTCAATGAAAACCAAATCCGGTTTGCATACTGAGAAAAAAAAAAAAAACATTTGAAAAAACTCATGGAGAGGAAATACTAACATAGAATAATAAAACTATTTATGAAAACGTGAGAAATATATAATAAATGTTTATTAAAAAACCGTTACGAAACAAAGCCATGCGATAAATCATCATTTATATAAGTCACCAAGAACATATTCATATATATCAAACAATTGCCACATAAGACTACCTTGAGTTACCTTTGCCTAGTTGAATGACCAAATCATTCTTCACGTATTTGAATTTTTACTCAACAAATATGTATTCTCTTTTATAATGTTAGATGGAATGCCAATAATATTTCAGGTTAATCAAGCACGCAATGCCACGCCTAAATTCCTGGAATTTCTTACAAGGAATGGAAATCAAGACCCCAAAAACATACAATTTTTTAGTAAGCATTACTCTCTCTCTCTCTCTCTCTCTCTCTCTCTCTCTCTCTCTCTCTCTCTCAAACGGAAATCAAAAGCCCCCATAACATACAATTTTTTAGTAAACATTACTCTCTCTCTCTCTCTCTCTCTCTCTCTCTCTCTCTCTCTCTCAAACGGAAATCAAAAGCCCCCAAAACATACAATCTTTTTTAGTAAACAATACTCACCTCTCTCTCTCTCTCTCATTGAAAGAGGAATAAATTTCAGAGAAAGTATTAATAATTTGAATAAGGAAATTAAGATTTCTAGAAAGTGGAATTAAAACTTTTCGTTTATAGACCACACAGACACACACACACATATATATATATATATATATATACATACAGAGAGAGAGAGAGAGAGAGAGAGAGAGAGAGAGAGAGAGAGAGAATTATACTTTCCTCAAAGTTTCTTCCGGAAGGAAATGACTCGAATAAATTCAACAACACGGTTACAAGCTTACAAGTTTTTCATTCCTTGAGCGTATACATTTGCATTTAGCACACAAGTTATTCGCAGAGACTAAAAACACAATGCATCTTTAATTCAGTGTATTTTGAAAATTGGATTAATCTTATAATCGCTACTGGGAAAATTAGAATTAAAATCGAATTATTAAAAATATATTAAAAATAAAACGTACATAAGTTGTGTATTATACTTTGACTAGTGTACGCGACCCGTCAAAAATGATGACTAACTAGATAGATGCGCATATACACAGTCATGTGTTTACACGACCCGTCAAAAAGCTGACAAAATATTTAGATAGATATGCACACACAAACATTCAACCCATTCCATCCCCTTCCCCCTACTCGAGGGACAGGGAGAGATCGAGTAGCCATAAGTTTGGCAATGCCGCTCAGCGTGACAGGAAAGCAAAAATATATATCCAGACACTTGCTCTTTATTATTATAAGTGATATGGATGTAATTTATTAGGATTTCGTAACATACAACCCATAGTATTGTTAATATTATTCTCACCGTTTTATGTCAACATACTAACTTTCTCAAACTTATATCCACCTCAGATTTCCTTCAAGATATCAAAGTTTGTCTTTATCTGAGGAAATCTTTAAAAAGTATAGCAAAAGGAATAACGTAATTATTCTAAACTTTAATTATCATAAACTATAAATTCTGAGACTGTCTGGATACTTTATGGTCTTTCCGTGAGTCACGTTTACATTAAAAGTGCAATTTGCAATTACCCCCGACTTCGTATGTTGATTCTGTCAAATGATTGATGAATATTCCTTTTCCAATGAATGAATTTAACTGGGATAATCTCTCGTGATCTATCATTTACACGTGTTCTCTCGTGTCTCAAAAGGGGATGAAAAGGCTATGAGTACATCAAATCTCCTATTAGAGAGAGAGAGAGAGAGAGAGAGAGAGAGAGAGAGAGAGGGGGGGAGGTTCAATATCAATTCAGTCTTTCAACTTCTAATGACTAAGCTAGATTCGGTTTGCTTATCTATCTACTTTCAAAATTCGAACAGAACAGCCATTTACCTGATGAAAGTAGTAAATCACACACTCATCGCCCCCCCCCCCCCCACACACACACACAGACAGACACAAACACACACACACATATATATATGTATGTATATATATATATATATATATATATATATTAAATGACGCACCCCTCCTTTAATAAACTGTGCCTCAATAAAAAAAAAGGTTAAAGCCAAGTTTAACAAGAAAAAGTCCATATATATTATAAACCTTCTTAAAGAGCTCACTAAAACACGTCAAACCATCAACGAACAGTACATCAAACGCCTCAATCATATCTGGGTTATGCAAAGGTAGGAGAAACGCAAAAAGAAAGATAAAGGAATTTTCTCGTTAAATGTAAACAACTCTCTGTTGAAGGATACAACAATATTTCTCTACAACAGACATTTCCAGGAGCTTTTAAAGATGATATTGTAAAGAGCTTAAGATGATAGGGATCATCCAATGGAGTCTCTCTCCGGTGCTTTGTCCACAAAAAAAAAAAAAAAAAAAAAAGTCTCATCGAAGAGAACTTAATATCAACGGGAGCCTTCGATTAAAGGTTTAAAGGTCGCTTATGAATGACAGAGGCATCCCATTTAAAATATTTACTAGCAACGTTCGAGATGCATAAACCGAAGATAAAAAGACAACTAATAATAACAATATCTTTACTGTTAACTCTGCCTTCATCATATCAAAATACAGTTTAACGATCATTATCAGTCATATGGTCATGACGTATCGAAAGAACAGTCAATTACAGTTATAAATACAGGACACCGAACACTATTGGGAGTCGTCTTTATATACTTGACAGAACGATTTCTATTCTAATCTATGATAGACCTTCAAATGCAAAGGGCTAAGTATTATTTGTATAATATTCCAGATAAAAGTTCAAGTAGCGATAAATTAAATTATGGCTGAAATTGATAAGTGTACTTTGTGCAAGCAACAAAACCTGTATATATATATATATATATATATATATATATATGTGTGTGTGTGTGTGTGTGTGTGTGTGTGTGTAGAAAACACGACAGCTGACATGTGCTGAGCATAAACTGTGTATTATAGCCACGACAGGAAAAGTGAAAACCCTTCATTGGATTAAGTACTCTCGTCTTATTGGTAATCACCAAGACGAAAGTGCTTACTCCAATCAAGTCCTTTTTACCTCTTCTCTTATACGAGAGAGAGAGAGAGAGAGAGAGAGAGAGAGAGAGAGCTCATCGTTTTTACAGATACAATTTACAATAGTAATGATAAAATAATGCGAAGTAGTTTTCAAGCAAAAAAAGGAAAATAAAATAGAAAAGATAACTGGCAGCCCCACATAAATAGATGCTCATACATGGCAAATAAGATATTCTCGGATAAAAGCAATTTGCATTTAATGCATTTTCGGACGCACTATCAAGGCAATGCGTTAACGAAAGCAAGCGCATTGCAACCACTTCAAGCGAACTACGTAATGCACTACACCGAGATCTTGTTCCCTCTTAAAATGCTTTTCCTTGAACTTTTAACAATTTCCCTCAATGCATTTCTTCTTCAATGTAATCGTAACCAGTCCCTGAATAAAAAAAAAGATAATTTCTTTTATTGAGAGAGTTAAGTCTGAAGAAAATGCTTAAACCAATCTCAAAAATAGAATAAGAAAAATCATATAGATCGTGGTGTCACTACCAAAATTCATCATAAATTTCAAGTTATATCATAATGTATTACATCAAATATTATTTTTTACTTCGTATAATTCAAGGTATTAACAGTAAACCATAGCTAAAGTATGACCAAACTAAGGATTTATTCTATACATGAATGATATGCTCAGACTTTTCAATATAAAGACGATGATTGTAGATATGAAGGGGGAAATGATAAAGAAAATAGAAGATAAAAATACAAGAACTGGTATACGCAGATTAATAATGAGATTTGTGAGGCAGAAGTTTTGATAAATTAACAAGATAAATGTATCTCTTCGGGGTATGTTAATATAATATTAACAATTACCAAATCGCTTTTTACGGTGAGTAGAACATTTGCACTAAAATTACAAAGATTTAAATGCTATTCGCCATTGATGCGAATTATATTACGATCAAAATTTCTCCGGGGGCGTTATTCTAACTATTTGCTCAATCAAATTAATTATATATTAATTCTAGATATACGTTACGGGAAGATACTGGTGAAGGAAAATATTAACAATAAGACAATGTATAAAAAAGTTCCTTTAAATATAATCATAAATTAATTCCAAGATGTTAAGCTAGATATACATTACGGGAAGATATTATTATTATTATCATTATTATTATTATTATTATTATTATTATTATTATTATTATTATTATTACTAGTTAAACTACAACACTAGTTGGAGAAGCAGGATGCTATAAACACAGGGGCTCTAAGAGGGAAAGTAGCCCAGTGAGGAAAGGATCTAGTGAATATGCTGTTTCCCCTTTAATATCTGTTGACGGTTAATAAAGGTTGCTCGACTCTAAGAATAATACGAAGTGACTTCTTCATTAAGCTGTCGCTAAGAAGATTAAGAAGAAGAAAAAGAAAGAGGAAGCAGAAGAAAAAAAGTAGAAAAAAAAACGGAAGTAGAAGAAAAGAAAAAAGGAATAACCAGAAGAGAGAGAAAAGAGGAAACAGAAGAGGAGAAAACAAAAGTAAAAGAAAAAAAGAAGCAGCTGTAGAGAAAGGTAGAACAAACAAGGAAGAAAGAGAAGCAAAATAAAAAAAAGCAAGTAGCTGTAGAAAAAGAAAGAGGAAAAAGAAGCGAAATAAAAAGAAAAAAGGAGCAGCTGTAGAGAAAGAAAGAAGCAAAATAGAAAGAAAAAAAAGCAAGCAGCTGTAGAAAAAGAAAGAGGAAGATAAAGAAGCGAAATAAAAAGAAAAAAGGAGCAGCTGTAAAGAAAGAAAGAAGCAAAATAGAAAGAAAAAAGCAAGCAGCTGTAGAAAAAGAAAGAGGACGAAAAAGAAGCAAAATAGAAAGAAAACAGGAAGCAGCTGTAGAAAAAGAAGGAAGCAGAAGAAAGAGAAGCAAAATAGAAAGAGAAAAAGGAAATAGCTATAGAAAAAGAAAAAAAATTAAGGTAATTCACATGAAAAGGGAGACCATCAACGTCATATCCCAATTCTCAGCATTCCACCATTCGCTATTTCTCAGAGAGGACAGGAACCGTCATCATTTTCTTTTTTTTCTTTAATTTTAATGTTCGTTTATGTATGCATTGATCTGCTTGTTTATGTGTTTATTTGTTTGTTATTTTGCCTACCTAATGTTTCTTATTTTCATTGTATTTAAGAGACTCTTCAGCTAGCTATGGTAAGCAGCTCTTCTAGGACACTCCAAACTCAAACCATTGTTCTCTAGTCTTGGGTAGTGCCATAGCCTCTGTACCATGGTGTTGCAATGTCTTGGGTTGGAGTTCTCTTGCTTGAGGATACACTCGAGCATACTTCTATTATATTTCTCTTCCTCTTGTTTTATTAATTTTTTATAGTTTATATAAGAAATATGTATTTTAATGTTGTTACTGTTCTTAAAAATTTTTATTTTTCTTATTTCCTTTCCTCACTGGGCTATTTTCTCTGTTGGGGCCACTGTGCTTATAGCATCCTGCTTTTCCACCTAGAGTTGTAGCTTAGCAAGTAATAATAATAATAATGATAATAATAATAATAATAATAATAATAATAATAATAATAATAATAATAATAACTAAAATTTCACAAAGAATTAATGAGTAAATTAATGGTATTTTAAGCTTGTACTACCCGAAACTTTTCAAACTTCGAAAGATAATAATAATAATAATAATAATAATAATAATATAATAATAATAATAATAATTACCTATCTCTAAATGCCCAAATAAATAATGTAATAAAAACTGCTGGTTATCATCTAAGAAATATTGCGTTTAAAAAAAAAAGCACCTAGACGAAAATTCGGTAAAGAAACTTGGGATAAACTGTGTTATTACCAAGATTGACTATTGCAACTCTATCTATTACAATTTACCAAAAGTGCAACTTAAGAAATTACAAAACATAATAAACAGAGGAGCAAGACTGATAAAAGGCGTCCCACCTAGAGAAAGGATCACTCCCTAAACTAATTGATTTACACTAGCTGCCGATTAAAGAGATGATTGAATTTAAAATATGTACAATAACCCACCAAGCTATCAGAACCGGGCGTCCAAAATACTTAAGAGAATTGCTACATATTGCGCAGCTAAACAATCGTGTCGACACGAGAATACTTACAGATGGCTTCAAACTGTTGGAACCTAGATATACGTCTACTTTAGGCTATAGAGCCTTTAAATATGCGGCCCCGAGACTATATAATAAGCTCCCAAGAAACATTCGAATGATTGAAGACATTAAGGCTTTCAAGAGGAAACTGAAGACTTTCTTATGAGTCTTTTGACAATGAAGATTTAACAGTAAATGAAGAATACGAGACATGAAACGTTAAATACTCTGAACGAACAAGGTAAAGCGACAGTGGAGGTCCTGTAGACAGTGGGGTTCCCCTGCTGTATGGGACTGGAAAACCAGCCCTCAAAGTAAGTGAAGTAAAGTAATAATAATAATAATAATAATAATAATAATAATAATAATAATAATAATAATAACAAATACTTTATATGAATGAATCAAAGAGTTTATTGCAATTAACATGATAATGAAACCAAACACACAAAAAACTTACGTAATTAATCATGAAGTAAAAAAAAAAAAAAAAAAAAAAAAAAAAAACAGAGCGAGCCCACATGTTTTACACACATTGAACCCTAGAGGTAAAATTTTTAGTTTTATAAGTGAGGAGGTTTCGCC